>NC_137898.1:34410216-35010216 GCF_963455335.1 Martes martes | reverse complement strand
ACTTGTTCTTGAAGGCTCTGTGACTTTCTAACCTCCCATTTGCTTCTCAGTAATGCAAATCCTAGTATTCCTACTAACTAGAGGAATATTTGAATCAAATCTGAAGGGAGAACAAAATTCTCCTATCCCATTGTGTCTGCTGTTCTCTAACAGAGGAGTAATTGGGAATGATCACTTTTTTGGCCTAGTCGTCACTAAACCCTGTTACTAAATTAGAAACTTCCTATTTTGGTCAGAATTTTTCTTCACTCTTCACATGTAACTTTCATAGCCATAAATTTTATGATAAATAAAGCTTTTAGCTTTAAAGAGCCAAGCCTTTCAACTAACTCCAGACTCATAAACTTCTCTCTGAAATAATTGTTGAAGGTCAGTTTTATTCTTGCTTGGTCATCAATTTTCTTATATATATGAGTCATTATTACTCCAGGGCTCTGAGAGTCCCTATGCCATCAGAAGTAGTATAATGCTGTAGTAGACTTTCCTTGTAATAACTGACAAAACCCTAGATGCTTTATATACACTAGGTACCTGGTGCTCCACGAATCAACATTAGAAATATGTTACTAACTAGTCTCCACAGGTGAATTACATTCAACACCCTGTTACCTCAATTCTTAGGCTTCCTTAATGCTAATAACTTTTTTCTTCTATCCTACCTCAGCCATTCATTCACATGGTCTTACCCTAGATCTCTTAAGTGTTCATTTCAAACATTCTGCTTTCTGATAACCACTTTCTGTCCTTCTAGATCCCCTACTGAAATACTCTCTCTGTCCTTCCGTGTCTTGGTGACTTCTAACTTGTACTTAATGTGTAATGACTATAATTCTTTATCGCTGTTCATCATCCTTTTCAAGTCATTACTCATATTTTTCCCTTTCTTCCTCTATCATATTGCCTCACAAAACCCCTGATTTTTTTAAAACCCACCTAACTCTACACTTGTAACAACCTTATCAGAGAAAGGAATCTAATTGAACTGGCTGGATAAATTTCGAGTTTATTACCACAGATTCATTCAATTAACTGATACTTACTATCATCTATGTGGTAGGTATGCCCTGAGTGCTTGGAGTGTATTTGTGAACAAAAAATACAAAAATCCTTTCCTTCATAAGAACATACTTTCTAGTAGGAGATAAAATATATATTAAGTTATCAATAAGAGCTAAGGAGGATATATAGTAGGGAATGGGAATAGAAGCATTGATGAGAGGAAAGGGGAAGTATTACAATCGTAGCTAACAAAAACGGCATCACTAATTTCAAAGAGGCAATTATTATTGCCAGTGAATTTCCATTCTCTTAGACAACTCTTTCCATACCTCCACTCTTCTTAAATCTCTAGCTCCTTTTCCCTCTCTGTCTCTCACCCACTGACCTTGCCACGTACTCATAAAAGGGATGCACTAAAATATGAGCTGTTTCATATTTCTACCATCAGCTCCACCATCCTACCTGTATCTGTACCTACCCACTGTGCTTCCCTTTTGTTTAATGGAGAAGTACCTTTTTTTATAAAATAAGCTTGTACATTCAAAGGACTTTGCTCTTAATTTTCCCTTTCCTGCGTTATTAGTCTTTCCCTCTCTATGGGACATCCTCACCAGTAAACAAGCATTTTTAATATCACAATTTAAAAAATTCTCTCCTGACCCCAAATTCCTTTATAGCTCTGCTTCATTTTTTTCTTCCCTTTACAGCAAAACTCCTTTAAAAAAGTTGTCCATGTTCACTCCCTCCAGTTGTCTACTTACCATTGGCTCCTTAAACCACTCCCATCAAGCTTTTGTCCTCATCACTTTACTGAAACAATCATTTCTTCCTTTTTAATATAATTGTTTTTCTAGGCTTCTGTGACCTCAGAGTCATTGGTTTTCCTTATTAATACACTTCTTGATCTATTCTTCCTCTACCAGACTTCCAGTTTTGGAATGTCTCTGGCCTTCTTTTCTGTCTACATTCTCAGAATTTGATTCTATAATTTGGTCTACTCTTTGGTGATGGCTCTATAATTCTTCTCCAGTCCTGACCTTTTTCCTAAACTCAGTTCAGGTTTAGACCAATTAGCTACTTGAAATCACGACTTCAACATAGCCAAACCCAAAATACATTTTTACCCCAACCAAAATCATCATCTATTTCTTGTCTCAGCAGTTGGCACCCAGTTGCTTAGGCCAAAAAACCAAGAAGTCATCCATGATTCCTCTCCCTCACTAATACTTCTTGACTACTCCAAGATATATTTCTTAATTCAGCCACTTCTCATCTCTACTGCTATACATTTAGTGTAACTGCATCATTTCTGCCCAGGCTTACTGCAAAAGCCATCTGACTTTTCTGTCTGCCTTTACTGGGCTCTGCCTATACAATTTTATCTTTCCCCCAGCTCTTCCTTGTTCACAATGTTTCAGCCATACTGTCTTTTCTGTACTAAGGATATATCAACTTCATTTCCATGGCAGGTACTTAGCTTTTGCTGTTCCTTTTGATCAGCACATTCTTTGTTGTGTAGCTTTCTCTTTCTTATCATTCAAGCCCAACCATTTCACCCTTTTTAGCTGAAGGCCTCTCCTTCATCTAAAGTGGAAGTAACCTCTTTCCTCATCATCTCTACCATCACTATTCTCCATTTACCCTATTTTATGTTCTTTATAACACTTACCATTACCTAGAATAATTCTGTAAATTTTTTGTGTGTAAATGCTTATCTTATTCTCCCTCACTATAGTTATAAGTCCTTACATGCATGAAGTTGTTGTCCTTATTTATCTCTTCTCTCTGTTGCCTGGGACATGGTAGGTGATCAGTTGTTGATTAATTCCCAGAGAAGACTAAAGCATGAAAGTGCTACCCTCAGGCTCCCTACAGTTGAGCATACACATGGGTTTGAAGAGGAAACTAAAACTTTGTAGACATGGAAAACCTTTGTAATCAAAGTAGGGAAGAATGTGGGGGTCCCCAGATTATGAAAACACATGTTATGCAACTAAAACCTGGAGGAATTATAGATTGTTGGCTGGCAGGCTCACTTCTTATCTAGGCATCAAATAAAAAATATCTGTAATTTACTTTGGTTGAGCCATAACTACAGGCTATAGAAGAGAGATGGCAAATAAACCTGATTTTGAGTGTTAAGACCTATTGCTTGGTAGTTCTGGCCCTGTTTCATTTTGTTGACAAATTTCATGGAGTTAAAAGGAAAACCTGCCACAGCTGTGGGATATGAGAGTGGATGTGTAAAGGCCAGGTGTTTGGTTTCCATTATTTGGAATGCATAAACAAAATGGGGTATTTCACAGTTTCTTGATAGGAATATGACATCTGAGGATTTCTTGAGTATTTGAGTCCTTGATATTTTTATGTACTAGTTGGAAAATCAGGCTATAGTAAATCCCAATTAACCTAGACCTGTATTTTCTCTGGCTCCAAAAATATAAAAAACCAGCCAAAACAAAACAAAATGATACTAGAAGCACCCTATTTTGTATATCACAGTTATTTAAAATAATTAAAATAGTATTTTTTTGGCAGAATGTGGCTATGTTTTTCATAAGTGCCTCTTCTTGAACTTACCATTAAAGGAATAAATATTTCATATTACCATTCCTAACTAACATAACCATTTTTGAAGGGAGTGCATTGCCTGGTTTTCTTAATAATTCTTGTAGGTCTTATAGAAGCAGGAGTAAAAAATATTTGACTTCTATAATTAGATGTCTTTCTTTTCCTACGTGGGCCAATGGAACAATTTAATGATCCTGCCATTTTTCAACAGAAGTGTTCTAGTCATTGCATTTCAGGAATTGTGTCCTACCTTAATGAAAACCCTAGACTCTATCACTGTTATCATTTTATCCATTACTTTCTAGAACCCCCAGTGAATCTCATCTTTGGGAGTAGTAGTAGATAACAAATGAGTCTGTAGAAATAAATGCCAGACCAACAAAGTAAACTCCCCAAATTCTGCACCTTTCATAGCTTTTAGTTAAACTTTCAGAGTGTTACTTTTATAAACCCATCAGAAATAAGTTATTTTTTACTAGATCATTTTGAAACTTGATACCCCCCTTATGTGTTACTTTCTGTCTCAGAGAATATGGCCTTATAAAGGTGATTGGGTAGCTGGATGGATAGGTGGGTATATATAAGAGATGATAGATAGATAATGTCATACATGTATATATATAGTACATATATAAATATATAATCATAGATGGGTATAGAGACAGATACATTGTATATCTGTGTGTTTGTGTGTATGCATGCACATGCATTAGAATATATGTCCATTATGGCTCTTCCCAATGACCAACGACAGATTGCTTGTTTGAAATTCAGATAGGTACCCCCTACATCATTGGGCAGGAGCATGTTCTTATTTCTCTTCTGCATTGAAGATACATGGGACATCGTCATCATCATCATCACCATCATGACCACTATGTAGTGTGTACTATGTGATAGTGTTCTTAATACTGTACAGTATTACTTATCTTCATTATATTAACTTTAATATAGGTTAATATTACTACATGTTTTTACAGATAAGACACAAGTCAAGCAACTTTCCAACATCACAGAAAAGTAGTCAGTAGAAGAGCCAGATCTAAACCAAGGTAATTTGGCTCAAGTTTATACTCTTAACTACTATACTATACTACCTCTCTATTAGAAGACCACTTAACAAATGCATGCCACACACTAAACCAGAAGGTTAATACATTTATGTAATAAATCTTGACTGCCCAGAATATTATGGAGATGAGCTAGTATATAGAAAATTTTCTGTCCTTAAATAGCTTGCAGTCTATTAAGAGATGATCAACATGTGAATGACTGACTATGCAATCCCTTGTAACACACACACACACACACACACACACACACACAAGCATGCATATATATATATATATTTTTTTTTTTTTTCACTTCACTATCATAGTTCTTCTGGGGTGAGAAAGTATTGTGGTTGATTTCACAAAGATGATATTTCCAGGAGTGAGATATAATAGAGATTAGAAATAAAAAAATTAGTAATCGAAGTTCCTGGGTCCTATTTGGTATAATCTCTTTGTAGTAAATAACATTTGATAGAGCAGGTATTGAGTTATATGTTATTTCTGCTGAGCCATAACAATATGTTAGACCATATCTGTATAATAGCTTACACTCTCTCCTCCAGTTTAAGTAATATAGTTTCCTTCGTATCCAGGACCCTTTTTTGCTATTTTGGCTTCAGGGTCATACTGAAGAAAGAGAGTCTTCAAAATATTAGTCTTCCTGTCTTCCCATATGTGAAACTTTAGAACTGCATCCACAAAAAGGAAATGGATGTGCAATTTCTTAGACATTATGAGATTTTAATATTTTTAATATTCTTTAGTATGTCAGTCTAGGTCTGAATTTCTTTTTCTTATTAGGTTATTCCTTTTTTTTTTTCTTGTTACGTTATGCATCTTATTGGGTATACTTCCTTCCATTTTTGATCTCTTAATACCTGACCTCCAAATGCTTTTCCCCATTGACTCCTTGGTCAGTTGTGAAATGAATTCTGTATGTGATGGGAGTAAGTACAAATTTACCAAAGATGACTGATGCTATAGAAAATGGTGACTAAACAAAACAGGTATTTTAAGGTCTGTGTTAAGTTCGGGTTAAGCCCTATTTAATGACTCATAGGCAGGTATGATCCTCATTCCCTGCATACTTCCTCTCCCCCTACCCCTTGTGAATTCCCTATCTTTGAAAGGTCTTAATTATCCAACCAAATTAGTATTGTGTGAAATGTGATGAAGTCTTATACCTTGCTAAGGTAGAAGCTCACTTGCTGGCACCTCATAGAAAGGTTAGAGAACTTTTCTTGAGAAAAGCATTGGTGAGTATTGGTGAGTAAATGAAGTTGTTGATCTTTTAGGCCTTCTCTTCATTATCTTCTATTTGGAGTCTAGACATAAATGCATGAATCCCTAAATACAGTATCTGGTGAGCATCCTAATGAATATTATTATTGCAATTAATAAATTTTAAAAATAAATTTACCTTGTCAATCATAATTTCATCAGCTTCCCTTCCTTGGTATTAATGTTGGAGTTCTGTGGTTCTCTTCTCTTCTCTGTCCAGATTCACACCCTTGGTAAGCTCAAGTCTAGTGGCTTCAGATACTATCTTCATATTAATATTCTCTCCAGAACTCTAGACTTGTGTACCTAAATACTTTTTTGAATCTCCACTTGCATATGTAATGAGATCTCAGATTTAATGTGACTGAAGTTGAACAGCTGATCTTCACCCCAGACATGCTTTATTTATAGCCTTCCTCATCCTTCCAATTGGTCTGGCTAAAGTCCTTATAGACATCTTGATTTCTCCTTCTCTCCCTGAATCTGGTCCAACAGAAATCCCATTGCCTCTAAATTCACAATATATTATGACTACCTAGACTGCACCACCTCTACTGCTACCACCCACCCTTGTCCTCACTATCATCTCTTACCTGGATCACTACAATAATCTCTTACCCAATCTTCTTGTCTCCTCCATATATTCTCAACACATCAACCATTTATGATACTTTTCAAACATAAATTAAGGTATGCTACTACTTTGCTCAAAACTGTGCAATGGATAAAGAAGATGTGGTCCATATATAGAATGGGGTATTATGCCTCCATCAGAAAGGATTAATACCCAACTTTTGTATCAACATGGACGGGACTGGGGGAGATTATGCTGAGTGAAATAAATCAAGCAGAGAGTCAGTTATCATATGGTTTTGCTTATTTGTGGAGCATAAGGAATAACACAGAGGACATAAGGAGAAGGAAAGGAGAAGGGAGTTGGGGAAATTGGAGGGGGAGATGAACCATGAGAGACTGTGGACTCTGAGGAACTAACTGAGGGTTTTGGAGGGGATGGGGTGTGGGAGGTTGGGTGAGCCTTGTGGTGGGTGTTGTGGAGGGTGTTGTGGAGGGCACATATTGCATGGAGCACTGGGTTTGGTGCATAAACGATGAATTTGGGAACACTGAAATTAAAAAATATAAAAATTTTTAAAAAAGGAATTAGAAAAAAAACCTCTGCAATGGTAGCTATTGTAAAAAAACTGAAGCACTGTAAGTAACTTACAAAGCCCTACAATGTGTATCCTCCCCATTTTCTCTTTGTCACTTTGCTTTGGTCATTCTGGTTTCCCTGCTGTTCCTCAAAATTACCAAGCATGCCTCTGAATTTAGTCGATTGCATTAGCTATTTCCTCTGCCTGGAGTGTTCTTCCCTCTTCTTTTCCCTCCTTCAAATCTTTGCTCAAACACCATCTTTTCAGTGAGGCCTGCCTGACCACTTTGTTAAAAATCACAACCCCAGTACTTCTGATCTTACTTTCTCCTACTTTATTTTGTATTTTTTGATGTCATTTATTACCTATTAAACTATATAATTTACTTATTTAAAATGTGTATTATCATCCCCTACCCCTACAAGAGTATCAGCTCTATGAATCAGAATTCTAATGATTCTCGGTAGCTTAGAACAGTACCTGGAACACTACATGTGAGGAGCACTGTTGTAGAGACTTTATGTAAATTATTTAATTTAATTATTATTTCTGCATATACAGAGGAAGAAGACTCATAGAGCTTACCTAACTTGACTGAAGTCAATATTTGGTAGATACTGGCCCTGAGATTTGTCTGTCTAAATCTTCTGCTCCTTGCCTCTTATGCAAAGTAAGCAAAAACAAGGAAATAGAATAAATGCATATATATGGATTTCTGTGTTATTTTATGGATAAAACCCTGTTGTATAAGTGTCTACATATAAGAATAAAATATTTTCTATTTTCATATAGAAATAATAATTGAATAACACTACAATTTATTTTCTTGCATATAAATCACTGTCTTCATCAGTCACTTAAATATATATTGTTCTGATATTATTTCAGTAAATATTTTGACTGAAACAAATTTTATTTTTTCCCCTTTCTTTACACAAATATGTCATCTATGCAGTCCATAACAAGGCAACTGGTATAGAAAAACTGTTATTCTGATTGTGCATTCTGTTTAATGGATTGTTCAAACCTTCTATGATCTCATTTGCACTCACTTTAAAATAAAATTGACTATGTCAATTAGCTGTTAAATATAATATAAAATTGGAGCACATCTTTTAGGGGTTCTCAACTTACAGTTTCAAGTCTAGTCTTAGGGTAAGATAATATAATTGCTGTATTTTGATGGAAATTCCTATATTTATTTGAGCAATATCCTTTCTGAAAAATGATAGTCCCAGATGAACTAATATAATAAGCCCCCCCCCATTTTTTGGGCATTCTGTAGACTTATTGTTCCTATTGCTCTAAGTCCCTGATTAAAATATCATTATTATACCTATCAAGGGAAATTTACCAGTGTATGAATCACTTTCTCTTTGAGATATGTAAATATTTCTAATTCAATACTGTGCTAACAGTGGATAACTCAGATGTGTACCACTTTAGGTCCAGACAAAGTAAAATATAGCATTTTTAAATCTGAAATTTAAGGATCAGGGCATCCTAAACAACTAGGTACTATTTTGGTATATCTATCACCTTTGTTAACATTTTATTGGATATAAATCATAACATATCAGGTTGCATAGCGACAATATGGTTCACCAGGCATTCTATTTTTATAACTTTATTTAAAACTGACATGTAACTTGCTGTACCTGAAACCCCAAGTGAGCCAGTTATTGGAGTGTAACAAAGTTTTGACGTCAGAGTAGCTATTTATTCCACTGGAAACCATTAGCGATGCATTACCCTTTGGCACTGCTGTTTTTTGCAGAAACATGGTTAAAATTTTATGACTGATTTTGACCAATTAGATTTCTTTCCCTCTTAGAACTAAGAAATTATATATAATACACAAATATATGTATATGTGTGTATAATATGTATATGCTTTATATTTCCAAGATGTGTAATATATACTTAAATATATGTTTACATGTTTATGTATAATACTCTAACATTATGCATATAAAGCCTGTTAAAAGTATCTTCTCAGAAGTCAAGTATTATGGTTTTATTTTCTTAACTCTAAGACTGATTAGGGTTTTATAGGAGGGCATTACCTACGTATTATTATTGTCTTTTATTACTATAGCTGTGGATACTGATTAGCTGCATAGTTGTAATCATGTTTGTTGGCATTGTTGATGTTGCTTTTATTTTAAGAGGACTCCTTAGCATTTCATTTGTTTAGTACCAGTTGTAGATTCTTTGGAAGCGATGGGGCAATACCATGTTGTACAAATGTAATATAATCAGTTGCAAGCAGGTCTTCCTCCTGCACAAGTTTGTCTGTTTTTTCCCCCAAAGATACTAAAATATGCGCTGTGCATCCACCCATGGAGTTAAAGTCCCTTGACTCCTGAGCCAGCCAAGCACCAGCTTATATGCCAAGCTCTGCCAGTGCATTTCAAATTAGATCTGATGGGACCACCACTTGGAATTAAGAAGAGAAAATTTTTTGAGTTTTTTATTTAATGACCTAGCTGCTCTTAAAACGTGTAAAAAACTTTGCCAGACTTGTGTTTGTGGAATAATTCAGTTGTATCAGTTAAGGAGATGCCTGCATCTAATCTGAGAAAAGAAAGTTAATTTTCTCAGTCTGAGTGTGAAAACTCAAATTCAATAATTATTGTTACTATTATTTTTTAATATGTCATCTCCTTATTACTCGTCACATATTATGGAATGGGTTGATTTTCCTCAGAAAATTCGAATACCATCATATATAAATTTAGCAGGAGAGCTCCATATTGGTAACCCCTTCAGCACGTTATATATTGTTTTCATTTCCATCTTTTCCACCTTGAAACCCACCAAACCTCTTTTGAGGTGGAAAATGTGTAAGATGAGTTCCAAGTCCAAAAGTATATTTCTTGCAAACCAACCTAATACTGCACATTGAATAAAAGTAGAGGCATTAGAAACAAAGAGTGGATAGGATTAGAATCTCAACCTGCCATGACCTCTTAAAGTGAATTTTATTTTAAATTTTATTTTAAATTTTGAGTCAGTTTCCTGACCTGTAAAATAGGTATAAAAACCTCAAAGATTATTGTTTTTATAAAGGTTAAATGAAATAAACATAGTGTCCTTAGTTCAATTTCTGGTGAATACTAATAACTCTATAAAAGGAAGACATCATTAGTGCTGTTGGACTCTTGTTTTCAGAGGCAATATGGCATAGCACCCGCTTTAGAACCAGACTGCCTAGGTTAGAATTCCATCTTTACTACTCACTAGCTCTAGAAGCTTCAAGAAGTGCTCTAGCTCTGCTGCCTCAGATTCCCCATCTGTAAAATGGGGGAGTATAGTAGTACCTACCTCAGGTGTGTTTGAAGATCATATGCTTTAATACAAGGAGAGTACTCCAAACAGTGCCTGCCACATAGTAACAGATGAATAAATGTTAGCTGTCATTATCCAGAAATTACTGAATATGAGTTTCCTGGTATTTTAGATGTTTGTTTGTTTTAAATCTAGCGCTGGTATTTTATAATGAGTAAACAGGCTCAGTTATAGAGATTATTTTAGCAAAGACACACAACATTTGTAGACATTTGGACATCCAGCCCACCAATCCTGTAAATAGACTTTCAACAAATATTTATTGTAAAACTCCCTTAAACACAAATGAAATAACCCAAATAATTACACTAAAATTCGGATGAGTTCATTTTAGTACTTACTGCAAAATCATGTTTCATATTTTACTGTTGTTGCACTTTGTGAAGTTGAGATATATAGTACTTTCAAGGAAATCTAGTTATGCTGGCATGAGGCCAGCCAGGTTAATTCTGATTCAAGATTGATATTTGTATTATTCCTGTTCTTGAGTATACAATAAGTTTTTTTTTTAATAAGGCTGATAATTTCAGTCTGATAATACTTGCCCGTGACCTAACCATTCGTGTTGGTGACATAGATGCTAGATCTCTGTAATTCCATTTGTTTGCTGCCTCCTCCCCCTCTAGGTTAGATGCTAAAACTAGAGCAATGAATAAACTTTTTCTCCTGGCATGCCATTCCACCTTAAAAAAAAAAAATGTATACATAGTTCAAGAATTACTATATTAAGAAGTTGTTGAATCAGTTTCATCAGAGAGATGTGCAAACAGATGTCCTGAAACAACCTCTCAAAACTATCTATAGTAGGACTTTGACATCTTGGTCTTAGAATTAACTTGACCTGAGTTTAATTCTTAGCTTTACTGGTACAGCTATGTGACCTTGAGCAAGTCACTCATTATCAAATATTTCTTGAGCACCCATTCTTCTCCTGTTGGTGTGCTAGATAATCTTAGAGAAAGATGTAGGAGAAAAATACTCTCTTAGCCCACGTTTCAGTAACTGTAAACTAAGGGTAAAAGTGTTTACATTATATACCTTACAGGATTGTGATGAAGGTCAAAATGTGATCATCTAAGGTAAAACATTCTGTGAGTAATAAACCTGTGTACTGTTACTTGCTTTGAGATCTTTGAGGGTAGGGACCACGTGTTACCATTATTACCTCAGTATCTAACATAGTACCTGGCACAAAGAAGTATTCAGAAAATGATCACAGACTGATTTTCTTAAAAATATCAAAACCATTTATCTATGCATAGAAGAATATTAACATTTCAAAATTGATTAAATCTATCATGGCCAACAACTGGTATTATTATTATAGAGCCACATTAGCCTCCAGATTTTGGGGTAGTTTAATTTATTTGTCACATATATAAATATATTGGGTGGTTGAAAATATATTTTGTACCTGAACATAGTAATAATCTTTGATGGTAAAATCTACTTAATTAGCATAGTAGTCATCTCCTTAAAATCCTTTTAATTATTTGGATCCTATGCATTTATTAATATTATGAAATGGATTAGAAATATAAACTATAGCATACTGTATGGCATTTAAAAATCTTTCATATTAATATATTTTAAGTTAATAATGTAGGAAATAAAATCTTGTAGACCAGGAGAGTGTTGGTGTTGGGCAATATTAATTTGACCCCACTCCCACCCCCCCAAATTAGATCATGGGGATTATTTTATACATTGTATTTCCACATTTGAATTGGAATTGTTAATTGCCCTAGCATCCTTTTGCAAAATAACAGCACTCAAGATATATCTGAACTAAATCCATGCTTGCTTTGGGAGATTATCCCTGCTAATATGTATTTGAATATTCTTTTAAAATTGGAAAGAATACGTAGTAGTTACAGGACTAAAACTCAGCAACTGAAAAGTTACAGAAAGCCTTTTCAGAGAGAGGTCACTAAAAAATATGAACAACAATGGCAAGAGTGGACATCCTTGTCGTGTTCCTGATCTCAAAGGGAAGGTTGTCAGCTTTTCCCTATTGAGAATGATACTCGCTGTCGGTTTTTCATAGATAGATTTTATGAACTTGAGGAATGTTCCCTCTGTCCCTGCACTTTGAAGCGTTTTAATCAGAAACGGATGCTGTATCTTGTCAAATGCTTTTTATGCATCAATTGAGAGGACCATGTGTTTCTTCTCTCTTCTCTTACTGTTTTGTTCTATCACATTGATTTGCAAATGTTGAACCACCCTTGCATCCCAGGGATAAATCCCACCTGGTCATGGTGGATAATCTTTTTAATGTACCGTTGGATCCTATTAGCTAGAATCTTGTTGAGAATCTTGGCATCCACATTCATCATGTTCATCTAACAGACACATGAAAAAGTGTTCATCATCATTAGCCATCAGGGAAATTCAAACCAAAACCACATTGAGATACCACTTTACACCGGTTAGAATAGCAAAGATTAACAAGACAGGAAACAACAAACGCTGGAGAGGATGTGAAGAAAGGGGAACTCTCTTACACTGTTGGTTGGAGTGCAAGTTGGTTCAGCACTTTGGAAAAGAGTGTGGAGATTCCTTAAGAAATTAAAAATAAGAGTTACCCTATGACCCTGCAATTGCACTACTGGGTATTTACCCCAAAGATACAGATGTAGTGAAAAGAAGGACCTTCTGTACTCCAATGTTCATAGCAGCAATGGCCACAGTCACCAAACTGCGGAAAGAGCCAAGATGCCCTTCAGCAGACGAATGGATAAAGAAGATATGATCCATATCTACAATGGAGTATTATGCCTCCATCAGAAAGGATGAATAGCCAACTTTTGTGTCAACATGGACAGGACTGGAGGAGATTATGCTGAGTGAAATAAGTCAAGCAGAGAGAGTCAATTATCATATGGTTTCACTTGTGGAGCATAAGGAATAACACAGAGGACATTGGGAGAAGGAGAGGAGAATTGAGTTGGGGGAAATTGGAGGGGGAGACAAACCATGAGAGACTGTGAACACTGAGAAACAAACTGAGGGTTTTGGAGGGGAGAGGTGGGGGTTTGGGTGAGCCTGGTGGTGGGTATTAAGGAGGGCATATATTGCGTGGAGCACTGGATGTGGTGCATAAACAATGAATCTTGGAACACTGAAAAAAAATTGTGGCTCAAGGAAATTTCCTTCTGACACACACCCAGCTAATTAATTTGCATTTACAGAGAGAATGAATTTTTCTTACTCCCATTGAACTTAAAAAAGCAATGAAAATTCACTAAAATTTCACACTATCAACTTTAATCTTTAATCAACTTTTTAAAAAAAGAGACCAGAAAGGCTATATTTTCTTTTCCTTAGACTAAAAACATTAGTTATTTGCCATAATCTTCTTGCTATATTATATTATATAATGACAACACTGAGTTTCTAAGCAAATGAGAAGCATCAACAGGACAGCAGTCAATAGACTTTCTTCTTCTCTGGATGCATCATTTTATTATTATTTTTTTCTGGATACATCATTTTAATATGCTAGTAGTTGTCAGCAGTGTTACCCAGTGAGTATTCAAGACTACAGGAAAAACATGATATGCCTTCTAGAGCATCAATTTGACTTGTTAAATTAAACATGGTTTTATAATTAAGCATTGTTTTATAGTAAAATGAATACTGATATAGAATAAACGGGTACATTAATTTAAACATTAGAATATCAGACTTCATGGTCTGAATTTGAACTAATGACTTTTCATTTGGAAAAACACTGCTGACTTTTGTTATAGACTTTTTCCCTTCATTTTATAATACTTGGTTGTATTTAGTGAATTTTATTTATTTAAACTGAATTTGAGGTGCCATTTTAAAGTCCATCCATCAAAAGATACTAGGGTAGGAATTGGTAATTTCAGTATTACTAGAGTTAGCGCCAGTTGATAAATGAAGGCAGGCTAGTGAGTACCCCCATCCACTTCCCTCTGTGTGGCTGACTTTATTCCTTTCCACCAGTAAGTGGAATTTCTCTCTCCTCTCTTCAAGGGGTGACACACACACCTACTTCCCAAGCTTCAGTGTTCCTGACAGCTGCTGTCCTTTGCCTTATGTAGCAACCATTGGCCTTTACTATAATAATAAGCGTTTAATTTTTCCCACTCATTTACTTTATGCTTGTTGTAGATACTTATAAAGCTTTACAAAAGCTATTATCAGCCTGAAGAATTTACCAGTCCTCATGGCCTTGATAAACATGCCTAAGGCTCTTTTCTTTTTGGCTGTACCATTGTACCTTAAAGAGGGCTATGAGTGAGAATACATCTGGAAAATCCCCGAATTGTAGCATGCTTGTCTTAGTTGATTCTTTAGGTCTGTAGTAAAACATCCATAATTTATAAACACTCTCCAGATGATTGTGATATTCACCCTTAATTAGAGACCTCTAGCTTAAATCATCTGGCCCCTTCAGACTTGATTCAGGCAGTCATCCAAGCATTCTAAATCAACAATGCCAACCATTCAAAACTATTAATGTTTCAGTCGTGATAAAATTCCCTGAATAACTGAGAGAATCAGTGGCTTATTTTGGCAGTGTATGTGCACGGTGATTAAAGGCTGAATTCATCTGAACTACTTCAGAAGGTGTAAATTTTAGAAAGTGATACCTCAGAGAAATGGATGCTTTTTATTCCAATCATCATATTAAACTTTCTAGAAAATTGGATGTGAGGGTGATATGAAAGGAGCAAGGTTATCCGGCATGCAAAACCCAGAGACATAGAAGTCACCGAAGAAGGAGTTTAGTCTGACTATTTTGTAATTACTATTACTCAGACAAGACCAGACTTATAAATTTCTCTATGTATTTCTGGGATTTTAAAAAGTGCCCAGATGGGAAAAAAGAATACCCCAAAAAGGAATTTTGTTTAAATAGTGTTGTGACTATAATACCACCTTTCACAGTAAAGCACTTGGAGGTTTTCTTTTTTATTAAATGAATTAAATTTAACTAATTCCATGGTTTTAGTTGGTATGAATTGTGAATTTTATTTTTATTTTTTCTTAATAGAACATTGCTAGCATTTTTTCCTTTGATATTGTAGGGGGCAAGATAATTGTGAACAGAAACTTAAAATGCACTCTTAAATTGTGGTTACAATGTAGTTCTATAATGCTTCTTACAGCTCTTAGGCATGTGAAAAATAAGTGTCTAAAACTTAATGTGCACATAACAATTGAATTTAGTTAAGTACTTATGGGATACACACTGCAGAACTACTTATCCTCTCCGAAGCCTATATAAGCATACTCTGTATATTACATCTCTTTTTTAGTACTTTGATCACATTTAAGAGTGATTAAAAAAAACCAGCAACAACATTGAGTTAGTTATGCTAAGTGTTCTCATCTTTCTTGCCTTTCAAAAATATTAATGCCTCTCAATATTATTGCCACCTTCATTGTCAAAAAAATGTTTATTGTACATTTATAATCTTTTGGGTGCTGCAGTTACAAAAATGTATATGACATGGTCCATGTGACCCTCAAATGATTTAGGTTCTTATTGCTAAGGAAGCAGGATGCATACAATGACATTACAAAGTAGCACATACTGAGGGCCAAATGAATTATCAGTAAGCTCCATAGCAGCCTAGAAGAAGAAATGATCACCAAGCACTGAAACAGTACAGTCCTTGTATATAGGGAGTAATGGGGGTAAGCACAAGAGAAATAGGTCGTTTGTGTGTGTGTGTGTGTGTGTGTGTGTGTGTGTGAGAATTATATAGAATCAAAGTTCAGTGTTCAAATATCGTGTAAAAAGAATAAAGTGAGATGCTAAAAAAATTAAGAAACAAAGCAGTTCTTACCAAGAAAATGTCCTTATTAAACTTCTTTATGCATTTTCTAATCTCTTTAATAATAGATAAACATCCCAATGAGGGGCCCAAATATAATGAAGCCTCTCTAGGCCATGTATTTGGGAAAATTGCATTTTTTTAAAGATTTAATTTATTTATTTGAGACAGAGAGAGAGAGGGAGAACACACAGAGGGAGAGTGAGAAGGAGAAGCAGATTCCTAGCTGGACAGAGAGCCTGATGTGGGGCTTGATCCCAGGACCCTGAGATCATGACCTGAGCTGAAAGGAGATGCTTAACCAACTGAGCCACCCAGGGGCCCCGAAAATTGCATTTTTATTTAATATTTCTTTTAGTATCGTATATCCATCTTCTGATAATATTGGCTTGAAACTGAGACCAGAAGAGTTCTTCCATTTTAAAATCCTGTTATATATTCATTTAATAAATATCTACTAAATCCTTCCTATTCTAATACAATTGCAAAAGTTCTCTCTCCAGTCCTGACCTCTCTCCTTAGCTTCAGTACTGCATGCTCAACTGTTTCATGGATCTTGACAATTGGATGTCAACCTGGTGATATCCTCTCATATGTGTAGTTAGATTTGGTATGCTTACATTTTGTCAATTTTTTTTTTTATTTCATCCATGAGAGAGATTGGTCTTTAGTTTTTCTTTTTTGTAATATCTTTGTTGAATTTTTTACCAAGGTTATTCTGACCTCATTAATTGAGTTGAAAAATTTTCCCTCTTTCTTTGTTCTCTGGAAGAGTTTATATAATATTAGTGGGTTTTTTGTTTATATAATATTAATGTTATATAAGTGTTTAGAAGAATTCATAGCAAAGCCATATAGACTTGTTCTCTTCTCTGTGTGAGGCTTTATAATTATAGATTTAATTTCTTAATGGTTTTAGAACTGTTTTACATTTCTTCTTGGGTCAGTTTTAAGTGTTAGGATTTTTCCTTCATTTGTTCTAAATTTCAAATTTATTTTTACTAAGTTACTAACAGTGCCCTCCTATAACATTTTTAATGTCATAGGATCTGTAAGGACATGTTCTTTTTCATACCTTATATTAGTAATGTGTGTTTTCTCCCTTCTTGATCATCCTTATAAGGGATGAAACAATTTTCTTAGTATTTTCAAGGAAGAAATTTTTGGTTTTGTTTAATTTTTTCTGTTGTATATTTTTTCTGTGTCTATAATTTGCTTTTGCTATTTGGAATTTTCCACCTTTTTTAGGAATTTAATTCACTTTTGGTGTTTAATTTGTGAAAATGAATACATAGATCATTGGTTTTCAACCTTTTCAAATACGCGCATTCAAGTATGTGAATTTTTCTCGTGTGATTTTTAAAATATCGCAAGTTTTGATGTGTTGCATTTTCATTGGTGTGGGTTATGCTATAGTTTCATCATTGTTTAGTTTAGAAATATTTACTTGTATCCATTTTTTTCTGGAGTATTTACAAGTATATTACATAACTTCCAAACATTTGAGGACTTTGTAGTTATTTTCCTATTATCAATTTCCAGTTAAGTCCCACTGTGTTTAGAAGATATATTCTGTATGATATCAGTTCTTTGAAATTTGATGAAACTAATCTATATAGTCCAGCAGATAGTTTATATTTTATATATTCAGTGTACCTTTAAAAATATATTTATTATGTAGTTTTAGAGTGGGGAATTTTTATGTATCATTTATATCAGACTGGATAATTGTGTATTTGAAGTCTTCTATATGTCTGCTTATTCTGTATTTACTAAAAGTGATATTTATTTTATTTATTTAAGCAGGCTCCATGCTCAGCACAGAGCCCAGTGTGGGGCTAGATCTCACAACCCCGAGATCATGACCTGAGCTGAAACCAAGAGTCAGATACCTAACCAACTGTGTCACCCAGGTGCCCCACTAAGAATGATATTTAAAACTCTACATTTATGATTATGTATCTATCTGCTTTTAGTTCTATCAAATTTTACTTACATAATTTTGAAATTTTATTATTAGGTATATTACAGATTTATAATTGACATGTTGTATTAGTGGATTTGGTCCTTTTATCATGATAAAACAGCTTTTTTGTTTTAGATTTATTTTATTTTTTTATTTTTAAATTTTTATTTATTTTTTAAATTTCTTTTCAGTGTTCCAGAATTAATTGTTTATGTACCACATCCAATGCTCCATGCAATACGTGCCCTCCATAATAACCACCACCAGGCTCACCCAACCTCCCGCTCCCCGCCCTTCCAAAACCCTCAGATAAAATAGCTTTATTTCTACTACTATTTCTCTCTACTCTATTTGATAACCTTTCTTTTGTATAGCAATTACATGACATTTTCCCCTTATTTTTTACTTCTGTGTCCTAACACTTAAGTTGTTACTTATATGCACCATATGGATATTAAAAACCTTTGCTTTGAATTTAAATGTTTAGTCTAAGAATATTTAATATAATTACTGTTATATTTGGGTTTAAATCTACCTACCTACCATTTTCTTGTTCGTTTCCTAGTTGTCTAGTCTGTTCTTTGTACCTTTTTTTTCTCCTTTATTATTTTCTTTTTTTTTTTCTTACTATATTCTCTCTTCTCTCTCTGATTGCTCATGTGTTATATATCATTTTATTATTCTTTCTAAGGTTACTCTGGAGTTCACAACATATATAATTTCCTATGAAAATCAAATATAAATTGATACTTTAATCTTTTTCTGGACATTGGAGTTGCAAGGACTGTCATACTCTTGCCTCTTATGTTACTATTGTATATTTAACTTTATGTATATATTGATACAGTCAGTATTCATCTAGATTTACTGATATCTTTAAACATTCCAGTGATCTTCATTTCATTATGCATTTTCTTTCTTTCAATTTGAGATTATTTTCCTTCTGCCTAAAAAAAAACAATTTTTAGTATATATGTCTTTTAGTAGGGGTCTGGTAGTAGTGAATTATCTCAATTTTCTTTAACTGAAAATATTTTTATTTTCCTTTCACTTCTGAAGGAAATTTGCCAATCTTTTGGCTTTCATTATTTCAGTTCTGACTGTTGCTCCTGTGGGTGCAATATATCTTTTTTCTTTGACTGTTCTTAATATTTAATTTCCCTTTGTCTTAACAAATTCTGCTATGATGGTTCTAGTTTTTGTTTGGTTTTCTTTTTTGGTGTGGGGAGTTGTTTATTTGTATATCCTCTTTGGAGTTTATTGTGCTTTTTGAATATGTGACTTGAAATCTTGAATCATTTTGGAAAGTTCTTGGTTATTATAAACATTGTTTTTACCTCATTTTCACTCTCCTCTCCTTTGGAATTCCAGTTATGCATATGTTAGATCTCCTTACTATGTTACATGTCTTATGCTCTGCTCTGTATATTCCAAATTATTTCCTCTGCCTTTTTTAGCCTTAATACTTTCCACTAAACTATCTTCTATGTCACTAATCCTTTCTTGGGCTATTTTCTAAGCTATTCTTAAACTTACCTATTGAATTCTTAACTTCAGTTGTTGTGTTGATCTGTTTTCTATTTGGCCTGATTTTTGTTTTACTATTTTCTGTAGAGGCATTTTTTAGGTTAAAATTACTTAATTAACCTTTCTTTTCTTAAGCACATCAGTTATCTTTAAGGCCATTCTAATAACTTTATTCTGTATAATAATTATACAGATAAATAATAATAATTTTATTCTGTATCCAGTATGTGTATTTCTGTTTTCTATTCATTAAGATTGATATTTGGGCTTATCTCTCAGTCTGTCTAGTAATTTTTTATATGATTTCACACATTGTTTTTGAAAAATCATGGACTTATTTTTAGAGTTTAAAAGGTATCTTCTTCCAGGTATCATTTACTATAGTTTTTGGTGGGCAATTCATCTAACACCATATCACTTTCTTGCAGTGTGAATTGAACTGATTGAAACTATATTTCAGTCTTTGTGTGACTTATTTTGGTCTTTTACCCAGTTTTAGCTCTTTTGGGTCTCAAATAAAATTCTGGAGTTATTACCTGGTCATATCCACTCAATGGACTGAAACTCAGTCTTTGTCTCCTTCATCCTATGAGGTTGCCAAAAGTTCTGCTTAGTTTCATAGCCTCTTGGTTTCCACTTGCAAATAAACGATGGCCTACAGGAGAACTGCTCCAATGTCAGGCTCACTTGTTCAGACTACCCATTTATCTCCTCAAGTCTTAGCTGTTTTTGTAGCTCTCTAATCCCTTCAAACAGATAATTTAATTAACCAGGTTTCCTAGGTTTTTTCCAGTGGAAGAGTTGTCCTCATCAAGCTAAACTGCTATAGACAGAAATAGAAATTTTCAAATATATTGATTGGTTTATCCTCTGGAATATAACCTCTGTAGTCATTGTAAATTTATGTTTTATTTATTTATTACAGGTAATATAGAACAGTGCCTGACATTTGGTAGTTGCTCAGTAAATATTCATTTGTTGTTTGTTTTTGTAACTGAGCACTGGACAGTCTAATTTCTGAGCTGGCTATATATACAACTCACAATAGTCATAGGGCTATAACATATTAATGAGTGGAAAACTTATGAGGCCTGCTAAACTGTTATTCCAGAACAGAAGGAGATTACTCCAGTGAATAAATGTTAAAAGAGTTACTGAGAGATACAAATACAATTATATTTATCATTTCTAATGTACATTATTCTAAAATTTACATTATGGGAGTACCTGGCTATCTCAGTCCATTAAGTGTCTGACTTTCGATCTTGGCTCAGGTCATGATCTCAAGGTTGTGAGATTGAGCCCTGTGTCAGGCTCCCTGATGGGCATGGAGCCTGCTTAAGATTCTCTCTCTCCCTCTGCCCCCTCCATCCATCCTATTTCTCCCTCTCTTAAAAAAAAAAAAAAATGCATTATGAATTGTGATTGAATGGCTAAATCCAGTTTTTTTTTTTTTTTTTTTGGCTAAATCCAGTTTTTAAGAAGTATTTCCTGAAAAGAAAGACAGTGGTCAGTAAAAATAATGCTATCAAAGATTTTGAGCAAATTATGCAAAGCAAAAATAATGTCTTTTCATTCCATTTCTATAGTATATGGGAATATTCTTTGAGGTGATCTTTGAGCAAGGGCATCAAATACACAATCAAATCAAATATATACAGTATATAGAAATATTCTTTGAGCAAGGGTATCTTTTAATATTTAAAAATGATCATAATTAACATGAAAATCATAATATCCTAGATTATATATAAATATGTCTACAATGAGCTCTATGTGGTATGGTAAACATAAACATATCAAAAAGCGAACAGTTTTCCTCAACATCACTTCTCGTTAGGGAAAAGCAAATCAGAACTATGGTGAGATATCACCTCATACATGTCAGAATGAACAACACAAGAGACGATAGGTATTGGCAAAGATGTGGAGAAGGGGGAGCCGTCTTGTACTGTTAGTGGGAATGCAAACTGGTGCAACCAATCTGGAAAGCAGTACAGAGGTTCCTTGAAAAGTTAAAAATAGAACTACCCTCCAATCCAGCAATTGCACTACTAGGTATTTATCCAAGGAATACAAAATTACTGTTTCAAAGGAATACATGCACCCTGATGTTTATAGCAGAATTATCTAATAGTGAAGTTATGGAGAGAGCCTAATTATCCATTGACTGACGAATGGATAAAGAGGGTGCGATTCATACACACGCACACATGCACACACGCACACCCTCTCACACGCAATGGAATATTACTTAGCCACAAAGAAAGAATGAAATCCTGCCACTTACAATGACGTGGATGGAGTTAAAGTGTTATGCTGGGTGAAATGGGTCAGTTGGAGATATACAGGTACCATATTGTTTCATTCATATGTGGAATTTAAGAAACCAAACAAATGAGCAAGGGGGGAAAGAAAGAGGGGGGGGGGGCAAACCAAGAAACAGACTCTTGCCTATAGAGAACAAATTGATGGTTACCAGAGGGGAGGCGGGTGGGAGGATGAGTGGAATAGGTGATAGAGATTAAGGAGTGTGCTTGTGATGAGCACTGAGTAATGTGTGGAAGAATTGAATCATTATATTGTACACCGGAAACTAATGTCACACTGCATGTTAACTAACTGGAATTTAAACAAAAAACTTTAAAAAGAATGTTAACAGTTCTCAAACTATAATAGGCATGGTGTGGAAAGAGAAATATAGTCCAATAGACGCACATCAGAGAGTTTGGACAAAAGAAATCTGTGGTCAAAAGATCATGGCCGGTATGCTCTGCATTTGGTGGGCTTGAAGGAAATCCTTGCCATTGCTCTCAGCTATCAATTGGCAGCACAATGACCAAATTATAAGAGTATCTAAGGGAAGACAAGTTGGAGCTGGGGGGGAGAGAGGTAGCATTTATTAAGGGCTTTTCAATGCCTAGGCATCTTAGTAGGTGTTATCATGTATATTAATTAAAATACTCTTCACAAAAGCTCTGTGACATTGGAATTGCTCTGTTTGCATAGTATAAATGAAGAATCTGGCTCCAGAATTATTAGACAGTTGCAGTTAGAAGAATTTTGATGTTATATGTTCAATCTTTATTTAAATATACAATCAAATCAAATACTCTTACATCACCAGGCTCAGTATATATTAGTGCACTGAGTCCTATATAGTAAAGCAAACCACTAAGTTGTTTCCATAAGTAGATGACTTGCGAGGGTCAAGATGAATAATACTTATCATAGTCAAATTAAAAAATAATTAGATAAAGAATTAGAAAGCTGATGACCTGATTTAGTCTGAGTCCGGAACTTGTTGAGGTATTTCTACCATACTCAGCTGTATTAAAGGGGGAAACCTTATACATTGTGAAATACAGAGAGAAATTAAATAACTTGTCCAATACCATAGGGTTGGTAAGTAGCAGAGCCAAGATTTAAACATAAGCGTTATGATACAGTGTCCTCATCCTGCTCTACCACTGTTGTTTTAAGAAGAAATAAACCATCTCAGTGATTTATGTAAGTTTGTGCATATACCTTTCTATAATGTATGCTCTTGTTCATTTTTATATTCCTGTGTCCAGCCCCTAGTAGATAAACCTTATTCAGCAAATATTTTTTGGGTGCTAAATCTGCACACCTATAGCTATGAAGAGATGGCAAATATTAAAAACAAAGTGTTTTTTAATTTTTAAAAGATTTTATTTATTTAACAGATCACAAGTAGGCAGAGAGGCAGGCAGAGAGAGGGGAAGCAGGCTCCCCAGTGAGCAGAGAGCCCGACGCAGGGCTTGATCCCAGGACCCTGGGATCATGACCTGAGCTGAAGGCAGTGGCTTTAACCCACTGAGCCACCCAGGCGCCCCAAAAACAATTAAAGTGTTTTAATAAAAAAAATCAGACAAACTAGTTAGGTAATCAATCATGACAAGGTCATAATGGTGAGGAATGAGATCCGAAGTGGTATTAAATAAATACAAAGTTGAGAGGTATTACAGTGTAGTGGTTGAGAGCAAAGACTCTAGCAAGACTAGCCTGTGTTTGCATTCTTATTCTACCACTTACTAGTCTTATGACTTTTACTCTCTGTTCTTATTTCTTCATCTGCAGATTGTGGGCCATAATGTCACTGACCTCTTAGGGTTATCAGGAGCATGAAATGATTTGATAAGTATACAGCACAGGGTCTGGCACACAGAAAGTACCCCACAATGTTTGCCCTTACAGTTGCTCAAGTTAGCTGTGTGTTTCATTCACTGTTTTGGTTCCCTCCTGAATTCCTTACTTGGGAGGCCTAATGAAGTGGTAAAGGTAGCTATGGCCCTGCTTTGTGCCTACAGATCAATAAAATTTAATGACTGGAAAACAGTACATTGGGATTTACATGAAATAATGTTGATGGTAATGTGAGAAGGACTTAGATCCACAGTAAACAGACCAACCTCCTAAAAAAAAAGTTATTTGTATTTTGCTCTTCTTATCCTTTTATGGGACATTATTACCCAGGTATGTCCCCGAGTACCCACACAAAATAAATGCATAAGATTTATGATGAAGTGAACCCTGGATTCAGTTCACTTTAAGTTCAGTAAAACAAACTTTAAGTGTCTGGGTACTGTTCCTGGCACCTTTAAAGAAATGTTAGTTCTTGAGGCTCTTGGGTAGCACAGTCAGTTAAGCATTGGACTCTTGGTTTTGGCTTGCGTCGTGACCTCAGGATTGTGAGATGGAGCCCTGAGTCAGGCTTTGCATTCAGCATGGAGCCTGCTTGAGATTCTCTCTGTCTCTCTCCCTGCCCCTCCTCCTTGTGCACTCGCTCTTTCTCTCAAACAAAAAAATAAATCTTAAGAAAAAAAAAAAAAGGTACTGTAAAGGGGGAAAACTTCTGCTTTACATTGCTCTGCTTGTCACCCTAGTTCATATGATCCGTGTTTATTACTAGTCCTGACTTGATGTGCTGATTTTAGTAATTGGGTCAGTTCTAATTACATCTCTAAACTTACTCTCTTATGCCTGACTATCTAACCATATTTCTGCCTAGAACCTCAATTTCTTCACAACTAGATAACTTGTTCATTTTAGGAAAAGTCTGGCCTGCAGTTAGGGCCCTCCTATTTGCTGCCACATTTACATGATATTAACTTAACTCATTCCTGTGTTTGCGTTCTAATTCTACCACTTTCTAATTTTAATTCTATCATTGCTTTCTTACAGACCCCCTAATACCACCTGCTACTCCCTCCCAGATAATCATGTCTTACCATTAGCTCTTACCAGACCCCTATGGCACAGACTCCTTATTGATCTCTGCCCAGACTTGTATTTCTGGTATCAAAACCTAGCCCCGTAGTTTACCTTTGAAGTCTAACAGCCCTTGAGTCTGGACTGAGCTATGGGCTTTGCTCTGGCTAATGGGATATTAGAAAATGGGGCATATCGGGAACTTAAAAAGTACTTGTGCATTGGAGTCAGCCTACCTTGCTACTTTTGGAACTTGACAATTCCATATTAAAGCTTGGGCTAACTGGCAAGATGCCACAGACGCATGGTCCAGTTGCCAACTTAACCCCAGCCAACTTCCCAACATGTGGGTGAGGCCGACTGAGACCAACTAAACCTCAGTCACCTACTATCAGAAGAATCACCCAGTTGAGCCCAGCCTAAATTGCTGAAGCACAGAATATGAACTGCTTAATGATTGTTGTATTAAGCTACTAAGTTTTAAGCTACTAAGTTTTTTAAGCTACTAAGTCTGCCACACTGCAAAAGTTAGATGATTTGGAAAGGATCAAGACCATCATTATTAATTGTTTTCATGGACCATTTTTTTGTTTTTGTCAGTTGTATATGTCTGGATTGCATATTTGTTTGCTATGGCAATATTCATTACTGTACTTGAGGATAGAGGTATATAACAATTCAAAGCATTTATTTAGTATTACTGGTTAAGGTTAAAGTAGAAGAGTATTAAATCTTAAGAGGAAAAGTATAATAGTGATGTTTTTCTTCCCTAGCCTGTCTCAGTTATTCTCCAAATTCAAAATATTTCTTAAAAATTTTTGTTCAGACTTCACGTTTTAAATTGTTTTGATTCTACACAAATAAGTCTTCTCTCCATGAAACTGAAAATTACATATCCATGGGCAACCAAAGTACCTCTTTTGTATTAAGCATTTTATAAACATAGGAGTTTGGGGGTTTTAAAACCAAGATGGACAGTACTCACATTAATAACAACCCTGTTCAAACCTGTGAGTTGGATCCACTTTTTTTTTTAAAGATTTTATTTATTTATTTGACAGAGAGAGATCACAAGTAGGCATAGACACAGGCAGAGAGAGAGAGAGAGAGGAGGAAGCAGGCTCCCCGCTGAGCAGAGACCCCAATGCGGGGCTTGATCCCAGGACCCTGAGATCATGACCTGAGCCAAAGGCAGAGGCCTTAACCCACTGAGCTACCCAGGCGCCCCTGGATCCACTTTTATAATTTGTAGAGGAATTTATCCTTAACCCCTATTATTAAACTTCTTGTGCAGTTAGAGGAATGAGAAAGTTCCATGGTCAATCCTAAATCAAATACACAGTGAGTTGTAGCTACTCTTACATCACTACCTCAGTGTATACTACTACATATTAGTCCTTTATAACAAACAGCCCATAACTTGTATTCTAAGTGCAGATGACTTGCTAGAATTAAGATCTTCACAAAAAACCTAAAAAATGGCTTCCAGCAACGAAGGTATTTTTGACCTTCTACTGCTAAGCATCTTGGCTTTTCCTGGGCTTGGATTGAAGAACGATTCTCACATAGCATGTGCTTTGAGTCATGGGCAGTATTCTGCTTACATCCTGCGGAGTCTGAGGTGAGGACAAATGAAAATAATGATGATTTGAACAAATCGTGCATTTTTTTTTTTTAAAGATTTTATTTATTTATTTGACAGATAGAGATCACAAGTAGGCAGAGAGGCAGGCAGAGAGAGAGGAAGGGAAGCAGGCTCCCTGCCGAGCAGAGAGCCCGATGCGGGGCTCGATCCCAGGACCCTGAGATCATGACCTGAGCTGAAGGCAGAGGCTTAACCCACTGAGCCACCCAGGCGCCCCCAAATCGTGCATTTTTAATAACGGCTAAATGTCCTGGTTTGCCTCTATTTTGTGACCACCATGATCGTCCCTGGTTAAGTCACACTTTTTTGTTACTTGTTTTATAATACTTGTAAATTACATATGCATAAATACTGGAAATTAAAATTTGAAGAAAGGGAAGAAAAAAGAGAAAAGGGGATTGTACTGGTCCAGTAAAATTAGCCTCACATTAGTTGCATATATGAAATAATGTCCCCAGGGTCTAAAGTTAAGGCCGAGTTTTCATTCGACAGATTAATTGGTAAGCTTTGTGGATGGCTTTTTGACTTTGAGAACAATCTAATTCTAGAAACATGTAACTGATGCAGCATCAGAAAACTCTGCCTTAAACACGTGATTTATTTTGTGGTGTTGACACTTGGTTACTTTTGTTACCATATGATATTCTCATACTTGTGTATTAAACTGAGTTTTGTACCACAAGGATTACATTTTAGTTATTCACTAATAGGCGTAAAACTGTATGAATGTTGTGTGTTCAACCGTTATGTTTGAGGATACCCAAGAACTCCTTATAAGATTTATTTTTTTTAATTTTACAAGTATATTAGCAAATAGGATAACAGCTGTAAAACCCAAGGAATTAAGACTGTGAAATAGTGGTTTGTGTGAGGTTTTGCTGTAGTACAAAGATCTCTGTGTTAAAGGTAACACCTGGATGTTAAAGGGTTGTAGTAAATGTGTAGGGCAGAAATTGTACTTAGATCTGCAACAACTGACAAAGATGCACAAATACAGTAATGGAGGAAGCTTAGCAGCTGTGTCCATGAAAAAGACTAAAAGGGCAGCAGCTTCTTGGTAGACATATCTCCAAAGGCAACAAAACAAAAGCAATCAAAAACAAAGTATTGGGACTTCATCAGGATAAAAAGCTTCACAGCAAAGGAAACAGCTAAAAGGCAACCAATGGAATGGGAGAAGATATTTGCAAATGACTTATCAGAAAAAAGGCTACTATCCAAAATCTATAAAGAAGTTATCAAACTCAACACCCAGAAAACAAAAAAATTCAGTCAAGAAATGGGCAGAAGATATGAACAGACATTTCTCCAAAGAAGACATACAAATGGCTAACAGACACATGAAAAAATATTCATCATTAGCCATCAGGGAAATTCAAATCAAAACCACATTGAGATACCACCTTACACCAGTTAGAATGGCAAAGATTAACAAGACAGGAAACAACAAACATTGGAGAGGATGTGAAGAAAGGGGAAGCCTCTTCCACTCTTTGGGAATGCAAGTTGGTGCAGCCACTTTGGAAAACAGTGTGGAGATTCCTCAAAAAATTAAAAATAGAGTTTCCCTATGACCCTGCAATTGCACTACTGGGTATTTACCCCAAAGACACAGATGTAGTGAAAAGAAGGGCCATCTGTACCCCAATGTTCATAGCAGCAGTGGCCACAGTCGCCAAACTGTAGAAAGAGCCAAGATGCCCTTCAGCGGAAGAATGGATGAAGAGGATGTGGTCCATATATACAATGGAATATTACTCAGCCATCAGAAAGGATGAATACCCAACTTTTTCATCAACATGGACGGGACTGGAAGAAATTATGCTGAGTGAAATAAGTCAAGCAGAGAAAGTCAAATATCATATGGTTTCATTTACTTGTGGAACATAATGAATAATATGGAGAACATTAGGAGAAGGAAAGGAAAAGTGAATTGGAGGAAATCAGAGAGGGAGATGAACCATGAGAGACTGTGGACTCTGAGAAACAAACAGGGTTTTAGGGTGGAAGAGCGTATGGGGATGGGTGAGCCTGGTGGTGGGTATTAAGGAGGACACGTATTGCATGGAGCACTGGGTGTGGTACATAAACAATCTTGGAACACTGAAAAAATAAAATTAAATTAAGAAAATAAAATTAAAAGCCCTCTTAAAATTTAGACGCATTGCTTTATAATAAACCTTCTGAAAATACAATGAGTATGTTATCTAGAAACAGAACCAGCAGAAGTTATACACACACACACACACACACACACACACACACACACACAGTATATCTCTTAACTGGTTCTGTTTCTCCTGAGAATCCTTGGGGATATTGAGGGATATAATACATAAATATACAAAGGGATTTATTTTAAGGAATTGGCTCACACAATTGTGGTACTGGCAAGTCTTAATTAGGGCAAGCCATCAGCCTAGAAATTCTCTGACAGGAGCTGATATTGAAGTCTTGAGGCTGAATTTCTTCTTCCTCTGGGAAATGTCAGTTTTTGCTCTTGGGAATCCTTTCACCTATTGGATGAGGCATACCTACATTATTAAAGGTAATGTCCTTACTTACAGTGAACTGATTATTAACCACATTTACAAATGTGGTCTGCAACACCAAGATTAGTGTTTGATTAAATAAGTAGATAATGTAGCCTTGCCAAGTTGACATATAAACAACCATAGATATAATCAGTTTCTCCCAAATGACATGGTTCAAATTTTGAGGTCCTGTTGGAACAGAGATTGGCAAGCAAGAGGCGGCCAACAAATATCCCTTACAATGACTTAAAATGACAGTAGATATATGAAAGGCTTCCATGGTTGTAGGTTTTTGGTTGTTTTACATGGACTAATATCAAGGGGGAAAATATAGAAATATAGAAATAGTGAGGAAATAGCAACTAAAAAACAGCTCAAAAACAGTAGTGAGTTCTGATTATTGGGAATGTTCGAACATGAGCTGGAGAATTTCATGTAAGACCTTAAAGCCCAATATTATGTATTCTTGACATCTGGAGGAAAATGGGAGACCTTCCATTGTCCCAACCACAAGCTTCCCCCCCTCCCCGGCACTGTGCTCCCACAGATAAGGTTCCTGAGCCAAAGGACCCTTATTATCAATGGGATAAGTAAAAATATCTGCTTATCCCTGAGTAGCAGGTTTCAATTCCCTGCCCATGGAATTACTCAAACTAGCCAATCATATCAACTGTTGAACCAAGGGTCAACAGTTCTTTTGAACTATAAAACCCTCTTCTTATAGCCTCTGCTCGCCCACTCTATTCCCGCCACCCACATGTAGCATTGCATACCTTCCTCCCCTGGGCTGTAAGAGCTGTAAGGATGTGTGATTAATAAACTGTCAGTCTCATCTGTCCAGTGGCCAAGTGCCATGTTTCAACCATTTCCATAATCCTAGAATGGGACTCCTTCCCTCACCGATGGGGAAAATGGGAGGTGGTTAAAACAGTGACTCTCCCCCTACCCCAGCATACCCCAGCAGTGATGGTGGAGAGGGAAAAGATTCAATCAATTAAATAATTGGAATTAGTGAATTGTGAGTTGCTTTCCAATCCCAGTATTCTATTATTTGTGTTCCCAGTGTTTAGTATTAGCATTTGTTGTATATTTTCCAAATACAGATATAACAATTTATCTTTCTACTACTAGCACCCATCAGGTTGTTTCACAAATTATTCATTTATATATTTCTTTCAGTTCAAAGCTCAGAAAGCCATGCTTTATTCATCTTTATATTAACATATTAACAATTAACATAATGTTAATTAACATAATGTCTGATATATAGGAGATAGTCAATGAATTTTTGGTGAGTGAATCTGAAAATCAGTTTCTCCATCAGAGTTTGGGAAAAAATTACCAATGAGCAATGAAGTTCTCCTTAAACATAACATCATAAATATGAATTCCCCTGTTGAAATCCAAATTCACCCTACTCACCTGTAGATGGAGGGAATGAGGTCTTGGGAGAGTTGCCATTTTTTCTTTTCCCATTCCCTATCCAAAATGCATACCAGTTGCCCTAAGGCTTCTGAAGAACCCTGCAGGCAGCATCTCACTTTGTGTAGGAAGGAGAATTAGTATAGCTGCAAGGTGATTCCAACTTCTTGCCTGTCTATTGATTTTGAATGCTCCATTCACTTCAAAATGCCTGCTGAAAGCTAACACATTGTTTCTGCAAGAAGGCATTTATTTTAAGCATAGTTTCATGCATCAGGTGTGCAGCTGCACAGCACCCCATCCTAAGTTATGGTAAAAAATATGGAACAATCTTAAGTGTTTGGCTTGAAGATGTTTGACATATCTTTTTTCTGTGATCCCTGTTTATTATTTATTGTACTTAAATTGGCTTATTAAATTTATTTTTTTTATTTTTTTATTTTTTTAGATTTTTTTATTTTATTTTATTTTTTTATTTGACAGACAGAGACCACAAGTAGACAGAGAGGCAGGCAGAGAGAGGAAGGGAAGCAGGCTCCCTGCTGAGCAGAGAGCCCGACCGGGGGCTCGATCCCAGGACCCTGGGACCATGACCCGAGCCGAAGGCAGAGGCTTTAACCCACTGAGCCACCCAGGTGCCCCTAAATTCATTTTTTCTAGCTTTATTGAGATAGTAATTAATGTACCATACTATATAAGTTTATATATTTGACTTATATAAGTGTAATGATTTGATATATATAGTGAAATGATTACCACAATGTTAGTCAACATCCATCATCTCATATACATACAAAAAAATGTTTTTCCTTGTGATGAGAACTCTTAGGATTTACTTTCTTAACTTTATATATATTCTATAGCAGTGTTAACTGTAGTTGTCATGTGTATATTACATCCTTAGTACTTATTTAACTAACTTATCTGGACATTTATACCTTTTGACCACCTTCATCCAATTCTCTTTACCCCATCTCCTGTCTCTGGTATCCACAAATCTGATCTCTCTCTTTCTTTTTTAATGAGTTTGGTTTCTCTCTCTTTCTCTTTCCTTTTTAAGATTTCACATATGAGATCGTACAATAATTGTCTTTCTCTGTCTGACTTATTTCACTTAGCATAATGCCCTCGAGGTCCATCCATGCTATCACAAATGACAAGATTTCCTTTTTTATTTTTTTAATGGCTGGATAATACTCCATGGTGTGTGTGTGTGTGTGTGTGTGTGTGTGTGTGTTTATGTGTGTTTATGCAACTTCTTTATTCATCTGTTGATGAAAAGTTGTTTCCATGTCCTGGCTATTATAGGTAATGCTGTTATTAAAATGAGGGTGCAGATACCTCTTCAACAGAATGTTTTCATTTCCTCTAGATATATTTCCAGAAGCGGAATTGCTGGATCATATGGTGTTCTATTTTTAATTTTTTGAGGAAGCTCTATACTGTTTTCCATAGTAGTTGTACAAATTTATATCCCCAGCAACAGTACACAGTCCCCCTTTCTCCACATCCTCACGAGCATTTGTTATCTCTAAATTTATTCTTTTGATAAATAATATGTACTTCTTTTCCTGACCCATAAATTTAAGATTTTTTTTTTGAAAAGAGGAAAGTTTATTTTGTGCAAATGAATAAGGGATTTTTTTTAAAAGAAATATGAATGGTCTGGAAAAGGAATTTTACAAATCCATGAACTTACTGTATACCTTCACAGAAATATACAGTAAACTGTGTTTGTTAGAAAAAATGAAATTACATTAAATCACCTCTGGTATTGAAACCAAGGATGTAAAGTTTCCATTTCCATATATCTTTATATAGTACCAAGCATGTGATTGGCCCTTAGAAAATACATATTGGTTAAATAAGCTAATAATAGGCTGTGCTTCCTTCCATTGATCATAGACCTTAAGAATTTAATATAACAAAGTCTTTTCTTCATCTCCTGCATTTATTCTCAGTAAACAGATCCGAGCTATGCTAGGCCAGTTCAGCCAGGTAGAAGCCTTATTAATGAAAGCTGGAGTACAGCCAGGAACTTTGGATGGAGTTCTTTTGGATCTTGGGTGTTCCTCCATGCAACTTGATGCTCCTGAGAGAGGTTTTTCCCTTCGGAAGGACGGCCCCTTGGACATGAGAATGGATGGTGGCAGGTGAGTATCAATAAACCATTTCTCCTCACAACAAGAAATCAATTTTGCAGAAATGCTCTGGATTTAATTTCCTCTTAAGACTGCAGAATTCCCATCACACGCCCACACCTAACACTATCCATACATAATAAATCAGTTTTGTTTGCTACTCATTATAGACTTTAGTGTTTCTCTAGATTTGAGATTCTAAAAGGAAAATCATTGCTGTCTTTACACAGAATAGTGAAGAGGATAACTTCCATACTGATAATCTTTTTTTATAGATACAGTATGGGCTTTTTAGACTATAAACAGTATTGATAAATGCGATACTGAAACAATGGATCCATTTCTATGCAGGCCCCACTTTGCCTCTTGTGAGAGGTAAAAGGAAGTATATTTAATGCATATTCTTTTGAATACTGCATAAAATGCAAGATTCTGGAGGTCAGCGATTATGTGTTTTGTTCTGTCTCTGTCTTGTACAGTTATTTTGGTTTAACCTTCTCCAGAGAAATTACAGTTTATGGTACTGTACCAACATAGTGCTATGTACAGGACAGCTTTACACCTCCTCTTCATTCCTCACCACCCTGGAAATACTAGTTTTTTCTCCATTATTCTAAGAGGTACATATAACACAAAGAGGGTCACATTCTAGTAAAGTGTAGGATGAGTCATTTTAAACCTAAATTAATTTTTAAAGTTTAGCTTATCACTTGTCTCTATGCCTAACACTGGTTTAGGGACAGAATAGTCTGTATGTACAAAGCTTAACCATGTTTTTCTTCCTCATTTCATGCCCCACCATGACCGCCAAATTATGTATCAGGGCTCCTACCTTTGGAAAGCTTACCTTCTAAGAGGAATGTTAGATTTTCTTATGTCTAAATAAGCAAACCATTCTGTTACTATCACTAATCTGCATAAACATTTCTACTGAGACAAATTTAGGTTTTCCAAAATGTCTTCCAATCTATTGGAAGGACCTGCACATAAGAAATTTAATGTCCTTTGGGACGCCTGGGTGGCTCAATTGGTTAAGCAGCTGCCTTCGGCTCAGGTCATGATCCCAGCGTCCTGGGATCGAGTCCCACATAGGGCTCCTTGCTCGGCAGGAAGCCTGCTTCTCCCTCTGCCTCCGTCTGCCAGTGCTTGCTCTCTCTCTCTCTCTCTCTCTCTCTCTGACAAATAAATAAATAAAATATTTAAAAAAAAATAAATTTAATGTCCTGCTTAAGTCAGAAAATTAATAATGAGTTGACTTTGACTTCTTTCCCATAAAATGCTTTGTTCGATGGTAATTATTCAGAATAGCCTTTTCCCCATGTTTTGATATGACCTGGTAACTTGGATTGTGACCCATACTGTTGGAACCTTTTTGTTCTGAGTCTTACACCTTCTTTTGCACAAGTTGGCATTCATAGAATGAAGAATGTGATCATAAAAGAAAATAATGAAAATCCTTTAAAAAGCGGTGACTAATAGTAAAGGTCAAATATCCTTTCATGTTTGGAGATTGAGGTTGTTGTGCAGAGGTAATAAAATGTCAAGCAAATTTCTGCTGTTCCTATGTCTTGTTAAAGGAGAATGCCTTCTGAAATAAGACGAACAAAGCTTCTAGTTAATGGTCGTAAATCCCTATATTGTTAATATGAAGACTTCTTAGCAAATTGTGGTCTGTGAATCAGGGTTCTTGAGGTTTTCCCCCTAAGAACCTGAAAATAAAATTGCCCTTGAGCATTAAACTCTAAGTCAGTACATAATGGATGAGAATAGAGTTGAGCAAGTATATCTTAAAAAGCAGGATGGCCTCCAGGTAGATAGCATAGACTGTATAACCTAATCAAAGATATGAACAGATCTGAAGAAAGTATGTGGCATTCAAAAAGGGGGAGTAGATTCACATGAATTCATAGAAAAGGAGAGTCAGTCATTGCAAATATGTGCAATACTTATCCAGGTGGTGTTATGGCATGAGGGAGTCCAAGCCAAAAAATAAGACCAATCAGATCCTGGAGGCTGATATATCTCTGCAATGAAGGTAGATGCAAGAGGCTTTCTTAACCTGTTGCCATTTATCACTGGAATCTTATAGCATAGTTTAGTCTCTGCTGTCCCGATTTCCCCAACAGCTCTCAGATTATAGAAGGTGAGGGAAATCGACTGGGAGTATCTTCTTGTATAGACTTTTTTAGTTCAATTTGTGCTCCCATATAAGTACTTAGTTATTTATAATCTCAGAATTAGTTAAGTTCCTGAGGTGTAGGCTCATTTAAATATCAGTGTCTTTCTATATCAAGCAGTAATTTAAATTTTGAACAAACTAAATCCAAACATTTACTTTAGTTTAGGGGAAATCTGCATTAGTAATAATAACTTCTTTGTGAATTAAAGGTTAGTAAAATATTTTAATTTCCTGCTGCCCTTGACTTGATGAATGTCACACTCAATCCACTATTGCTATTATGATGGGTATTTGAAATGGAAAATCTGTTTCATTCGTTGAAGATTTCAGTCTCTGACTTTAAAAACCTCAGATGCTCCCTTAGACTGTGTGTGTACGTCTGACTTCAATACTCTGAAGTTTCACCTCTTGTCAATGAAAACTGACGTCAGCAAACTAATTGGCTCTTCTTGTGCGTAGGTACCCTGACATGCCCACCGCAGCTGATGTTGTGAATGCTTTAGATCAACAGGCACTTGCATCCATCCTGAGAACATACGGGGAGGAGAAGCATGCCAAGAAAATCGCTTCAGCAATCGTTCAGGCACGCAGCCTCTACCCCATCTCCAGAACCCAGCAGCTTGCCAGCATCGTTGCAGGTACCCTCATTAATTCTGAACAGTGTCTGAGAGGAAAAAAAAAAAAAAGTGTGTGTGTGTATATATATATATATATATATATATATATATATGTATAATGTGTATATATATCCCCCAGACTCCCAGAGGGATTCATTTGTACTTAAAAAATCATGCAGGATTGAATATTGCGTATCCTTTTTTCCATACCAGCTTTCTTTTGGTTTTGCAAGCTTCCCTCCTCCAACACCTCTCCCCCACACAATTTAAGAAAATATACTGTAGTTGCTGATTAGTTGAGCAATAGATTGTTTTTTTATGAGAGGTAATTTATCATTTGTGCCTACCAAGGTGAAACGTGGAATGACAAGTGCAGAAGAATTTCTTGATCCATCACAGTGGTTGATAAGCATTCTGTATAAGATCTGACATTACCTCTCTTAGTTTCACATTTCTGCATTTTAATATTTTGGGCAAAAGGAGAATTGCATTGCCCAACTGCTAAAATAAAATCCAGTGACTCATACATCTATTCTAAACAACCAGCTAACAAAGGGTATGTGATGTATAGGTTATTCCATTTTGTGAATGCTAACTAAATCAGCCTGAGGGGCTTATTGAAACATTTCATCTTTTCTGCTGTTTGCCACCATAAACCTCTTGAACTTAAGTCTAGCTAGGAGGCGCTTTATTATAGCCTTTCTGTTTGAAGCCAAAGTTGTTTCACAGCTGTGTTCCATGATGAAAGTTTTCCAAGGCAAAAATACAACTCCTGCAGTTACTTAACAGAATTCCAGTGTTAAATTCTTCATCTTGTTGGGCCATCTGAAACTCTACATCATTTTTATTTACCAAATGTATTAGGATTTCTTTTCAATGGCTTCTATTAAGTTACTTAAGTAGCTAAGGAGGTAGAGAAAATGAATAATTGTGTAGCTTCTAAAAAGAACCTAATATTGGTTGCCCCTGTCTTAATATTATCTATAGTTTAAGGAATAAAACTTGATGATAAATTTATTCACATTAAGATTTAGAGATCATATAGCAATTGCTTTATGATATAATTTGATAACCCTGTATTTAACTTAGTTAGGATAATAAAATATAAAGAGTTGACCAAGTATTTAAATTTTTTAAGCTTTATACATACCTCAAGACCCTTCCAACTTAACACTGAGATTCCTATTGTCAAGTAAGAGCAAAATTCTTGTGGCTTTTATGATCATAAAATATTCCATGGTATTTTTTCCCAAAAAGAGTTTGTGCTAGCAGACTGCATTAATTTACCCTCTGTCTTGTATCCCGTAGTTAGTTAGTGTACTCACTAACCATTACTACCTTACCTTAGCCTTTCTGTCATTCTTTAGCTGTATATGTTGTTCTCTGTCTCCCATATGTTTATATATGAGAAAATCCAGAATTATCTGCTTCTGAAAATGAGGACTTAGGGCTGAGGGCATCTTAGAGATCATCCAGTCAAAAAACCTCATCTGATAACTGAAAAAACTGAGCCTCATTGAGGGTCAGTAGTTTCCTCCAAGATAGACAGTCTAATTAATGGCAAAGCCATTACTAATCTAGAATTTGGAAGCTCATGAATTTCAGGCATAACTGAGAATTTACCTTTAAGATATTGAGTTAACTTTTTTGTCTCAGGGTCCTAATCTGCAAACTTGGGGTAATAACACTGTGGAATTACACAGAAATTAAATCAAGATGTAAATAGAAACAGTTTAAGTATTTTCAGAAAGAGTATGATGTGAAAAACTTATTAGGGCTATGAGAAATGATATAAAAATGAGAATACTCATATATGTGTAGACTTTAATAAATGCCATTAAAAGATTGAGTTCCTCGTAATAAGTCCATTTTTATGGCTCAGATCAGCCCATAACAATACAGATTTATTTATGATATAATTCTGTGGAAAAGGGAAAAAACAGAAATAAAATGGGTTTGCATCTTGTGCTCCTTTATTCAAAAACTATTTTGGGAGAGGCTGCTATATACCAGGCATTATACTGAGTACTAGCAGTAGAATGGAGAACCGATCAGAGCCTCTGTTCATAAAGTTTACTGACTGGTAAGTGAATGAATAAAAGCATAGTATAGTAAACATAGTTCTTCTACTTATACTGGAAACCCTCTTATTTACTGTAGTCTGAAGTTATGATTTTGTGAGTAATAAAAAAGTTGGTACATGTGGAGAATTATAGAACCTATATGTATTTATATATATATATGGAGATGTTTGAGTCTTAATTGCAGTTCTACAAAGTCCATTCTTACATAAACCACACCCCATGGCATGCCTTCTATAAGCTCTGATTTTATTTTTGTTAAAATGAAGTTATAGTTTAAAGAGACTTACAAATCAATCTGAACATATTTTCTAGATTTTCATAATTTTTCAGTCTTTCATTATTACCTCAGGTACATCTAATTTGATTGAATTTTTTTACATGATTCACCTTTATCAGAGTCTCCAAAGCGTCTGCATTAGTTTTCATGGGAACAGCAGATGTCTTTCGTTTTGCATTCATATCTCACCAGTTTGTGTAATATTTGATGAAATTAATTGATGACAAAAGTAAGTGCTCTGGGCTGGGCTATAAGGGTATAGCTCTTTTGGTGGGAGCAGGACTATATAGAAATGCTCAGAGTAAAATACTACCGTGGACAGTTGAACAGAGAAAGGGATTAATTTGTCAAGTCCCTTAAATAGAAGTCTTTTAAGAGAGCGACTCACAGAGGGAATGTAGAAAGCAGTAGAGGGCCCAGTATTAGTTTCCTATATTGGTTTCCTAGTGCTGCAGTAACAAAGTACCACACATTTGATAGCTTAAAATAACAGAAATTTACTCTGTCACAGTTCTGGAGGCTAGAAGTCCAAAGTCAAGGTATCAGCAGGGCTCTAGAGGAAAATGCCTGCTTGACTATTCCTAGTGTATGGCAGCTGACAGCAATCCTCGATGTTCCTTGGCTTGTATATGGTATTGCTAAGTCTCTGCCTCCACTATCACATGGGATTCTCCCTGTACCTGTTTTTGTGTCTAGATTTTCCTGTTATTATAAGGACATCAGTCGTATCAGATTTAGGACTCAACCTGATAGAATGTCCTCAACTTGATGATATCTGCAAAGACCCTATTTCCAAATAAAGTTATGTTCATGGTTCCTAGTAAACACAAACTTTGGGGGACAATATTCAACCTGGTACAGTTCCTATGCAGTATCTGTATTTAACAAACATGTATTTTGGCAGGTTGTAGTATGCTGTGACTATATTTAGACATCTTTTCTGGTTCTAATAAAATCATACTAAGTATATTCAAGATTATCAAGCACTCTGAGAAATATACCACAGTTCCTGACACATAGTAAAATGAATATATTTATGGAAATACTAAATCACTTACTTTACTTTCATTTTTGGCCCTTGGAAAGCATTTGGTAAATAATTTTTTAAGGTTAATATATAAAATAAAATTACATCGATCAGGAAGGCTCTGCTTTTATAAAGTTGGTGTTCAGTCTTAGAGGTCATATCTTCCCATACCAATATGCTCTAATAACACTAACACTGACGTACTCAAGTAAATTAGAAAAAGCACATTGCCTTCCCAGTACTTTAATATATTCATCTTTAGGCTGAAATGGTATTTTTCCTCTCTTACTCTTTAGAGATGCTGTGAAGAAAAAGTAAACTAATGAAATATTTTTATTAATTAAGAGTTTTTAATAATAAGAAATGATACATATTAAAATCTCTCAAGCTCTCCAGGAAAAAGAAGATTTAAATAATTTTGTAAAAAAAAAAATGACTGTGGTCTAGAATTAATGTATATTTGAATGTTGTAGTCTTAAAAATGGCATTGGTTCTAGACTTGCCTGTGAATATTTTCTCAAGAGGCTGTCCATATTTTATTCCATATTCCATTGCTCTTTCCATCCTCTGGATACATCAAGGGAAACTTAATTATTAAGTTAAATTTAGTTTAATGAGGAGATTTTTACTTCAAGTCCTGGTTCTGCAGCTTGCTTTCTATGTAAACTCAAAACAGTTCTAGGCCTTCTCTTTCTCATCTTGAAATGGAAGTAGATAATATTTATGAGAGATGCCTGGGTGGCTCAGTTGGTTAACCTGCTGTCTTTGGCTCAGGTCATGATCCCAGGGTCCTGGGATCGAGTCTCACATCGGGCTCCTTGCTCAGTGGGGAGCCTGCTTCTCTCTCTGCCTCTGCCTGCCACTCTGCCTGCTTGTGCTCTCTCTCTGACAAATAAATAAGTAAAATCTTTAAAAATAATAATAATATTTATTATAGTGATCGTTTGTTACTTTTTTCATAACCCTACTGTTTTCCTTAAATTAATATTGAAATTCACTCACAGTTTTCAGCTCATGCCAAAATCAAAGTATGCCAGTCACTTTTCAGATCATTGGGATTTAGATTCAAATTCACAAAAATAGATAATCAATGCACTGATAATTAAGAAGTGACGGAAGGCTTACAATATCAGTTTTTTAATGTGAATGGGTGGGGGGGAAGCTTCTTAGCTATGTTTGGTTCTTGTTGATTAAATATATAGATTTATTATTCCCTGACTGAAACTTTTATGTAACCTTTATTCTGACTCATGAACTGGGTACATGGCCAGAGCTTAATGAATGCTTGTTGAACAAATAAATCAATAAAAAGATGTGTACATTCCCAGCCAAAGTAAAAATGAAAATTCAGGGGGAAAAAAGTATAAGTTGTTAGGTATTACTGAGAATCCATTGTACTCTGCCCTTAACACTGAAGAGGGGGGAGATCCAAGCATCAAAGTATTCAGTATAAACTAAAACAACTTGAGGAATAAGTTGATATTCTCCAGGACATGGATCAAACATTCTCAAGTTCTTTGTCTGGTTCTGCTATTTATTTGCTCTGTGAACTTGAATAAGTCACTTTGTCTTCTTTGATCCTTATTTCCTCATCTGGAAAAGAAGAATAACTAATTCTTGCTATGACCAATAAATGAGAGGTATATAAGAAAATTCTCTGTGAATTTTAAAGTGCAAATCCAACTGTAAGCTTTTTCTTCTTCTCTCCATCCAGACCAGGGGTAATCCAGGGAGCAAGCAGGACATTCATCAGAACCATGACTGTGGTCTTATACCAATGATCACCTGTCTACAGCCAAACAGTGTGATCTGTGATAAGCTAATTGTTTCATCCCAAGCTGTTCTTCCCGTAGGGATTATGCGACTTTTAGAAAAAAGAAAAATGATCTTTTGCTGCCTTGGTACATATAAGGTTTATCTTTTCCACAATAACCAATAATAGCTTATGCCTCAGTTTGTATCCAAAATCATCTTTTTCCAGCAAATTTTTTGTTAATCTGGAGAGAAACATTCAAAGTACAAAATAAATAAAGTGCAGCATTCATTAAGAAATAGTCATTGCCATCAAATTTTAGTGGAACTGTTTCCCGATGAAGTTAGTGCAATTAGCTTGCCATCCCTTTATTGTTTTAATAACCTACATGTTGCTTCCTCCATCTTCCCCAAAAAGCACTCTGTATACTAACATTGCCATGATTAGAAAATAAACGAAGATATCAGAGAATTCAGTTGTCACTCTGGTGGAAAATGGTATGGTCAAACCTATAGTTAAATTTGGATGGCTTGCCAGTGAGTCATAGTTGTCATTGTCACCGCCTATGATAATGCACTTATTCTGTCGTTTAAATCTCTTGAGTTCAATCTGTTATACACTGTGTACATTAGTATGGTAACTTCATGCCAACTAAATTATCAAATGACATTTTGTAAGTAAACTTATTTCTTGTTTTAATAAGTAATCTTTCCAAGAGACATTCGGTACAAGAAGCCCAACTCAGAAAAGAATGAAATGTGGGAAAAAAAAAAAAAAAAGAAAAAGAAAAAGAAAAAAAAAGGAAAACCTGAAAATCTCTTCCTTCTAAAAAAAAATATAGCAATTCTCAGTTTGAAATATCAAGTGGGGAGCAAGGATTGCTCTAATCCCAAGTGACTATGACCCAGACCTTATTTAATGATGATGATGATGATAACAATAAATGCCAGCTAACACTTACACTGAGCAAATACGAGACACTATCCTAAATTATTTTTATGTATTAACTCAAACCTCACCAATAATCCGTAAGGTCTGGGGCACCTGGGTGACTCAGTCATTAAAGCATCTGCCTTCGGCTCAGATCATGATTCCAGGGTCCTGGGCTCGAGCCCCACATCCAGCTCCCTGCTCAGTGAGAAACCTGCTTCTCCGTCTCCCACTCCCCCTGCTTGTGTTCCTCTCTCGCTGTGTCTCTCTCTGTCAAATAAATAAATAAAATATTTTAAAAAATATCCGTAAGGTCAGTACTGTTTTTATTCCTATTTTACACATAGGTAAACTGAAACACAAAGAATCTTAAGTAACTTGTCTCTTGTCAAGTGGAGCTAGAATTAGAAGCTAGTAATCTTAGTCTAGACCCTGTGCTCTTACTTAGAAAACTACCCTAGATCCTTTTCTTATGATTAAGGTACAGTATGAACTGTTGATAGAGAATGCTGACAACTCAATCTTCTAAGATCTCACGTACTCATACGGGAGACAGTCATAAAAGCAGCTCACTCTGTTACCCTGTGATAAATGCTGTATATAATAGAGTCATGAACAAAAAAGGTAGGAGAACCTGAAAAGGGAGAAGTTGATTTTGATGTGGCAGGAGAGTTTGAGTTACTGTGGAAAGGGATTAGGTAGAAGTTACAGAAAGGAGACCTTTGGTTGAGTCTTTTAGGAGAAGTGATGGCCATTTATAGAAAAGTCCCTTCCACCCAGTAGATATTCATTAACTGCAGAAGTGAAAAAACAAATGAATAAATAAATGAAGAAGCAGGTAAGATTTCAGAGGGCTGAGGAAAGTAGAAGACAGGCAATTCAGGGTCCAATCCCAGGACTAGAATTCTAAATCCCTGAAATTCTTTCCTATTATCTTGGTAGCTACTCTCCTAATTATGACCTTGAGTTGGGTCAGGTGTTTAGAACAATAGTTTGGCATAATCAGGTTCTCTAAGTGTTTATTATTATGGCTGAATTTCAGACTCCTTCTATGGAGCCGGAGAAGGGAAATGCATCCCTTTACTTCATTGCTCCATGTACTTGTGAACATTAAAGTGATCTGCTGGCATTGTATGTTCTGCATGTAGCAGTGTTCACATTGGTATTAATTTTGAAAAGATGTGTATAAATAGCCAGGCCATCTTGTCCTTATCTTTATTGGTTAAAAAAGAAGAAAGATTCTTTGTTCCTGTAACTAGTTATTCAGAACTCTTAACAATTTGTTACTAGATATTTGCAAGAGCTTTCAATTTAAGAATTAAGATCAAGCAGTCTTCTATATTAATTGTACTACCATCTTGTTTTTGAGATTGACATGTATCAGATCTTGTCTAAATGGGAGGTATAGTAACATGTCTTTAATTCACTATTTAAGTACTGAGAGGATCAGTAGTCTGCAGTGCTTTTCCTAAAAGGAGGTTTCAGACATCAGCCATTAAATTTATATGATGGAAACATTTTTTTGAAGACAAGCATCTGCTTTCATTTTCAAAGTTTAAATGTTTAAATCATCCCAGAAGAATGTCAAAGAAAGAGAACCCCAAATGTTAATAGGTTGATAAAGATCAAAGATTATATTTCTAGGGCTGGGGGTGGAAATAGTGAATGAAAGAATAGTTTTGATGTCCAGGCTTTAATCATAACTGAAAACTAACAAAAATACTCCAAATTCTTTTTTCTTCTATCTTTTGTTTTGTGCCAAAGTTGAAAAATTTTGGAATATCAGGAAAAAAAAACCTAGGAATTTAAAAATAAAAGTAATCTATATTAATTTCTCATATCTTTTATATATGTAATTTTTTGTGTCTTTCCCCATCTTTTTATTTTGGCCAAGGGTATAGCAGTTTTTCCATTTCCCAAACATGTAATTTATTTACCCATTTAGTCTTTATGTGACTATATATTTCTTCACATATTTTTAATTACTTGGAATCTCTTCAACCATATTATAAATCAGAGAACATATATTTCCCTTTATATTTGCATATAGCACACAGTAAGCAATAGGAAATACTTGTTGACTTCTTACATTCTTGTAATGCATAATTATTCAATTAATGACTTTCTTATCAGCTGGACTACTAATTCTTTGAGAGTAAGAATTAGATATATATTTTTCATTGTTATATCTGCAAGATCTGATACAAGGTTTGGCTTATAATAGATGTTTAATTACTGTTTCTCAAATGAATAAAGCAATGTCCAGTTCTTTGTAATTCTTGTGACATTTAGAAAGTGGATGAGACCAGAGACAGCTAATAGTCTTACAACCAACTGGTGTTTTCAGCAATAGGCATTTTTTATTGTTAGGTAGAGTCAGACCTATATAAGAGAAACTGTCATAATTTTCTTGACACTGTAATTTCTTTCCTCTTCTCTAAAGGGTAAATCAGGTTCAGTATGTCATACAATACTGGGTCAGTCTTCTGTATTTTCAGTTTCCTCATTAACAAAGCATGGGCTTTGACCTATCATTGAGATGAGACATGTTTCATATATACATTACATATTCATTTAATCAACAAGTATTTATTGTGAGCCCACTTTGTGGTAGGCATAATGAATTTACAAAAAGGATTAAGACAAAGTTTTTATCTTCTAAGAATTAAAATAAAAAATGATTTCCCCTATTTAGATGGTGGTCTTCATAGTTAGTGTTTATTTGTATATATCAAAATGTTTACTTTTTTTTCCTTAGCATATGATTTCCCCTCCTTTCTGGGAGTTTTATTCTTACCCAAGTACATATTTTTATATTTTCAGTGAAGATCTATGAGTGATACATTCTCATTCCTTGTCTAAATATATCTTTATTTTGCCCTTGCTTTTGAATGATAATTAGTTGAGTATAAAGTCAACAGGTTTATGATTATTTTCACTCAGTACTTTGAGGGTAATATTTCATTGTCTCTTGACGTTTATTATGGTTGATGAAAAGTCTAATTGTCATTATTTTATGGTTGGTCTTTTTCTTTCTCTGGCTGCCTTTAAAGATTTTCCTATCATTGATGTTTAATTGTGATGTGCTCAGTTGTGATTTTGTTTTTATGGTCATTAATGAAACAGAATGAACTTCTTTAATATTTCTCTATTTCTTGAAATATCAGACATTATTTCTTTCCATATTTATTTCCTCTACTTTCTTAGCACCTGGGCAGCAGTTATTACTCACCATGTCTCTCATATTTCCTGTGTCTTTGTCTCTCCGTATTAGTCTAGGTAAAATCCTTTTCTGGCTCACTAAGACTATCTTAAAGAGATAGCTAATCTGCTGTTTAACCTATTTGTTGAATTTTTAAAGTAGGAAGTAGTTATTCCTACAAGTTCTATTTTTTAAGAATACTGTTGTTCTTATTCTTTCATTGTAGTCTCTATCAGTTATTTTAAATTTTAATTTATTTTAAATATAGTGAATATATGTAGTTATTTCATATTTGTGCTCATTTGTTTTCTCCAGTTCTTCCTATTTATTTCATCTGCTGACTTTATACACACAAACACATATATACATAATGTATACAATGTGAACATGTGTCTTCAGTGGGTTTTACATACACACACATCTCCTTAAGGAACCCTGCTTGCTTTATTGGTGGTGGTTTAATGCTTGCTGCTTCCTTTTTCCCTTCCTCTTTTCCACCTGATCATCTATCTGCTATGTAAAAAATTACTGAGGTTGTAGAAAACAAAGACACATTTAGGCAGACTTAAGTAATAAAGGGTTATTATAAGCTGTATGTGATAATAAGAAGGAATTATTATAAAGCTACTCATGTTAATAAGAAAGATATCTGAACTCTACAGTGAGGGTTCTGAAAGACTGGAAGAAAACTCAAGTGGTTGTTCACTTTGTTTGTGTACAAATTTGTGTACAAAATTGTACACAAGTTTGCAACTAAACTATCATGTTGCAGCCTCAACAGAAAACATCTTTGTCTCTCTGTTCTAGTAAGTACCATTATTTTGTTTTGGCTATTCTCTATGTCTAGTTTCTATGACTAACTTTTTTCTAGGATTACTAGTTTCTGCTTACTCAGATCTTTTCGTTGTTGTTTTTATTTTCTCATGGCTTCTACTTATAAAATCTTTTACTGTGTGTTTTACTTTCTGCTTCTTTTGCCAGTTGTTTCTCTTTCTTCCTCTTTTCTCATCAGCCCATCTTTCTTTCTCTTTGCCTGGAATTCAGGCTACCTAAAGTAAAGGATTTAATTTGTGCCATAGTTATCCTTAGCTTTTCCTTATTTGGCAGAGTTTATACTAGTTCCATTTAAAATGGCTGCCATTGGATTTACATAGTAATAGCACAGAGACCAAAGCTTAAAGAACTACTTAGTACGGTTCCAATCATGTAATAGATATCTCCTCAGGATTGTAATTATTTAAATAATGCTTTAAAGAAGAGCTGTTCTTAAATTTGGCTGACTAGTGGGGAGGTTTTTTTTTCCCCTTTAAAATAATGCATCTACCTATGTAAACAAAATGAACCATGTAATTTGTGTCTTTTTCAGTAATATTTTGTTGAAGGAGTTGTATGACTGTTGTATAACAATTCTTCTAATACGCTACCAGAGCAGGAAAAAAATTATGGTTTCCCCAAATCTCCAGTGGCAACCAAACCACTACTGTCCAAGGCTAATCTTCTTATTTTGAGATTCTCTCTTTCTATCCTGTCCCCCACCCAACCCACCAAATATAAGGCTTACACTGAAATGTCTTCTCTTCTCTCTAGAGTGTCACTTTTAGCGGGTTATCTGATAAATAAATAGACAGGTAGACAGACAGACATGGCCCTGGCTCAAACCACATTTCCAGTGGTCTGCAGGGTATTTCCCTGAATTTCTTGTTTTTCACCTCAATCTCAAAATGTGTAATGTGGCAAATTCATAATTTTCTCCACCAAAGTCATTTTCACTTCCTGGGCTTGTGCATATAGTAATACCTGGATACCATTCAATTGCTTCCAGTTGGCTGGCTGACCATGCAAATCTGGCTTCTGACTCACACCACCACTGGTGACTAATAAGACTCCTTTTCACTATTTTTGGTTCCCAGCTAACTTGATTTCTTACACATTCTATACTTACCTGAGTATGAGTAGCTCTAGTCCTGACCAGCTTCCACTTTATCTCTTATCATGTGGTGCCCAATCCTATTTCTTTTATCTTCGCTTTACTAACATAGGTACCTTTCCCTTTGCATCTTTAACTCTTCCCATGTAATACCGTCTTGCCTCTTTTCTTGGAAATCTTGCAGCACCATTCCCTCTACCCTACCCAAGGTCCAGATTTTTAATCACCACTCCTTGGCCAAGTCCAATCTCCCTACATCTTAACTCCTGTTCTGCTACTAATTGACTGTTATAATTGACTGTGACTCAAGACAAGTCACTTTTTCCCTCTGGTCCCAATTTTATTTTCTTACAAAGGGGAGGTATATTAAACCATCCAGTCCCCAATATTTTATAAAATTACAACAGACATTGTCCTGGTCTCTGGCATTGGAAACTTCAGAGATAGCTTTGAATCGTTTTCTGACACTCACCAACCCCCACAGTTTTCCATTGATTAGTTATTAAATTCTTCCCTGATTGTGGCTTTTGATCCAGTTCTCTTTTCCGTATCTACCACCACCGCTGTTTTATTCCTTGTTTATAGTATTATAGTAGCCTCCTTAGAGATTTACCTGCTTTCATTCTCTCCCCTTAAATCCATTTGTTACATATATTTAGGAGTGTCTGCCCAGCCCATACTCTCTTCCCTTAGAATTGCCCAGAACCCTACCAATTCCTGATACCTGATCAAGAAAAAGGTTGGATCTAGGCAGCCATGTTTATACCAGATCACCCCAGAAGCAAGTGATTAAGTCATATAAAATAGATACTTCTCTCAAAAATGTGAGCCACAAAACCCAGAAAGTATAATTATATGGTAGTAGGAATGTAGAATTGAGACCAAATTTGCCTTTCTGTCAGTCCAGAGCAAGGTGAAAGTCATAGCTAAGAGAACTGGAAACCAAGAGCAGAGTGGAGGAAGTAAGTTTGCTGAAAGAACAGGTGTCAAGAAAATGGAGGAGATGTTCACACACACACACACACACACACACACACACAAATGCGCACATAAACACAGGTGTAGAATGAGTGCTTATCTGCTAGCTTTCCAATTCCCTTAAAGTCTAATGGTATTTCTTATAGTTGACTATTTGTGATCCCTACATTTCCTTAATTTTTTAAATCTTAAGTTAATTTTGAGTGGGCTTTGGTCCATTTCTTAACATCCAGCTCATCCCCTAAGACATCACAGTTTTACTAATCCTGTCCTTTACTTGTTCAGAAACTTTCATTGGCTCTCCATTGCTGATGCATTTGATCCCAGGTTCCTAAATTTGATGTATTTGGGTCCATTCTCTGGCCTGTGCCATTGTTTTCACGCTTCTCTTTCATCTCCTCCTATATTCTTACCTAATTGTTCTGTCCTTTTTCCCCAAACATGACTTGTATTTTCCTTGCTTTTTGTAATAACACACCCCTCCATAAAATTCTTAATACGTTCACAAAAATCTATAGGACAAAATCTAAACACCTTATCATGAAACAAAGTTCTTCATGATCTGGCTTCTGCTTGTTGTTTTAACCTAATTTCTCTACTGCCCTCCCCACCACAGTGCTCCAAGTCTGCACCAAATGGCTCACCATTCGGGTTCTCATCATTCAGACTAACTTTCTGCTTTTTCAGTTCTATCCTCTTGTATATGATCTGCCTCTGCAGGGTGTGTCCTTCTTCATGTATTGTCTTGCCCCCCACATATCCCCCAAGATCTTTCTACTTCTTTTAGGACTAGGCTTATGTATCATTACTTTGGATCCTTCCTGAACTTTCTTTTTCACCATCCTCCTGAAGTTATTCCCTTTTTCGGTATATTGATATATCTGATCTTTACCTGCTCTTTATATACCAGATGAACATTTGCTTCATTATACTTTGTCTCCCTTATATACTTTGTGAGGTCTACAAGGATAGAGCAACCACATCTAATTTACCTGGATAGTCTCAGCACACATCTCTTAGAGAATATATTGAAGAAGTCAGGAAACTGGATTAAGGAGAGCGAGAACTATTGAGTCACATAGATTTGAGTTGACTGTGTCATTTTCCAGCTTTGTAAATTTGGGCATTTATTACCTTCTCAGAATCTCTGTTTCTTAATCTGCAAAATATGGGTGATGATAACTACCTCACAACATTCCTAGGTTACTAAATCAGACAATGTATTTTAAATGCCCAATAGAGATCCATCTCTAGTAGGTATCTATTTATTTTTTAACTTTTGTTGAATGAACACATAAAAATGAGTGCATGAGCGAGTGGATAATTAATTGAGTGAATGCATTTGAATGAATAGAACAAATATTATAAAAATTTTTATAATGGATTCACCAGGAAAGACTTTCTGTACACAAAGCTGTCTTACTCTTTAAAGGGATGGTTAAGATATCAGCAGGCAGCAATGTAGCAGTCAAGGCACTGGGAGCCTGAACCTTGAGAATGTGAGAAAAGGCTAAGACGGGGAAAAGCATCCTTTTTTTTGTTGTTGAAAACATTATTCCCTGCTGTCACTTTACCCTTGTACCTTTTTTTTTTCTTCATCACATTAAAGAACTCTAAGGATGGGCTGGCTGCCAACTCATTCAAGGTACATCAGCATCTCATTAGCCAAGTGACAAGTTAGGCCTCACACAATAGGCTCTATGGATTTTGAAAAGAGAAAGTGGGTTGTTATTAATAATAACATAAATTATTATTGTTGAATGGAGCTTTCTGTTGCCTAATTATTATTATTCAGTGAACTGTTTTAGACCCAGCATACATTGCAGTGATATTAAAGGCACTACATTTTCTTCCTTAGAAAAAAAAAGAATATTGACATTTATGTAAAATCTACTGGAAAGCATTAATTTAGAGTCCTATGTGTTTCAGGTGTCTGTCTCAGGAATTCAAACTGAGAAAGGTAATCTAGCAAAGAGGATTTTTAAGTTGTTGACTTTATCTCTGTACTCTTTAGATTGAAATGGACTTTGATGACAGACTCAAATCATCAAGCCAACATGTATTACTATATTGCTTACCCATTTATCTTTATTAGTCTTTTTTGTTAATGCCTCATCACCTTCGCATTATTAGTCTGGGTTTATGTCACTGTATTCTGTTGTGTCCCTGAGTAATAGAAAAAGAAATTAATTTTGAATTATACAATAACCAGGATTCAGAGTCAGCTCTGCTGCTACCAGTGCGAACTTAGACAACTTATAAAACCATTCTAATCTTCTCTAAGGTAAGGATAATTGTTCCTAACTTGTAATTAGAAATTACGTTTTGAAACTATCTACCTTAATGGTAGGCATATGATAGGCATTTGATAAATGCTAGTCAGTACAAAGAATTTACCTTATCTAGTTGTTGATAGAACTACTTCACGCATACATGTAAAAAAAATATGTAAAATTCGTGATCACAGAGAAAATATAAGATTTTCTGTTAAAATTAAAATTAATTGTTTTAATTGTTGAAATTAAAATTAAAATACAAGATTTTCTCTGTTATAAAGCATTGCCATTTGTAAGTCATATATACAGCATTGTTAAAAAATTCAGGTGAAAACTTTAAGAGCCTGGTGATGCCACTCTACCACTATAACATGATTATAATTTTATATATTTTATCTCTTTATTCTCACATTTTTCAGTTGAAATGATTGAATGTATGTAATTTTAATTACTTTTTACTTGATATCATGCCACCTTTATGGCACTAGACTGTGTGTCAGTAAGAGATTTTCAAATTTGTTTAATCATATCCTTATTATTAGATATTTGGCATATATCTAAGGTTATTACTAAAAATCATATAATAAAATTTTGTACATATTTAAGGGATTTTAGAGAGGAGAGGGGTACTTCTTTTCTAGTCTAAATCCCTAGTGAAATTAATGACACATATGTGAAGTTAATCCTTGAAACATTGTTTTTCAAAATGAATACATATCCTTCTAGAAACTAAAATCCTTCCCTGGACAAGATTCAAAGCACTGTTCCTAGACCAAGTTAGTAGGATGGAACAGGTAGAAAAATAAAAGATAGGAAAGTGTGGTTCAGTATTGGATTTGGATGTGGTAGAAAACAAGATATTTGTCATCTGTGACTTAATTAAAATCTGTATGCTATTGGTCCTTGAAGAAATTAATCATCTATTCTTGAATTCAGTCAGATAGTGTGTTAGTCTTTCCACAAGCCTATTATGAGAAAAATGATGCTAATACACACTCCCTACTTTTTGCAAGTAATACACAGTCCCTGCCTTCTGGAAGCTTATGTTTCAGTGGAAGTGACAGTTATCTTTTAAAGATCACTGTAATACAGTTGAGAAGTGTTCCATTACAGGTTAAGTATGCTACAGGAGGGCGGGCAACTTTCTTTGGAGCCCACAGATCAACTATGAGTATGTGCTGACCTAATAAGGAAAAGAAGAACATAGTTACATACCTTTTCTTGTTACTATCTCCCAACACTGGGAAGTGTAAATGGCCCAACCCTGAGAGCAGTACTGTACACCCTCTTGACTATTCCTAAAGGTTCACATAAAATATCTTATTATGGGTCTTAAGTATGCTAGAACCTTCTGCTTAGACTTCTGCTTTGCGTTCACAGCATTTGGCAAATAGGCCTCAGTCCCTCCTTAAAAATTTAGTAATTAAATTTAATGTTGATCACCTAAACAGATGAAAGGAATCGTGGTTCACTTTGAGATATCCCATCTATACTCAGCGTTTTAAGACTTAGATACTATGGAATTGCGGTATTACACTATACTATATTGTATTACATTGTAGAGTATTATAGTATAATGCATTTTATTCAAAAGTAATACGTGAAAAATATCAATCCTTTCCTTTAATTCTGAGCCATGTTTCTTATTTCACCTCAGCAGTAGTATTCCTCTTTACCTTTTTTGCTCCAGCCTATAACTTGATTTTTTTTCCCTATTGTGGGAGGATTTATAAGCCTCAGCCACCCATAGTGAGATCATGTTATCATCAGACTTAACCTGGTGGGAGTTGGGGATTAGATGAAACGCTGAAGAAGTTTAAAAAGAACCTCACTGAGTAAAGCCAATTTTATCCAGAACCATTGAAGTTCACAGATTTTAATTAACAGTTTGAAATTTGTAATATTACTTGAATTTCAAATGGGTGAGAATTTAACACTGTATTATAGGAGCCCAGGCAAAAGGACACGAGTTGCGTCACAGAGACTTATTAAATGTGATGGAAATTCAACAGACGAATGCCGGCAAACAGGTGCAAGAGCTGAATTAATTTTTAAACCCCACCACTCAGGAGGAATTGCAATGCATCACGTTGACAGCCACAGCACGTTGCTAATTTCATTCACAAGCTTAAAAATCTCAATACATTTGAACATGTGAATGTATTAAATTTTAAAAAGTGTAAGTAGCATAAGGGTATCCCAGAACTAAAAATGAAAATTTCTCTCTGGGACTTCAAGTCATTTATCTAGCCAGAAGTAGGGTGTTTTTTTATGAATGAAATCTATCTTACCGCTTCCCCATACAAATTGTGTTCTATTATTGTATGTAGTGCAGACTGTTACTAAGCAAGGTTTTCTCTCACTTTTAATATGAAATCCCTTGTGAGTCAGCAGAAAACTGAGTATTCACTGATAGAGTTTCCAACTTCTGCTGTCACACATGAAGGAGGTTCTCTGTCTCTGCTTCTGATGATAAGTGGTCATATTCCTGGAGTTAAAAATACAACAAAATAAAACTAAATGAAGGCAGAGACGACTTTGGTGATATCATTAAAGGTGGTAAATTATAAGGTGAAAACTCTGTTTTCACCAGTAATTTACCTATTTTGAGGTCCCTGATACCATTGAGAATTCAAAGAAAACCCTGGATTATCTCCACATAAAACTACATACACACATAAAATCTTATGAAGTTTTTAGGGTGTTCATGAATCTCTACACTTAGAATACACTTTATGGTGCATCTTGATCTTTGGGACTGGAAGAATACCTCTTATCTAGAGGATTTTTCCCTTTACCGCCTGCTGTGAACCAGGCTTTAGACCTGGGACTGAGGATATGAGGGAAGATAATAAAATATCTTTGGATCTTTTGCAGTCTAGCAGATGTTAATAGACCAATAATGTAGGATGGCTATAGTAGAAATAGGTATTAAAAAGATCATTGCAAAAGCTTCCTGGAGAAGATGCCACCTTTGTGAGCATTAGGGATGAGTAGACATAAACTGTAAGAGGGAGAAAGGCATTTTAGACTATGAAGAGAGCAAGGATCACTGCCCTGTCATTGCTAAAACTGTGTTTATAAGAAGTTCACAATATCAAATGTATAGAAAATCTTTAAGTGTTACAATATTTCTCAAGAAGCTTTAAAGAAAAAATAAAAGGAGCTGGGTTTAATTATCCAAGATTTTAGCCAACAGAGCCCTTTTTGCTAATTGTATATAAACTTGTACCCTCATTTTGCTTAGCAAGAGAATATTAAGCACTAATTTTTGGAACATAAAACAACTATAAAGGGCTCGTTTCCTAGCAAGTGAGTCAGGAAAAGCCCAGTCTATACTGCATTGGATGAGTCTAGATTCTTAATCAAAAATATGTAATCAGTATTTGTCCAAAAGTCTTTTTGATAATGCCAGCAGTAGTAACTTTCTTTTTTAGACACCCTATCAAGAAAGCTGATGAAAAGAAGAGGCAAATTTACAGTCTAATAACCTGAGCTAACAATATGTTATTTTCAATAGAATGAAAAGGACAAAAGCCAAAGGTATTCATTACCGTTCCCAGGGTAAGAGACCAGGGCAGTTGCCGCCTTCACCAGATGTGCTGTCTTTAGGCCTAACAATGCACATCTCCCCAAGGGAAAAGTGGAGAGAAAGCCAAACTCCTGCAACTTGATGCAAAGTGATTTGGGTTCCATTACAACATGTCTCAGTAAAAGGCTATTCAGGCTTAGAGTAAAGATTCTACCCTCATTTTCTCCCAGAAAATGAGATTGTTATATAAAGCACTAGACATGGAATCAGAGCTTCTGGAAATCATTCTGAGCCATGTGATTTCATCTTAACTTCCTTAAATTCTAATGAGGGAAAAGGAGATGAGATGGTTTGGTGAATGTACCATCTTAAAATTCTTGCTTTGTTTTGACCACGTGTAAAGACAAGAAAACTCAAGAACATCCTCAAGAAACTGAAAAATAAACACCTATCTAATAAATTGAGTTTAAAAACAAAAACAAAAACAAGACAAAAAACAAATAAAAAAAATAATGCTAATCTGGCCTTCCCTTTCTTCTGGAGGAGTTAGATTCATTCTGTATTATAAAAGGAATGGTTGTAGGGATGTGCTTCATGTTAAAAATGCCAATTTCCATTTGAGTCCTGTGAAGTTGGGAAGTGACCTTTAACCCTCAGTTTTACACCTTTTAATGGAAATGAGAATATCTACCTCTTGTCTCAGAATTATTATAAGGACTTAATGACATAATTAAGATATGTAAGGAATAATTAACACCAACCATACTTTAAGTATTTTCCTACCCAAAAAACAAATTCTATGGAATGGGTAGTTGATATTGAAAATTAAAGTTCTTATCAGAAAGCTTGGAAGTGCTAGATAAACAAAGTTTTAGCAGTTATATTCAGAGCTTTACCACGTTAGTGGACATTGTGAATCTCCAGAAGAGTGTAGCTGGCTGCATTTCTCAGACATTACTTGCCAATAGACATTTTGGTATTTGGTTGGGGAGTGAAGGTGCTATATAGTTAACAAGGTCACTATCCCCAGAGCAGTAGATTGGAAAATGCTGTCTACACAGTGGTCAAGATTTTTTTTTTTTTCTTTTTGTTCCCTTAATAGTGTGTATAGTTCTTGTTTTTCGCCCTCCTCACAATGTTTACGTATCATTCTCATTGGGTTTGAATTTCTTGAGCACAGGGACTACCATGCCTTCATAAGCATTTTAATCCCCAATATGTAGTATACTGTGAATAATAAATACTGTCTGAATGAATGAATGATGCATTATTGAGGATGCAGTTACTGAATTTTACCAAATATTGCTGATGCCAATTTTAATTGAAACAATTTATGTTAGCCTCAAAGTCCACACAACTAATAAATGGACTGAATAAATTTGGGTCCTGGATTTCTGAAAACAAAGGGCATGATTTAAAATGATTCATGAATATAGTTCATCCTTGTAGAAGTATGCTCAAGAAAGAAGATGTCCTATGCAGAAAGGTGCTCCATGAAAACTAGAGCAAAGGGAGAAGGAAAGAATGGACACAAAAAAATATTGTGTGCTCAAAATGCCAGAAGACAAGTTGTATATGTGGATGGCAAAAGAAGTCTAAAAGTTTAATAATGGGACATAATCTGGCCAGGTGAATGTAATGCAACCTGGACGGTTTAGGTTAGTTAAGATAGGGCTCTTACAGTTTTTAACATCAGTCATTAAATAGTAAAGGTCAAACTAGAAAGTGAGTTTTAAGTAATTTCTCATTTTTTAAAAGATTTTATTTATTTGAGAGACCACACATGAGAGAGGGGTAGAAGAGGGAGAAGCAGGCTCCCCACTGAGTAGAGGCTTGATCCCAGGACCCCGAGATCATGACCCAAGCTGAAGGCAGACGCCTAACCGACTGAGCCACCCAGGTATCCCTGATTTTTCATATCTATGCCATACTGTCTTCATAGTCTTAAGGCCTAAGTGCCACTTTGTAAACTTAGAATTGCACCATTAATTTGTACAAAAGGAAAATTTTATACTTCATTTTGGATACTGAAGTCTTTTAATCTGATTCCTAAATCCAATGAGCATTACTCAAATGCTTCAGAGGTGCCACTTTGTAAACTTAGAAGTGCACCATTAATTTGTACAAAAGGAAAATTTTATACTTCATTCTAGATACTGAAGTCTTTTAATCTGATGCCTAAATCCAATGAGCATTACTCAAATGCTTCAAAGGTTTTCAACAGCTCTCTACCCTACCTACTCTCCTATTAGTCCAGGATGAAAATATAATTAGTTTGGTAGAATCTTCAAATTAACATATCACATCCCCTCCTCACCTACTCCATTATACAACTGAAAGTAGTAAATAAGTAAATGGATGAATGACATTCATAAAGTGACTGTACAGAATATGTGCTTCTGAACATTTTCTTTATTTGATCTTTACAATAATCCTGTGAAAAGTGTTATCATCTCATGTTTTAGTGGGATAGCAAACTTCAAAGTCCAGTGTTATTGCCCCATATCAAACAGCTGTTAAAAAGTAAAAGATCTGATCATTGAATGTAGTTTCTCCTTTCCATAGCCCAGTGCCATTTCTATTACAGGATGTGGTCTAAATATAAGTAAGTATTGTCATTTCTTATGCTTTTCCATATGGATGTTTAAAGTGCATATGTGTAAGCATAGTACTCATACAAACAGCCTGACCATAATTTAGGTGAAGACAACTATTAAACTTTAAACAAAGGATATGTAAAATACTAGTGGAAATACTATGTTCCCTAGATGGATTTTATGATAATGTAAATTTTATTCAAATCAGTTTAGAAATTCAGTGCAATTTTAATCAAAATATTTGTTATATACTTCATTGATCATTTCTAAATTTAATTTAGAATGATAAATCCATGAGAATACCCAAGGAAATTTTTTAAGGAAGGATAATGGTGAGGTTAGGAGAGTTTGTATCACCTGATAGCAAAACATACTGGGGAAGAAAAACAACAATAATAATTTGGTATTGGCAAAAAAAATAGAGAAATACATCACTGGAACACAGTTGAGAATCCAGAGGTTCTATTTGTGTCTAAAAATGTGTATGATCAAAGTGGTACTTGAAGTGAGTAGGGAAATAATGTACAACTTAATAGGACGGTTGGCTATATAACTTTCAAAAAGATGAAGTTAGATCCCTTCCTCATACCATACTAAAAATAAATTTTCTGTGGATTAAATATTTGAATATAGGAAATAAAACTAGAAATATGCCAGAAAAGATAGAGTTGATTAAATCTACATAATGTTGGAGTGGGGAGAACTTTCCTAAATTTGATAAAATCTAAGAGATATGAAAAAAATCTCTATACTCTTTTAATTTCTGTATGGCAAAAAAAGTCCACAAAGTAAAAATAGTCATAATCCCTGAAAAATAACTTGCAACTATACATGAGAGAAAATGGTTAATATCCTTATTTTATAAATAGCTCTTCTAAATCAATAAAGAAAAAACAACATCAGAATAAGAACATGGACAAAAGGTTTGCTCAGTCAATCCATAGCTGAAATCAAATGGCCATTATATTTGAAAGGATGCCCCATTCTATTAATTGCTAAAGAAATGCAAATAAATTAAATAACTGTAAAGTATCATTTGCTCACTATTTTGGGCTAATTAAGTTTAAAAAGGGTGCTAGTTTTAGTACTAGTGTAGATGGAGGGAGATGGGCTCTCTCCTGTACTATTGATGGAAATAAATTGGTACAATCTATTGAGAGAGTAAATTTAGAAGTATCGATCCAAATTTAAATGTGCACAAAAAGTCTTTTGACCTAAATACTCTAATCCTATAGACTACTATCATAGGCTCAAATAGTTACAGATATTTTTCCCACAATGTTGCTGTCTTTTTACTTTGTAGAGTTTTTCTACCACGCAGAAATTTAAAATGTGTAATTCACATGTTTACTGCAGCATTTTTGTGATAGCAAAAATAGAGAACACCCTAAATGTTGCTGCGATAGCAACAGGAACTCCACCAGAGTAGAGACTGCCTCTATTTAATTACTATTCTGGCTCCACACCACAAACCACAAACATTCGCTAATGAATGTACAAAATGAAGTATAATGCAACTGTACAACTGAAATTTTTAAGTGAGATAAGTAAACAAAGCAAGTTGCAGGTTATTGTGCAGATCATTCCCTCCTTACAAATATATCCATAGGTATATTTATATACAAAGTGTCATATATATTTATCAAGAAAAAGTTATAAAATATACCTTTTATTTACTTCTTGGGGAGGGATTTAAAGAGTAATGACATTAATGTTTTACTACATACACAACTGGTATTTCTTCTTGCTTTTGTTTTTGTTTTTCCTTTTATAAACAATGACTATGTTTATAACTTTAAAGTACAAATGCAGTCATTCTTTAAATCCACCGACTCTTCTTGGTGCAAAGGATTTATGGCAGTGAACAAACAGTTGTTTTCACTGAGCACATCAGCTAGTAGAGGAAGACAGGTGGTAAACAAGTAAATGTTTGTCCCTGATAAGATATTATGAAAAAAATTAAATAGCGTAAGGGAACTTCAGTGACAGGATGCTACTTTTCATAACTAGTAGTTAAAGACAACCTTTCTCTCATGGTTCACCTCCCCTTCCAATTTCCCTCAACTCCCTTCTTCTCTCCATCTTCCCATGTCCTCCATGTTATTTGTTATGCTCCACAAATAAGTGAAACCATATGATAATAGGCTCTCTCTGCTTGACTTATTTCACTCAGCATAATCTCTTCCAGTCCCGTCCATGTTGCTACAAAAGTTGGGTATTCATCCTTTCTGATGGAGGCATAATACTCCATAGTGTATATGGACCACATCTTCCTTATCCATTCGTCTGTTGAAGGGCATCTTGGTTCTTTCCACAGTTTGATGACCGTGGCCATTGCTGCTATAAACATTGGGGTACAGATGGGTAGCTCTATTTTTAATTTCTCATTAGCCATTAGGGAGATTCAAATCAAAGCCACATTGAGATACCACCTTACATCGGTTAGAATGGCCAAAATTAACAAGACAGCAAACAACAAGTGTTGGAAAGGATGTGGAGAAAGGGGAACCCTCTTACACTGTTGGTGGGAATGCAAGTTGGTGCAGCCACTTTGGAAAATAGTGTGGAGATTCCTTAAGTATACATTTTTTGAAGTGTACTTAGTGTACTTAACTTGAAAACACCTTGCTATTAAATGTCGTGTTTTAATTCCTTTTTGTAGTCAGTTTTACTGACATTATTTTGCTATTATATAAAGTATTAGAAGGATAAAAATAAAACCTCAAAACATTAAAAAAAAAAAACTATTAGGGGGTGCCTGGGTGGCTCAGTCGGTTGAGCATCTGTCTTCAGCTAAGATCCTAAGACCCTGGGATTGAGCCTCACATCCTGTTCCCTGCTCAGCAGGGAGTCCGCATCTCCCTCTCTGTCAGCGCCTCTCCCTTTGTTTGTGCTCTCTTGCTCTCTCCCTCTCAAAATAAATAAATAAGATCTTTTTAAAAAACGTATTAGGAGGAAAACAGTTCTGCTATTTTGAGGAATTGAGAAAACTTGTGGTTTGGATTTCATAGCTGTTAAGTGAAATAAAATGTTACAGAAAATCTCAACAATATTGTGCACTAATCTTTGTAGAAAAAATTTGAGCTGAAATCACTGAAGGTCTTGATGACCATTACATTCTCATGTCTTATTTTATTCTGTAAAAGAACTATGCAAAAAAGTTCATCTTGCATGTTGGCTTATTTCAGTTAATAAAGGCTTGCAGGTTTGCATTTCTGGATGTTAAAGTTATTTCCAGATGCTCTGTTGCATGTGCAAATAATTGATTCATTAAGAACATTTCCAGCCAGTATCAAATATCATTAAATAAATTAAATACATGGAAATAGTTATATCGAGATAACAAAATTGCTAGCAAATTTGAGAGTTCATTTACCACATTAAAATCATAATTCAGTACCCACATTCACATGTGGCCAAAAAGTAGGACATTTCATGACATTATTTGAAAATTCAGTTGATGATGTTTTCTGTGACTAAAAAATCCTCTTCGTTAGCCATTCATTGATGTAACTGAACATTATACTCTTCATACATCCATCTAATGATATGAAAGAAACTGTAATAATGATCCTGGATTTTTATTCACTTATCGATTTATTTTTTTCATTTATTATCTATTTATTATCTTTTCAACAAACATTTACTGAGTGTTTACTATAGTAGTTCTTAATCTTGGCTGCAATCAAAATCCTCTATGAAGGTTTTGTGATTACTGTGTAATAAACCCCTGAAACTGATTCCATAGGTCTGGACTGGGGCCAGGCATCTTTATTTTTTCAAAGGCTCCACAGGTGACTGATCACAAGCTTTTCTGTTAAGTACAAGGGATATGAAGAGTGATCATGAAATAGCTCCCGTTCAGAAGTCAAGGTACTGAGACAGACAAATAAACTGGTAATTGCAGTGGAGTGTGACAAGTGCACACCTCTTCCCACTTAGAACTCATATACATTGGCCTCGTATTGACTAAGTCCACTGGTAGACTTGAAAACACGAAAAAGAGATTTTCTCTAAGCGCCAAATCAAATGAGTCCATGTTTTCTGTCTTACCTACTATGCCTTAATCAAATGAATTAGCCATACAAGATCTGTGACTAAAATCAGGAAGTGGAAGAGTAGAGAGGACCAATTTCTATCTCTGATAAGAGGATATGGGATATGAGAAAGAGGTGGAAGAAGAAAGAAGGGTTGCAAAACAGTGAGCTCCTCAAGGGCAAGGCCTAGGTCTCATTAATATTTTTCTTCCTTTGGCCTAATTTAGAGTCCAACAGATATCCCCACATAGTCTCTACTTACCTAGGAGATCTCTGTCCCTTGTTCTCTGACCAGTGACTTACACAAGCAAACCCACTTTTGCTACCTAATAGGCACATGCCATTTACTGATTATTTTTAAACTTTCTGATTTAGACAAAAACACCTTGCTTAATCCTTGATAGTAGGATTGTCTTTTCTTGTCTTCTTTTCTATCTGTACCATTGCCAGTTGACATTTGTTTTTGTTTTGTTTTTTTTATTTTTTTTTATTTTTTTTTCCAATTTTTTATTTATTTTCAGCGTAACAGTATTCATTGTTTTTTCACCACACCCAGTGCTCCATGCAATCTGTGCCCTCCCTAATACCCACCACCTGGTTCCCCCACCCTCCCACCCCGCCCCTTCAAAACCCTCAGGTTGTTTTTCAGAGTCCATAGTCTCTCATGGTTCACCTCCCCTTCCAATTTCCCTCAACTCCCTTCTCCTCTCCATCTACCCTTGTCCTCTATATTATTTGTTATGCTCCACCAATAAGTGAAACCATATGATACTTGACTTTCTCTGTTTGACTTATTTCACTCAGCATAATCTCTTCCAGTCCTGTCCATGTTGCTACAAAAGTTGGGTATTCGTCCTTTCTGATGGAGGCATAATACTCCATAGTGTATATGGACCACATCTTCCTTATCCATTCATCCGTTGAAGGGCATCTTGGTTCTTTCCACAGTTTGGCGACCGTGGCCATTGCTGCTATAAACATTGGGGTACAGATGGCCCTTCTTTTCACTACATCTGTATCTTTGGGGTAAATACCCAGCAGTGCAATTGCAGGGTCATAGGGAAGATCTATTTTTAATTTCCTGAGGAATCTCCACACTGTTCTCCAAAGTGGCTGCACCAGTTTGCATTCCCACCAACAGTGTAAGAGGGTTCCCCTTTCTCCACATCCTCTCCAACACACGTTGTTTCCTGTCTTGCTAATTTTGGCCATTCTAACTGGTGTAAGGTGGTATCTCAATGTGGTTTTGATTTGAATCTCCCTGATGGCTAGTGATGATGAACATTTTTTCATGTGTCTGGTAGCCATTTGTATGTCTTCCTTGGAGAAGTGTCTGTTCATATCTTCTGCCCATTTTTTAATATGATTATCTGTTTTGTGTGTGTTGAGTTTGAGGAGTTCTTTATAGATCCTGGATATCAACCTTTTATCTGTACTGTCATTTGCAAATATCTTCTCCCATTCCGTGGGTTGCCTCTTTGTTTTGATGACTGTTTCTTTTGCTGTGCAGAAGCTTTTTATCTTGATGAAGTCCCAGAAGTTCATCTTTGCCTTTGTTTCCTTCGCCTTTGGAGACATATCTTGAAAGAAGTTGCTGTGGCTGATATCAAAGAGGTTACTCCCTATGTTCTCCTCGAGGATTCTGATGGATTCCTGTCTCACGTTGAGGTCTTTTATCCATTTCGAGTTTATCTTTGTGTACGGTGTAAGAGAATGGTCAAGTTTCATTCTTCTACATATAGCTGTCCAGTTTTCCCAGCACCATTTATTGAAGAGACTGTCTTTTTTCCACTGGATATTTTTTCCTGTTTTGTCAAAGATTATTTGACCATAGAGTTGAGGGTCCATATCTGGGCTCTCTACTCTGTTCCACTGGTCCATGTGTCTGTTTTTATGCCAGTACCATGCTGTCTTGGTGATCACAGCTTTGTAGTAAAGCTTGAAATCAGGTAACGTGATGCCACCAGTTTTATTTTTGTTTTTCAACATTTCCTTAGCAATTCAGGGTCTCTTCTGATTCCATACAAATTTTAGGATTATTTGCTCCAGCTCTTTGAAAAATACTGGTGGAATTTTGATTGGAATGGCATTAAAGGTATAGATTGCTCTGGGCAGTATAGACATTTTAACGATGTTTATTCTTCCCATCCAAGAGCATGGAATGGTCTTCCATCTTTTTGTGTCTTCTTCAATTTCTTTTAGGAGTGTTCTGTAGTTCCTTGAGTACAGATCTTTAACCTCTTTGGTTAGGTTTATTCCGAGGTATCTTATGGTTTTTGGTGCTATAGTAAATGGAATCGATTCTCTAATTTGTCTTTCTGTATTTTCATTGTTAGTGTATAAGAAAGCCACTGATTTCTGGACATTGACTTTGTATCCTGCTACATTACTGAATTGCTGTATGAGTTCTAGTAGTTTGGAGGTGGAGTCTTTCGGGTTTTCCATATAAAGAATCATGTCATCTGCGAAGAGAGAGAGTTTGACTTCTTCCTTGCCAATTTGGATACCTTTTATTTCTCTTTGTTGTCTGATTGCTGTTGCTAGGACTTCTAATACTATGTTGAACAAGAGTGGTGAGAGTGGGCATCCTTGTCGTGTTCCTGATCTCAATGGGAAGGCTGCAAGCTTTTTCCCATTGAGGATGATATTTGCTGTGGGTTTTTCATAGATAGATTTGATGAAGTTCAGGAATGTTCCCTCTATCCCTATACTTTGAAGCGTTTTAATCAGGAACGGATGCTGGATTTTGTCAAAAGCTTTTTCTGCATCAATGGAGAGGATCATGTGGTTCTTCTCTCTTCTCTTATTGATTTGTTCTATCACATTGATTGATTTGCGAATGTTGAACCATCCTTGTAACCCAGGGATGAATCCTACCTGGTCATGGTGGATAATCTTTTTAATGTGCTGTTGGATCCTGTTTGCTAGGATCTTGTTGAGAATCTTAGCATCCATATTCATCAGTGATATCGGTCTGAAATTCTCCTTTTTGGTAGGGTCTTTGCCTGGTTTGGGGATCAGGGTAATGCTGGCTTCATAAAAAGAGTCTGGAAGTTTTCCTTCTGCTTCAATTTTTTGAAACAGCTTCAGGAGAATAGGTATTATTTCTTCTTTGAAAGTTTGATAGAATTCCCCAGGGAATCCGTCAGGTCCTGGGCTCTTGTTTTTTGGGAGGTTTTTGATCACTGCTTCAATCTCGTTACTAGATATCGGTCTATTCAGGTTGTCAATTTCTTCCTGGTTCAATTTTGGGAGTTTATAGTTTTCCAGGAATGCATCCATTTCATCTAGGTTGCTTAGCTTATTGGCATATAACTGTTGATAATAGCTTCTGATGATTGTTTCTACTTCCTTGGTGTTAGTTGTGATCTCTCCCTTTTCATTCATAATTTTATTAATTTGGGCTTTCTCTCTTTTCTTTTGGATTAGTGTGGCCAATGGTTTATCCATCTTATTGATTCTTTCAAAAAACCAGCTTCTAGTTTCGTTGATACGTTCTACTGTATCTCTGGTTTCTACCTCGTTGATCTCTGCTCTAATCTTGATTATTTCCCTTCTTACGTGTGGAGTTGGTTTGATTTGTTGTTGATTCTCCAGTTCTTTAAGGTGTAGAGACAGCTGGTGTATTCTGGATTTTTCAATTTTTTTGAGGGAGGCTTGGATGGCTATGAATTTCCCCCTTAGGACCGCCTTTGCTGTATCCCATAGGTTTTGGAGTGAAGTGTCTTCGTTCTCATTGGTTTCCATAAATTGTTTAAGTTCTTCTTTGATCTCCTGGTTGATCCAAGCATTCTTAAGCAAGGTGGTCTTTAGCTTCCAGGTATTTGAGTTCCTTCTGAACTTTTCCTTGTGATTGAGCTCCAGTTTCAAAGCATTGTGATCTGAGAATATGCAGGGAATAATCTCAGTCTTTTGGTATCGGTTGAGCCCTGATTTGTGACCCAGTATGTGGTCTATTCTGGAGAAGGTTCCATGTGCACTTGAGAAGAATGAGTATTCTGTTGTTTTAGGGTGGAATGTTCTGTATATATCTATGAGGTCCATCTGGTCCAATGTATCATTCAATGCTCTTATTTCTTTATTGATTTTCTGCTTCGATGATCTGTCTATTTCTGAGAGAGGCGTGTTAAGATCTCCTACTATTAATGTATTCATATCAATATGACTCTTTATCTTGATTAATAGTTTTCTTATGTAATTGGCTGCTCCCATATTGGGGGCATAGATGTTTACAATTGTTAGATCATCTTGGTGGATAGTCCCTTTAAGAATGATGTAGTGTCCTTCTGTATCCCTGACTACCGTCTTTAGTTTAAAATCTAATTTATCTGATATGAGAATCGCTACCCCGGCCTTCTTTTGAGGCCCATTGGCGTGAAAGATGCTTCTCCATCCCTTCACTTTCAGTCTGGGTGTATCTTTAGGTTCAAAATGGGTCTCTTGTAGACAACATATGGATGGGTCCTGTCGTTTTATCCAATCTGCAACCCTGTGTCGTTTTATGGGTGCATTTAGGCCATTCACATTGAGAGTGATTATTGAGAGATACGTTTTTATTGACATTGTGTTATCTTTGAAGTCTTTCTTTCTGTCGATTGTCTCTATATTTCTGTTCAATGCTATTCTTAGGATTTTTCCTCTTTTATAGAACCCCCCTTAATATTTCCTGCAGTGTCGGCTTGGTGGTTGCATAGTCTTTCAAGCCTTGCCGGTCTTGGAAACTCTTTATCTCTCCATCCATTTTGAATGTCAGTCTTGCTGGATAAAGTATTCTTGGCTGCATGTTCTTCTCATTTAGTGCCCTGAATATATCTTGCCAGCCCTTTCTGGCTTGCCAGGTCTCTGTGGACAGGTCTGACGTTATTCTGATGGGCTTTCCTCTGTATGTAAGGAGCTTCTTTGTCCTAGCGGCTTTCAAGAGATTGTATCTACAATTATGATTCCTCAGTTTTACTATGAGGTGCCTGGATTTTTTTTTGAATTTATAATCTTGGGGGGGGGGACCTTTCTACTTCTAGTACATGAACACTTGTTCCATTCGCAAGATTGGGAAAATTTTCATGAAAAACTTGTTCCACTATATCTTCTAGACTTCTTTCTTTCTCCTCCCCTTCAGGGATTCCAATAATTCTGACGTTGGAACGTTTCATGGCATCATTTATTTCCCTGATTGTTTTCGTGGCTTCTAAGCTGTTTGTTCCAGGCTTCCTCCTGATCCTTTCTCTCTATTTGTTTGTCCTCCAGATCACTAATTCTATCTTCTGTCTCAGTTACCCTAGCTTTTAGAGAATTTAGATTAGATTGGAACTCATTGAGAGCGTTGTGAACCTCATCCCTGGTGGCCTTCAGCTCTGCCCTAACATTATGAACCTCCTCTCTGGTCGCTTTCAATTCTGCCCTAATCAATTCCGTTTGGTCATCCATGGCTTTCTCCAACCTAGCTATTGCCTGGATAATTGTTAGCCTGAATTCTCTTTCTGACATATTGTCTATGTTGATAGCCGTTAGCTCTGTTGCAGAAGGCCCATCCTCTGTATTTTTCTTCTGTTGGGGATTCCTCCTCCTAGTCATTTTGGTGAGAGATGACTGGACAGATGTAGCTGGATGTATTGACCGTGGTGCAGTCAAGGTGCACCCTGGAACGCTTCTGAGCACTCAGGATTCCCCACCCAAACGAGAGAAAAAAGAAAAGAAAAAGAAAAAAGAGGGAGAGAGAGAGACAGGAAAAAAATCTATGAAGTAGTGGTGGTGGTTCTCTTGTAGTCTTTTTTTTTTTTTTTCTTTCCTGATTTGTTTTCTGGGGGAGGGGGCTGCCACGTGGGTTTTCAGTCAATGATGTTCCCTGAGTTAAGTCCTCCCGACCCCCTCAAGGGGGTGGGCTCTGAGAAAAACGTTTTTTTTCAGGTTTTTGTTCTCTGGAGGTTTTTATGTTTGTTCACTTCTTTTCTCTCGCCTTGACAGCTTTTGATGGTTTTGGAGGTTTAGAGGAAAGAAAACTGCACCCCAACCTCCCTCTCAGAGAGAAGCCTCAGTCTGCTCCCCTGCAGGTGCTGCAGCCGCTGGGCCGCTGGCAGAGCAGGTTCTGAGTCACGGTCCCTGGGGACGCAGGATCTCCTGCTTGTACGCAAAACCAAGGCAGCTGTGGCTGTCTGGGCAGCTCCAGACCGCCAGAGAGGTTCCAAGCAGCAATCACACACTGAGATTTTCCCGCTGGCTGGGGCTGAGAGCTCAGGGCTTGCGCGCACCTCTCCCAGGGGATGGTTTGGGGCGCAGCGCCTCCAGCTCTATCGGCTCTATCGCCGCGTGGGTCTATCGCTGCGTGGGTCCCAGAACACCAGGCTGGGCGTTCGTGCACCTCTCTCAGGGGAGGTTGAGGCACGCGCGCATCTCCAGTAAGGTGCGCGTTCTGCCGTCTGGCGTGGCCCCAGCCCCTCACGGGAGCCGGACTCCACCCATTCTCGGGCGCACTGGCGGCTCCGGGACAAAGACCAGGTTTCTCCGCCGCACTCTCTGGCTCAGCGCCAGGGGAGGCTGCCCTGGGTCTGGGGACTTAAGCCCCTATCCCTATCCGCCCCGATTCCCACAATTTCCCCGCTCGAGTCTTTGCTCTTTTGAGTGCTTTCAACAAGACTCCAAGTTAATGCTGGTCCCCAGATGCCGGGCACTCTCGTATTGGGGTATTATTTTCCAGTCGGTCGCCTCTGGTGGCTCCCTCCCCCTTTTGTTTATCTTCCGATATCAGTCCGACGTTCCCACTCCACTTTACCTGCCCACTGGCGTCTTCTGGCCCCCGTAGAGATCCAGACGTGTATAATTCTGATCTCAGGCTGATTTCATGGGTGATCGGAGTTCTTTGGTAGGTAATCATCTCACTTTAGGGTGCAGGTTGAAAAGGCGCCTCCTCCTACTTCCCCGCCATCTTGTCTCTCCTTGTTTTTGTTTTTTTTACTATTTTAATTTCCATTACTATATGCCATTTAAATTCTTTTGTTTTTTTTCTTTTTAATTTCATTCTATAAAATCTGCATTATCAACCTTTCTTCCTATAAATTACAGAAACAAAAGTGCCAGTTTATAAAGGAAGGGTATCCCTGGAAATTGAGCTTATCTAAAATAAGGCAGGATATGTACTTTTGATCCCCAGAGCAGCATCAAAAAGCTCCACAGAACACATTGCCCATTGCAGTCCTTTATCATCTTCTGGTCCATGAAGATGTGACTTGTAGAGCTGATAGGACCACATCTGGAAATTCTATCGAGGAAACCCATTGCACAGAGTCCAGATTAGGATTCCCTAAACAAAAAATAAAAAAGCCCCAGAAGAAAAGCTTTTCATGGTTTGGAGTTATCCTATTATCTTTAAGACCTTTCTAAATAAAATGGGAAGCTCTTATTTTCTTTCTTCATCATATGACGTTGGCAAGGTTTACTTAGACCTTATAAAGAAAAAATTGATCACAGTGGTGTTAATTTTTCAGCTGCAGATTCATAGGCAGTGTAGATATATTTAAATGAATATTAATTATGTAAACATGAAGTTGCATCATATGAAATAATGAATAAATTCTCACTTTATGTGAAGTACTTTGAAATAAAAACAGATCCCCTCAAAAGAACTAGCCAGGAATCTCAGTTTCACAGCTAGCTGGCTGAATGAATTATAAACTGTAATTCTGCCACAGGAAGGTGTCATTTTAGCTGGTAAAGAGAAATGCCTACCATACTTTTTTTTTATGTCAAATGAACCAATGCTATTGTTTATATTAGGATTTACATGGTGATTTCAGATATTATTTTATTTTAACATTTTCTATTTTCACTATTTTTTGAAAATACAATCATTGACAATATCAAGCAAATACTATTAAGTTTTCTGCCTTTCTGTTATTTCATTAAATTGGTTAACTTATAGCCAGGTATGGCTAATTTAGTGCTGTTAATAATCACATCCTCAAATGTGTATCTTTGAAATGTGAGAAAATGCTAAGCAATTACCATGTTGATCTATCCATTTAGCTTCTGCAAAATTTCAGAGGTAATGTTATAAAACAAAATTTTAAAGCATTAAAGCAGAAACATGCTTCATTATTTGTTGCTTCATGTGCTCCATGGATGTTTATGTCCTATTTTACAAAAAAAAAAAATGTAAATTGAAATTTATTTTATAATACATTTTTTCTTTGAGAAAATTAGTGTTGAATTATGCAAGGTTTAAATCATGCAAATCTTTAGGAATACACGCTTGCTGAAGTACCCTCTAAGTCAACGCTCTAAAATATGAAGAGTTGCATATTTGTTTAGCTCTTAGGATGCTGTAGAACACATTTCCCAGTAACCAAAACTCTTTCTGTGGAAGATGGGGAGATTGATTAGCAAATAGAAAAATATAACTCCCTCTTCAGCTTTGACTTGATGTTTCGTTTCTGAGAGACCTGCTTGTTAGTCGATAAATTGTCTAACATCTAACATTTTTGAGCCTTTCAGCAAAGCAGTTTTTGTGGATGAGTGAACCCATACCATGGATTTGGTTAACTTAAGACAGCCAGGTTCTCAGATCTCTGGTACAAGTAAGATACTATTTCTTTCATTCTCTGATCCAGTTTCCTAAGAAGATTAATCAAATTTGTCTTAATGTACTACTGGACCTAAAGGTTACTAAAATGTGAACTAAGGTATCAGCCTTGTATAATTTACTTTCCTGTAAGAAGCATGCCAATGAGACTCAAGAGCCAGGATTGCAGCCATACTCTCTGATCTTCATCCATAGGATATCTGGACCACAAGGATTACATCTCTATGGGATAATATTCTTTAGGAACAAAAATTTTAAGATATGATTAATAAAAAAAATTAAATAGAAAATTCCTGTATAAGTTAATTGAACATTATACTTTAATATCATATTTGTATGCCAATGGAATAAGTCTAAGGAAAATTATATTTATTAATTTATTTAAAAATCAACATTTTTTGTTCATCCCTATTGAAAACTAGGTGAAGCTTGTGTGTTTTGATGTGCATATTTTAAAATATAAATAGTATCACACATGCATCATTCTGTAATTTTCTTCTTTTACGTATTCTAGATCCATTGATATATATTCTACATATTCTAGATACATGATTTGCAATTTATTCTCCATTCTTTTGCTTATCTCTTCACTTTCTTGATGGTTTTCCTTGAATAACAAAATTAATTTTGATGAAGTATAATTCTCTTTTATTGCTTGTGATTTGGGTGTCATAGCTAAGACTTTTTTGTCAAATTCAAAGTCATTAATATTTATCCCTGTGTTTTCTTTCTAAGACAGAATTCTTTCTAATAATTTTATAGTGTTCTTACTTTCATGTCTTTGATCCATTTTTGAGTTCATTTTTCTGTGTGATTTAAGGGTCCAACTCCATTTTTTAGCATATGACTATCTATCTAGTTGTCCTATTTGTTCAGTTGACCATTCTTTCCCTGTTGAATGGCTTTGACACAACTGTCAAAAATCAGTTGCTCAGGGGTGCCTGGGTGGCTCAGTGGGTTGAGCCTCTGCCTTCGGCTCGGGTCTTGATTTCGGGGTCCTGGGATTGGGCTCCGCATTGGACTCTCTGCTCGGTGGGGAGCCTGCTTCCCCCTCTCTCTCTCTGCCTGCCTCTCTGCCTACTTGTGATCTCTCGCTCTGTAAAATTAATAAGGGAAATCTAAAAAAAAAAAAAATCAGTTGCTCATAGACTTATGGGTTTATTTCTGGGCTCTCAGTTATATTCCACTTATCTCTGGGTCAGTTGTTAATCCAGCACCACACTGTCTCAATGACCATTGTTTTTTAGAAAGTTTTTAAATTCTTGGGGCACCTGGGTGGCTCAGTGGGTTAAAGCCTCTGCCTTTGGCTCAGGTCATGATCCCAGGGTCCTGGGATCGAGCCCCGCATCGGGCTCTCTGCTCAGCAGGGAGTCTGCTTCCTCCTCTCTCTCTGCCTGCCTCTCTGCCTACTTGTGATCTCTGTCTGTCAAATAAAAAAAAAAAAGAAAAGAAAAGAAAAAAAAAGAAAGTTTTTAAATTCTTAAGTGTGAATCCTCCTTCTTCATTCTCTTCCCCTCACCACCTCTCCCCGACCCAGGATCATTTTGGCTGTTCTGAGTTTCTTACAATTCCATGAGAATTTTTGAATTAGCTTGTCAATTTGTATAAAAAAGTCAGCTGGGGTCTGATAGAGATTGCAATTTGGAGAAGTATTGCCATCTTAAATAATGTAAAAAAAGAAAAAAACACTGTTTGTAGCTTCCATAATATAAGGTTTACCTTTTGTTAACTTTATTCCTAAGTATTTGACTCTTTGATGTCATTGTGAATTAAATTTTCTTTAATTTCTTTTTTGGGTTGTTAATTATTAAGGATAGAAACACAACTGATTTTTGCATGTTAATTTTATATACTGCTGCTTTTTCTCAATCCATTTGTTCTCATAGGGTTTGTGTAAATGTGTTTGTGTATATGTAATCATTAGTGTTTTCTATATATAAGATCCTGTCCTCTGTAAACAGAAATAATTTTGCTTCTTCCTTTCCAATTTGGATGTCTTTTAGTTTTTTTTTTTTTTTCTTGTCTAGTCAGACTGTTGCTCTGACTAGAACTTTCCGTACTGTGTTGAATAGAAGTGGTGAAAATAAGTATCCTTGTCTTGTTCATGATCTTTGAGGAAAAGCTTTCAGTCTTTCATCTTTAAGTATAATATTAGCTTTGGGTTCTCATATATGGGCTTCATTATGTTGAGGTGCTTTCCTTCTATTCCTAGTTCTTGAGTGTTTTTATCATGAAAGGGTGTTGAATTTCTTCAGGTGCTTTTTTCTGCATCAGTTGACATAATCATGTGGATTTTTTCCTTCATTCTGTCAATGTATGTGACATACTACATTGAATAATTTTCATCTGTTGAACCATCCTTGGTCATGACCATCCCACTTCTTCATGGCTTATAATCCTTTTAATATGTTGCTGAATTCAGTTTGCTAGTTTTTTGATGAGGATTTTAATGTTTAGATTCGTAAGAGATAACTGGTCTGTAATTTCCTTGTGATTACTTTGGTTTTAGTTTCATAGTAATACTGGCCTCATATAGTAATTTGAGAAGTGTTCCCTTTTCTTCATTTTTTTTGAAGAATCTATGAAGTAATGTTTCTAATTATTTGAGTGCTTGGCAGAATTCAGCAGTGAGGACATCTGGCCCTGGACTTTTTTTTGTGGGTTGCTTTTGATTACTGACTTAATCCTTTCACTTACAATCGTTCTATGCAGATTATCTATTTCTTCTTGGGTCAGTTTTAGTAATTTGTTTCTTTCTAGGATTTAGCAGTTCTAATAGATGTGTAGTGGTATTTCATTGTGGTTTTAATTTGCATTTTTATGACTAATGATGATGAACATCTTTACATAAGTTTTGATTATATAACTTTTGTGAAGTGTTTGTTCAAATTTTCGAATATAGGTGGTTTGGCTTCTTATTAAGTTGTGAGGTTTCCTTACATATTCTGGGTAAGAGTTTTGTCATATATGTATTTTAGGTTTAGTGTTTACTCTTGTGTACAGTGTACAGTAAGAGTTGAAGTTCATCTTCATTTGTGATAGTCACTTCCACTGAAAATCTGTTCTTTCTCCATTGAACTAACTTAACAATTTGGTTAAAAAATCAGTTGTTTTTATAAATGTCTTTTTCAGAGATGTCCAATTTTGAGACCTATGTTATTTGGCTCACATGCATTTACAGTTGTATCTTCCTGCTGTGTTGACTTTTTTCTCAATAGGAATTGTTTCTCTTTGGGTCTAGGAGTTCTCCTTTTTAAAAGTTTGATTTTTATAATATTAATATGATCTCTCTTTTTATGCTTCTGTCTTCGTGGTGTATCTTTTCACAGCCTTTTGCTCACTTTTACTCTTATCTGTATTTTTATATTTAAAGTATATTTCTGTTGGGGTGCCTGAGTGCCTCAGGTCATGATCCCAGGATCCTGGGATCCAGCCCTGCATAGGACAGCAGGGAGTCTGCTTCTCCCTCCCGCTCTGCCTGCTGCTCCCCCTGCTTGTGCTCTCTCTGTCAAATAAATAAAATCTATAGAAAAATAAAAAATAAAGTACATTTCTGTAAATTTCTGTAGAAAATGTATAGTTAGGTCCTGCTGTTCTTTAGTCAGATAACCTCATTTATATTGGAGTATTTAGTACATTCGTACTTAATGTAGTTGATATACTTGGTTTTTACTGTCTGCCATTTTACTGTTCATCTTCTCTTTGTCTCATTTCTATTTTCTTGTTCTCTTCTGCCATCTTTTATGTTAAGCAACATTTTTTTGTGTGCACTCTTTTTATTCTCTATGAGGTTATTAGCTTTATTTCTTTGTATTATTTTTATTGATTTCTCTAGAGACCAAAACATGCAACTTTGACTTTCAGTACAACATATGAACCTTGCAAAAATATAGTTCCATTTAGCCACTCTAATCCTTGTACAAATCTATACCTATATTGTAATGTATATAAATCTAAAAAATATTATTATAATTTCACTTAAGGAGTCCTGCCTTTTAAAGAAATTAAGAGAACTGATAGAGATATATAGATATCTATAAAGATATATCTACAGTCTCTTTCTTTCTGTATATGCAAGTTATCATTTGGTATCATTTTATTTCAACATGAAGTATTTCCTTTAGCATTTCTTTAATGCAGACATATTAGCAATGAATTCTCTCATATTTTATTTATTTGAAAATGTCTTTGAACCTTTAATTTTGAAGAACAGTTTTAGATAACCTTCTTGGAAGACAGTTTGTTTGTTTTTTTTCCTCAAAACTTTGAATATTATTCCAGTATCTTATAGTTTCCATTGTCCTCATGAGAAAATAACTGTTAATCCTATTTTTTATCTTCTTTATGTAATATATTTCTTTATTTTTTCAAGATTTTTCTGTTTACCTTTAGCTTGTAGTAGTTTGATTATGATGTACCTAGATACAGTTTTCTTTTGTTTATTATATTTATAGTTCACTGAACTTCTTATATTAGTGAGTTAATATTTTTCACCCAAGTTGGGAAGTTTTTTAATCGTTATATCTTCAAATATTTGTCTGACCTTCTCTACTCCTTGTTTGGCTCCAGTTACTCTTAAGAGTTACAAAAGCTGTTTTTGACACAATAGTTTATATCTTGATAGAGTGCTTAGAAATAAAATGGAAGAATGGATGAAATGCCAAATTTTCTAATGAAACATGGTTCCTTAACTATATGCACACACAACCCGGTAGATTTACAGTGGAAAATATTAATTTTTCCTGTCCTCTTTTCCTCTTTACAAAATCTATTCATAGGTGCATTTCCTCCCTCTGCTGTTTTTGCACGGAAAGACTTGCTACAACGATCTACCCATATTGCTACCAAGACTTTCCAAGCTTTTCGAATATTTGTGAACAATGAGCTCAATGAACTTTACATAGGATTGAAGACAGCTCAGAAGTTTCTGAGACCCGGTGGCCGCCTTGTTGCCCTCTCCTTCCATTCATTAGAGGATCGCATAGTCAAACGATTCCTGCTTGGGATAAGCATGACAGAAAGGTTTAACTTAAGTGCTAGACAGAAGGTGATACAAGCATCACAGTTGGGGTCAGGTCATGAAAACAAGGAAGGAGGCTTGATAGGCAGGGCCCCTTTAATGTGGGAATTGATACACAAGAAAGTACTTACTCCAGAAGATCAGGATGTACAGGAGAACCCCAGAGCACGCTCAGCCAAGCTTAGAGCAGCTATCAAATTATGAGAAAGTTTTCATCATTTGATCCTTCAAGTTTTTCCTTCACAGTTTCTCTTTTTTTTTTAATGTGGTATTACTGAACAACTTAATATAAGAAAGTATGAGAGATATATATAGAAAGAGTTGTACTACATTTTTGTGGAAATTAAGGGTATTTACCATTATTTTCCTTGGAAAGAAAATGTCAGAAATGTTAGCATGACTCAGAAAGTTCAACTAAAGGAGCATCAGCATCTCAAAACTGGAATTTATTTAACTTTTGAAAGGCAGTCCTTTCTCTAATCAGGAAATTTTTTTAAAAAGAGGAAGAGTATTATGTGTGTGTATCTAAATATGTAAACTCAAGCTGTCAAAAGAGAGAGATTATAATTGTATCTACATGCTTTAAATTCTGAATTTAGATATTCAGATTTGCAACAGACTTTCTGTTGATCAAATAATCAGTTATGATCATGGAAGAAATTTTAATTTCTATTTAGGAATAATTATGTAGTACTATAGTCCTCTTAAATATAGGAATTATGCAAATTTTAAATTTTCAAATATTATTTTTAAGATGCATCATACTGATAAATGTCACTTTTGATTTTATAATACTCATTGTTTTAAAAGGATTTTACAATATGATATATACCATTTTTTCACATTGCAACATTGCTTTAATAGCAATTGCCCAATTGCTTTAATAGCTCTCATAGTTAATATTTCATGAAACTTATATTTAGTCAATTACGTTTATATTAATAATATCCCAGAATGCCTTTGACACATAATAAAATCTTTTATCATTTGAATCTTGCATTTTTAATTGAGATATTCAAAATAATTCAACCAAGTCTATTTGAAATAGAAAAGTATATGATATATTAAAAATATTAAAATGAATGTGCCCCTAATGTTTTTACTTACCCAGTAGTAACTGTAATAGTAAAATGTTTATTTAGGAGACATTCACTTGGTAAACGATTGATTCATGATTCATATATCAACTTTTTATATGTAAATATGCATTTCTAATTTTTTTAGTTATTCAGCAGGTACTAACTGGTCAGAGAAACAAAGGTCAATAAAATACACCTACCTCACAGTACCGGTCCAATGGAGTATATAATCTAGTGGAGAAGAGTAATGGTAGTTAAATAATCACAAAAATCAATATAAAATTAACACCGTGGTAAAAGCTACAAAGAAGCAGTATAGGGTACTGCAAGAACATCTAGTAGGGATTTCACTTACTGAAGGAAACTGGGTCTGACCTGAATTATGCTTGAATTATGACTTGAAGGATTAATAATAGATATAATTAGTCAAAGGGTATATTGCCATGTTGATTAAAGGTATATATAAATGATTGTTTTCTTAAGTGATTATCCCTAAAATCATATTATACTATTAATATGCTTAGTAAACTATTCAAATATAGGAAAAATTCACCTCCTTAATTATGGTGACAGATCATGAATTGGTGAGTACAAGTGAATAAAATATCAACATAAGTATGGGCAAAGGATAAGAATTAAATACTTGAATTCACCTTAGATTTTCTTTATCTCTGTAATATTTAATTTAAGTTCTCAAACTTGTTTGCAATCTGAGCAATTCTGCAGTAGAATTAATTTCTAATTGTGCAGAATTAGAAAATATTCTAGGGAGCAGTATCCTCAAATTAGAAAAAAATGAACGTACCTAGGTTGCTTCACTGAATCTTTCCAGAAAAAAATGTTTTTTTTCTCTAGTATATGAGTTATATTTGTGAATGAGAAAGATTCCCATCCAAGTATCTGTTTAGAAAATAAGAGATCACGCTCTTATACACTCTTATATTCAACAATGATTTAACCTATTTCATCTGTCATTTTTGTATCCTGTATAGTATGGGGATTTTTTCTTTAATGTTAAATGGAAAGTGACTGCACTGCATTAAGTACTATTCCCCCCCACCAAAAAAAATAAATGTCCTTCTCAGAAGTTATCTGGCAGTATGATCACTACAGTTGTAAGTAGTTCAGCTGAAGTCATACCGGAGCAGAGCAGGTCCTTAATCCAATATATGTGGTGTCCTTATAAGAAGAGAAGAGAGGGGTGCCTGGGTGCCTCAGTCGGTTAAGCATCTGCCTTTGGCTCAGGACGTGATCCTGGAGTCCCAGGATAGAGCCCCGCATTGGGCTCCCCACTCACTGGGGAGTCTATTTCTCCCTGACTGTCCTCCCTCTTGAGCTTTCTGTCTCTTACCTTCTCTCTCTCTCGAATAAATAAATAAAATCTTAAAGAAAAAAAAAAGAAGAAGAAAAGAGAAACAGATGCCGGGAAGAATGGCACATGAAAATAAAAGCAGACATTAGAATGATACATCTACAAGCCAGGGGACACCACGGACTGCTGGCAGCCATTAGAAGCTAGGAGAGAAGCATGGAAGAGATTCTCCTACAGTCTTATGTAGGAACCGTCAACTTCACTGACACGTAGATTTCAGACCTTCCAACTCCGGAACAATGACAGAATACATCTCTATTGTTGAAAGCCACCCAATGTGTGGTAATTTGTTACAGCAGCCCTGGGAACCTAATACCATGATAGAAAAAAATCTTGATTATGCATGAAAAATCCTTTCTTCAATAAACACAAAATTGTTTTAAAATGTTGTAATGTAAAAATATAGGAGTTATTTTCTGTAATTAGGCTGTTTACTGCAATCATTCTTGTCTGCTTCTTAGTCTTTGCTGTAGAATGTATAATAAAATAATGAATGAATTTTAAATGCTTAATGCTGAAAAATGTTTTTGTGAATCCAAACAATACATACAGAAAATAAACACTTGTTATTAAAATGAATGTGTATTTCTTTTCCAATAAAATATAATGAATATAAAACAAGCAATTGTTTTACATTTCTGAAGTTCTTATTGACTGCTTTCTACCAGTCATTTTAATATAGCATCAATACCATTGTGTAGTACATCAGTTCTCAAGAGGTATATCAGTCCTTAGTTCACTGCTTATTAAGAAATTAAATTTAATAACCATACACAGTTTTGAGTTGATACTTTTATATATTCATTTTGTTTTAAATATTGTTTATTACTATATAATATTTGGAGTTTGTAGGGTCTTTTGGGAGGCATGAATTATATCTATATTTCTTTTCTGTTTCATGTAATATATGATATATGCTTTGGGCTCAAAGTCATTTGTATTGAATTATTTATTATGTTACAACCAATAGTTTATAAAAGAATACATTGTGTTTATGTAGGTTTTTTTAAATCTCTTAAAATTTACTTCCAAGCATTTGCAAATCATATTTTCTTTGGTCTTGCAGAGTATTACATATCTTCACAGGTTTATCAAATTATTTTTTCTGATTTTTGTTTTTAAATAAGTAGAAATAATGATGAGTCTACACTACAGATTTCTAAAAAAGGAATTTTCATTTCAGATCTCTCATTCAAAAAAATGAGATAGCTCTTTTAAAAAAATTATTTGTCAGAGAGAGAAAGAGAGCGAGTGCACACAAGCAGGAGGAGTGGCAGGGAGAGGGAGAAGCTTACTCCCCGCTGAGCAGGAAGCCCAATGCAGGACTTGATCCCAGGAGAAGCTTACTCCCCGCTGAGCAGGAAGCCCAATGCAGGACTTGATCCCAGGACCTGGGATCATGACTTGAGCCAAAGGCAAATGCTTAACAGACTGAGCCACCCAGGCATTCCGAAATATGAGATAATTCTTAATGGAACATTCAAAATGTACAATAAATAAAAAATATTGTATCTACACTTTTAGTTCATTAAAAAATATGTCTATATTCATTACATAGCATGTATTTAAATCTGACTATTTTGGTGGGGAAGAGGTCCTGGCTGGCTCAGTTGGAAGGGCATGTAGCTCTTAATCTTGGGGGTCATGAGTTTGAGCACCATGTTGGGTGTACAGATTACTTATATAAATAAATTTTTTTTTTAAAGAAACTATTTAGGAAGAAATCAAAAACACTTCTCACTTCTCTCCTTTTTTATAGTTTTATACTATATTATCCATTAAATTAATAAATTTACTCAATTTAAGGTGATTGACATTTTTAATTTTTTTAATTGAAGTATAGTTAACATTGTTGTTGGTTTCAGGTTTGGACCCTTATGATTCCACAATTCTGCACTTTACACTATGCTCACCACAATAAGTGTAGTTACTGTCACCTTACACCACTATTATAATATTATGGACTATATTCCCCACACTGTACTTTTCATTCCTGTGGCTTATTTATTTTATAACTGTAGTCTGTACCTATTAATCCCCTTTATTTAATTTACCTAACTCACCCATCCTGTTAATCCCTTACCCTCTGGAAATCACTCAGTTTTTTCTCTGTATTTATGATTTTGTTTCTGGGTTGGTTTTTGTTTTATTTTGTTTTATTTTCAGTTGTTTGTTTTTGGTTTGTGTTTTAGATCCCACATAAAAGTGAAGTTATATCTTATTTCCCTTTGACTTATTTGCCTTAGCATAATACCCTCTAGTTCTAGCTATATGGTCACAAATGGCAAGATTTCATACCACATCTTACTTATCCACTCATCTGTTGATGGACACCTGGGTTGCTTCCATAACTTAGCTATTGTAAATAATGCTGCAGTAAACATAGGGATGAATATATCTTTTTGAGTTAGTGTTTTCATTTTAAGAGGGTGAATACACAGTGCTGGAATTAGAGTTGTGTGGCATTTTTATTTTAATTTTTTGAGGAAACTTCATACTGTTTTTACACCAGTTTACATTCCATCAACAGTGCATGAGGGTTTCCTCTTCTCCACATCCTCACCACCACTTGTTATTCCTGGTCTTTTTGATACTAGACTTTCTGACAGGTGTAAGGTAGTATCTCATTGTGATTTTGATTTGCATTTCCTTAATTAGTGATGTTGAGCATTTTTTCATGTGTCTGTTGGCCATCTGTGTATCTTACTTGGAAGAGGTATATTAAGTTTCTATGCCCATTTCTTAATTGGATTATTTGTGTCAGTATGGAATTGTAATAAATTCTTTATATATTTGGGGTATAAATCCTTTACTGGGTATTCTTTTTATTTCTTTTATTTTTTTAAAAGATTTTATTTATTTATTTGACAGAGATCACAAGTAGGCAGAGAGGCAGGCAGAGAGAGAGAGGAGGAAGCAGGCTCCCTGCGGAGTAGAGAGCCCGATGTAGGGCTTGACCCCAGGACCCTGGGATCATGACCTGAGCTGAAGGCAAAGGCTTTTAACCCACTGAGCCACCCAGGTGCCCCGGATATTTTTTTTATTTTTAAAAAACTGTATATTTTAGATTTATTTAGAGCCATTTGCCCATGTTTATAGAATATTTAGTTTACTCTAACAGATGACAAGACAGTTCCCCTCAGTGAGACCCCGGCCTAAACATATTTGCTTTGCTTATATAGTAGAAGGATAACATTAAAAATGAAGCATTTGATTTATTCTTCTTGTTTTTAAACTCCCTTTCCCTTTCTCTGTTCACATTGCTATGTGAATTTCTTATACCAGCTGAGGTGGCTTTATGTTTCCGATTCACTGTAGAAAAAGAAATATGAGGCAATGTTAGCATATAATCTCACAAACTAAGACCTACCTGTTAGAATCTTTGTAATGGATAAGAATTAACTAAAATTGCTTATGGTCAAAATTGTGTAATTATTTTAAGCTACTTTTCTATTGAGTTTTTGTGATTGCTGTGTTAATCTAGTAGATTAGTTGTGTGTATGCAACATTCTATAATAGGGGTAAGTATTAAAGAATAAAAGAGAATTTTTTGAAGTGCCTCATAAACATAAATTTAGTGATGAAAATCTTGATCAGAGATATATTTTTCTCAGAACCACAATGCCATATGTTCGATGTTGAATGAAGCATGGTTTGTAAAAAAATCAGCATCATATTCTAAAGAGGCTGGATTGTATAACAAGCATAACTATTTTTATATTATTTTCTCAAATTTCATCTGTTTATAGCTACTATTTCCAACTAATGTTTGGTAACACACAGCATGATCTGCAGAAATCTAAGAGAAAGTTTAAATATAAATTATTTTTTATAAGTCTGGTTATAGCATAAATTTCCCAAACCATTAAAAAATTCAATAGAATTAATTATTTAAGATTCAGTGATGATAGTTCATAATGCCTGTTATTTAGATGGACCTTAAAATTCTTCACAGACTCTTTGGGCAGCCTCATTCTTTTCTTGTATAATCTACCAAAATTGTTAGACTATAAAATAAAGAAATAAAATTTAATGCTCTAATATGCAAAGTAAAAGGTTGCCTCTTTGGTAATGTATTTCCTTAAGCAGTTCTTTACCTTAAATACTGAACAAGTTTTCTACCATTATTAGCTTATGCCCTATTAAAATACATAATTGTGGGGCGCCTGGGTGGCTCAGTTGGTTAAGCCTCTGCCTTCGGCTCAGGTCATGATCCCAGCGTCCTGGGATCGAGTCCCACATCGGGCTCCTTGCTCAGCAGGGAGCCTGCTTCTCCCTCTGCCTCTGCCTGCCACTCTGTCTGCCTGTGCTTGCTCTATCGCTCCTCGCTCTCTCTCTCTCTCTGACCAAAAAAAAAAAAAAAAAAAAAAAACATCATTGCCCTGGCACTAAAATACAAAGGTGAAATCAAACAATAAGATGTGCTCCATTTCTCATTCTTGAATAATTGCTTCTGTCCGTTAAACTCCATCCTTATGCTTTGGAAAATATACTTGTCTGCCTTGCACAGGGTGAAAATTTGCATTATTAAACTATCAAACAGTATGATTCCTTATTCTCTCACAAGGAAAAATGTTATTATCCAACTCATAGGTGCTAAATTGAGGAGGAGGCTGTGTAACATTGTAAATGACACCATTGGCTTTGGACTCAGAAAAACATCTTTGGGGCACCTGGGTGGCTCAGTGGGTTAAGCCGCTGCCTTCGGCTCAGGTCATGATCTCAGGGTCCTGGGATCGAGTCCCGCATCGAGCTCTCTGCTCAACAGGGAGCCTGCTTCCCTCTCTCTCTCTCTGCCTGCCTCTGTCTACTGTGATCTCTCTCTGTCAAACAAATAAATAAATAAATCTTAAAAAAAAAAAAAAGAAAAACATGTTTGAATTCCAGGTGTCCATATATTAGTTGGATATATAAACTTGGGCATGCTCTTTAATCTCTTGAATCCTCACTTATTTCACTTTAAGATTAGGATAATACTGGTATTTTCTCATCAGGTTGCTATGAATCAAATAGAAAATAAATATTTATGAGTTAACTGAAAGTTATAATTACCAAAATGTAACTCAATTTCTGGACATCATGATTAAGGATATGTATGCTTTATTCATGGTAATTTTAAGCTCAGCCTCTGCATTACTAGCAGCAGTTGTGACTGGGTTATAGTCAGCTTTATTATTTGGAAAATTTGTCCCCATTTATTATTTATTTAATACCCCCAGTGTTTGGAATATTTTGACATGGTATATAAAACACAGTTATTGCTCTTTTGGAGTTTCCACCTATAAGAAAGCAAAATGGGGGGAAAAAAGAGCCAGTTGCTAAAGTTATTTGATCTTCATTTATGTTGGAGAAAGTATTTGTCCTCCTATGCTTCCATATCAGTAAGTAGCCAATATACATGATCCTTAAATTAAGATTCTTTTGAGGGGGGAAAGGAAATGAGTATTTTGTGAAATAAGAGATAGAAGGTTGCTATAGGAATATAAAAAAGTTTCTTACTTTGGGGCGCCTGGGTGGCGCAGTGGGTTAAAGCCTCTGCCTTCGGCTCAGGTCATGATCCCAGGGTCCTGGGATGGAGCCCCGCATCGGGTTCTCTGCTCCGTGGAGAGCCTGCTTTCTCCACTCTCTCTGCCTGCCTCTCTGCCTGCTTGTGATCTCTGTCTGTCAAATAAATAAAATAAAATCTTTAAAAGAAAAAAAGTTTCTTACTTCTGCACTTTAAAGTCAATAAGAAGGACTAAATATGTGTGTTACAGATGTTAAAGGAAAAATAACTAGAGAAAGGTAAGGGAACTATTTATACTAAGAATGAGTTGATGACCTTTTTTATAGCACCATAGAAACAGATACTACAGAACTGAATCCTTGTAATTCGCCTCCTTATCTTCATCTTGGCACTTATAAATCTCGTCCTTTATCTCTATTTTGTACTCCTGCATCTCAGTGGAGAGATTAAACTTGCTCCTTTTCTATTTTATCTGGGACTTAGATCAACTAATTTTGCTTATCTGTCCAGTCTTTAATCTGTTCCTGCTAGTATCTTTCCTTCAGTCTATAAACATACTCAAAAGTGCCCTAGGCTAAAAGCAAACAAGGACTTGGGTGTCCTAGGATCAAGCCTCATGTCGGGCTCACTGCTCAGCCAGAAGCCTGCTTCTCCTTCTCCCTCTGCCTACTGCTCCCTCTGCTGTGCTCTCTCTATCAAATAAATAAACAAAATCTTAAAAAAAAAAAAAAAAAGTCAAAAAAGGACTAAGATCTCTCCCTGACTTTGTTTTCCTTACCAAAACACCACATCCATCATTCTGTTTTCTTTTGTTACTTGCCTTCTTAAAGTCTATGCTACCTCCCAACTCTTCACCTGTCTTTCATTTGTCCAATCCATATGGTCTATATTAACCATTCTCTTAAGGATCAATTTTTTTAATGGAACATTTCACAAATTTACATGTCATCCTTGCATGGTTATCTCGTCTGTATCATTTGAATTTTAGTGTATGTGTTGCTGAAGTAAGCACAGTGATGACCTCTTAATTACCAAACTCAATATCCTAATCTCCCTTTTGACTTACTTTTTCTCTGCAGTGTTTGATAATATTGATCTGTGCTTCCATAAAAACCTGCTCTCCATTGCATTCTCCAAAATCACTCCTTCTATAGCCTTATTTCCCTCACACTCTGATTCCTTCACTAGATTCTCTTCCTCTGTCCCATCAAGCCAAACCATGTCCCATGGGATTTATTCTCATGGTGTGTAGGTAGTCTGAATGAATGACTACATTTACTGAAGGCAGTACTATGAAATCACGTCATGATCATCTGTAGAACAGATGAGAGTTGGGTATCTTGCCAAGATAACAGTGGGAGGAACAGAGATTGGAGTCTTCCTGGATGTTAAAATTGACATCAGAGTTTTTACTAATCAGGACTTCAGCTTTGGTAATGGCAGACAATAACCTAGAACAACCATCTCACTAAGAATAATTAGAAAATCTATAAAAAGTGTTGTTTTATTTTTAAATAAGATACCTATTTGAAAACACTAGAAAGCTAGTAAGGCAGTGAAAAATATCTGGGAGAAGAAGGAAACTCAAAGAGGTTACCCCAGAATTTGTAACTTCCAGTTGCCAATTCCAGAAGAGGCAGCTAAGAAAGGGAACAGAATATTTGACAGTCTTATGGGGAGTACAGGTGAACTTGAATCGAATTGGATCTTGAAAGAACTAAAACTTGGTTTCAAGTCATCTTAGTCCTTGAAATTGGATTAAATCGATCCTAGATGCTAGACTTCCTAAACTTGACCAAAGCAATTTTAAATACTCTGGGGTGGGGGGAATCTTGCACACAAATCACTTTTAAAATTTTTTCATATTCAGTGTCCATTACTGAACCAGAAAATAACCAGTCATGAAGAGACAAGGCATGACTTCTTAAAAAAGGCTTTATTTATGTATTTCACAGAAAGTACAAGCACAGGGAGTGGTAATGAGAGGGAGCAGCAGGCTCCCACTGAGGAGAGAGCCCAGAATGGGCCTTGACCCAGGATGCTGGAATTATGACCTGAGGCAAAGGCAGACACTTAACCGACTGAGCCACCCGGGTGCCCCAACAAGGCATGATTTTTAAAAGAGGGAGAAAAATACAGATAATTTAAAAGTATTCATGGGATATGCAGACAAATGCTATCAATATGCTGAAGGAAATAAAAAATAACTGAAAATATACACCTGAAAGATGTAGATCTCTAACTTAAGAACTCAGTCGATTAACTAAAAAGAGAGATAATACCCAGCTAAAGATAAATCATGAACTGGAAGGCATTTCAGAAGGAAATATCCAGAATAAAGCATGGAGAGACAAAAGATAGAAAAGAAAAAAACTGTGACACAAGAGTTACAATACATGTCTAATTCATGTGTAACTGGAATCCCAAAAGGAGAAAAGAGGAAGACAAAAAAAGGAGTAGAAGTCATTTGAAGAGACAAAGGCTGAGAATATTCCAAAACTGATGAAAGACATTAAACTACAGGTTCAGTAAGCCTCAAAAATGTACTAGGAACAGAATCTTAGAACCTGTTGGGAACCAAAATCAAACGCAGAAGGCATTCTCTAGGAATATGTCTCATATGAGCTATTCTTGGAGAACAGTAACTATTTGTTGATGAAATAAAGCAAACCAAGATATGAAAAACAAAACAAAACAAAACAAAAATCAGTAACAGAAAATTTTGGTGAAGGACACTGTGATAAGCTTGGATAAGCTTGCTTGTATCTTTGTAAATGCAGACCTAAGAATAAACAAGCATGGTTATGGCTACAGAACAGAAAACAAGCTTAAGTCTTGAAAATGTAAAATTAACAGAACTCACCAAAATTAATGAGGTTAAGAGGTCATTTTATAGGGAAGTAATAGTGCACCAATTTCTTTATTTTTAGAGCAAGGAGTCAATACTGTCAAAATTTGAAGCATAGTTTCTTTCACTTCATTTTTTAAATAATTTTTTTTAATTTCTTTTCAGTGTACCAGAATTCATTGTTTATGCACCACACCCAGTGCTCCATGCAATACGTGCCCTCCATAATATACACCACCAGGCTCACCCACAACTTCCCACCCTCCGCCCCTTCAAAACCCTCAGATTGTTTTTCAGAGTCCATAGTCTCTCATGGTGCATCTCCCCCTCCAATTTCCCCCAACTCCCTTCTCCTTTCCATCTCCCCATGTCCTCCATGTTATTTCTTATGCTCCACAAATAAGTGAAACCATATGATAATTGACCCTCTCTGCTTGACTTTTAAAAACATTCCAACCTCAAGGGTGCCTGGGTGGCTCAGTCAGTTAAGCATCTAACTTCAGCTCAGGTCATGATCTCAAGGCCTGGCATCAGGCTCCATGCTCAGTGGGCAGTCTATTTCTCTCTCTCCCCCTGCCACTCCCCCTGCTTGTGCCCTCTCTCTCTCTCTTCCAAATGAACAAAATAAAAAAAAAAAATCCTAATCTTTTTGTACATTTCATAATTGTAATTAAGGGGTTCTGTTGTAGTAAAAAAAAAGAAAATATTCAACCGTTCTTTGCTATAATTTCTTTTCAATTAAATCCAAGTAAAATGAAATGTTCTGTTTTTATTTAAAAATAAGATTCATCAAGAGTGCCTGGATGATGCAGTCCATTCGGCAGCTGACTCTTGGTTTCAGCGCAGGTCATGATCTCAAGGTTTGGAGATCAGCCCCACATTGAGCTCTGTGCTCTGCATGGAGTCTGCTTGGGAATTCTCTCTCTCCTTCTGCCTCTCTTCCTACTCTCTCTCCATCTCTCTAATATAAATCATTAAAAAAAATAAGATACATCTTTAGATGTGTCCTTTTTGTAAAAAATATTTTGCTGATCTATTTACTCTTCTTAGTGATATATGAAAGATATTCTTTGTTAATGATGTTAAATTCTAGGTAGAAGAATTTGGGTGTTTATTCATTCTGTGTTAACCTAGCACAATGTGACTCTATAATAAGCACATATCCATTTTATAAAAACAACCTAGTTGTTATTATTAGTATTATTATTTTTAAAGAGCACAGGTTTTGAAATCTGACAGACTTGTGTATAAATCCTGGCTCTGATGCTAAATAGCAGTGTAGCCTTAGAAAATTCACTTAATCTCTGAAACTCAGTTTTCTCACTGAAAACTGAAGTGGTTTTTTCAGGTGATTATATTAAATGCAAATATGTATATATAACATTTAATATACTATGGCCAAAGCAATCAATATTTATCCTTTTATTTTCATTTGTTGAATTCTGGCTGTTTTGCCAGTTCGTCATATAAGCTAAGATAAAAAATTCATCTCTTTGCTTACTTGCCTGTAAAGTAATGGGATTTGTATGAGATATTCCAGCATACCATCTACCTCTTCTAGAGCTGACTCTCATCTACATGGTTACTTTGCAATCTGTTGTGTTGTTCCATCATCACCATCATCACCTCCCCTTCCCAAATCTCTTGCTGTGTTCTTGTCACAGTTGATTGGGCCAGGGGAGGACTTTGATGCAAACTAGATTAATCCTGGCTGCAAGTGACTGTTCCAATCTAGACCAATAATGCATTCTTTTCTTAATTTTTTTTATTTAATTGAGAAAGAAAACTCTTAGTCTCTCTTCAATGTCTGAAAGATATAAAACTGTACTCCTTTTTTTATTATGTTCAATTAGCTGACTTATAATACATCATTAGTTTTTGATGTACTATTCAACAATTCATTAGTTGCATATGACACCCAGTGCCCGTCACCACATATGCCTTCCTTAATATTCATCACCCTGTTACCCCATCCCCCTTATGTCCCTCCCTTCAGTAACCCTCATTTTGTTTCCCAAATTCCAAAGTCTTTCATGGTTTTTCTGGTTTTTCTCCCTCTCTGATTTCTTACCATTCAATTTTCCCTCCCTTCCCCTGTAGTCTTCTGTCCTATTCTTTATGTTCCACATATGAGTGAAACCATATGATAACTGTCTTTATCTGCTTATTTCACTTCACATAATTCCCTCCAATTCTATCCATGTTGATACAAATGGTGGGTATTCAACCTTTCTGATGGCTGAGTAATATTCGACTGTATATATATACCACATCTTCTTTATCCATTCATCTGTTGAAGGGCATCTTGGCTCCTTCCACAGTTTGGTTGTTGTGGACATTGCTGCTATGAACATTGGGGTGCATGTGCCCCTTCTTTTCACTACATCTGTATCTTTGGGGTAAATACCTGTTAGTGCAATTGTTGGGTTATAGGGTAGCTCTATGTTTAACATCTTGAGGAACCTCCGTACTGTTTTCCAGAGTGGCTATACCAGCTTGCATTCCCACCAAGCTGTAAGAGGAGTTCCCCTTTCTCTACATCCTCGCCAACACTTGTTTCCTGTTTTGTCAATTTTTGCCATTCTAACAGGTGTAAGGTGGTATCTTGTGGTTTTAATTTGTATTAAAACCTGATGGCTAGTGATGTTGAGCATTTTTTCACGTGTCTGTTAGCCATTTGTATGTCTTTTTTGGAGAAGAGACTGTTCATGTGTTCTGCCCATTTCTTTTATTTTTTTTTTCTTAAAGATTTTATTTATTTATTTGACAGACAGAGATCACAAGTAGGCAGAGAAGCAGGCAGAGAGAGAGGGTGATGTTCTGCCCATTTCTTGACTGGATTATTTGTTTTTTGGGTCTTGAGTTTGAGAGGTTCTTTATAGATCTTGGATACTAGTCCTTTATCCATAATGTCATTTGCAAATAACTTCTCCCATTCCGTGGGTTGCCTCTTAACTTTGTTGACTGTTTCTTTTGCTGTGCAAAAGCTTTTTATCTTGATGAAGTCCCAAAAGTTCATTTTTGCTTTTGTTTCCCTTGCCTTCAGAGACATATCTTGAAAGAAGTCACTGTAGCCAATGTTAAAGAGGTTACTTCCTATGTTCTCTAGGGTTTGGATGAGTTCCTGTCTCACATTTAGATCTTTCATCCATTTTGAGTTTATCTTTGTGTACGGTGTAAGAGAATGGTCCAGCTTCATTCTTCTGCATGTGGCTGTCCAATTTTCCCAGCACCATTTATTGAAGAGACTATGTCTTTTTTTCATTGGCTATTCTTTCCTGATTTGTCGAAGATTAGTTGACCATAGAGTTGAGGGTCCATTTCTGGGGTCTCTGTTCTGTTCCATTGATCTATGTGTCTGTTTTTGTGCCAATATCATGCTGTCTTGATGATCACAGCTTTGTAATATAGCTTGAAGTCAGGCATTGTGATGCCCCCAACTTTGGTTTTCTTTTTCAACAATTCCTTGCTGATTCAGGATCTTTTCTGCTTCTATACAGATGTTAGTATTGTTTGTTCCAGCTCTGCGAAAAATGTTGATTGTATTTTGATAGGGATTGCATTGAAAATGTAGATTGCTCTAGGCAGCATAGACAATTTCACACAGTTGGTGGAGCATGTGACTCTTGATCTCAAGGTTGTGGGTTTGAGCCCCACACTGAAGGGAGAGATTACTTTAAAATAAAATGTTTAAAAAAAGAAATGGGTTACACAATCAAATCATGGAAAGGGTATGGATACAGCTAGGCTTCCAGAACAACACGTCTGGAATGAGAATGTTCCCAGGAGTAGCTCTCCAATTCCTATCTTCTTAAGAGTACTCAATTTCCACCATGTAAAAAAAAAGACTGAGTATAAATTCCAGAGAGACAATAAAAAGATGGGAATTGGAGAGCTACTCCTGGGAACATTCTCATTCCAGACCTCATTTTTTCTGGAAGCCCAGCTGTATCCATGACCTTTCCATGATTTGATTGTGTAACCCATTTCTTTTTTTGAAGGTTTTATTTTAAAATAATCTCTACCCCCAGTGTGGGGCTCAAACCCACAACCTTGAGATCAAGAGTCACATGCTCCACCAACTGAGCCAGCTAGGTACCCCAATGTGTAACAATTCTTGGACTTTATACACTACTATATTCCTTCCTTCTTCCCTATCACTTTTTTTATTAAATGAAATAACTTCTGGTTGAATTTCTCTTATTTATAGTTAGATCAATACAGGTTTGGAATAGATGACTTTTAAGAATTATTTCACCTAAATGTTTAATAATTCCTTAAAATATGTTCTTAGAATTTCCTTGTTTACTAATTCACCTAACTGTGGTCTTCATGATCTTAATAAACATTTATGAATTATTTTACATTCACGATTGTACCATACATATCTAGTTTCTAAGCAATAAAATAAGTTCTTCAGATTTATCAAAGTAGAGGTCACATGTCTTTGTCATTAATCTTTCTAACCAGATTTGAAAACATCCATTTGAGAGGGTCTGTCTAATCCACGGAACTTTCATTTAAATAATGGCAAACATCTTACGTTTCTTCACAGTGCTGAGATGGCATGATAAATAATGAATATGTTCTCCTTTTGGATGTACACATATTCTTTGTGATTCTACTTCTCTCTTTTTAATGGCACCATATCTACCTCTTTATCTATAAAATTATTTTCACACAGAAACCCCTTTGATGATGAAGAAAACCATGTTTTAGAGCCAGCCAGATGGTTTTCCCATTTCCTGTTATGTATATACATATATATTTTTCATGGCGGGTAGGGGTCATGAAGAAGGGAAAACAAAAACAAAAACGAAAACCGATAGTGAACATTGAACCTATCTCGTTATTCTAGAATCTATCATTTTGCCTTTGAAGAAATTCAACATTTGTCTTACAACCAGAGAATAAACATCAGCTGCTAGAGAAAGCTATTGAATTTCAAAATCCCTTTGAAATGTCACATTAACCTGTTTTACTTTCAGTCAGTTCTTTAAAATATCAAACATTTCCTGATGACTCCCAGATCTAAGACTGCTTACATTTCTCTAACTTAAAAGTTTGTTTCCTTCACTTGCAAACCAACTGTGGTGAATGAATCAGCACTGTTTAGGCCTGGGAAAAGTGGATCACAGCTGTAATCTGTGTGCAGTCTTTCTACAGGTAGTTTAATTTGTGAATGTTGAACAAGGTCAAATGCTGAATCTGGTTGATTTGGCTAAAACTACAGAGTTCTAGCCTTCTACTTAGCCCTCCATTAAATTTTAATCTTTACAGCTGTATTTGTTTCACAGATCACCTTTTATTCTGAGATGTGTAGAAGTCAGACAACAACCACTAACTTATTATTTTACTCAACATCTATTGAGCATCCACTTGCTAGGTGCTGGGGATAAAAGAAATTTGTGCCCCTTGTTCTTGAAAAGCCACACTATAAACAGCTATGTAATTTCTGAGAAGTTAGAATATAATGGGTTAAATTCTGTAATTGAGCTTAAAATATTGAGAACACAAAGGAATGAATAAGTAAGTAAAATTTTCTTCTTTCAAGCAGAATTGGATTTATAACTTAACCATTTAGTGTGAGAGCTATAGGAAGTTTGTGCTATATCATCAACAGCTTAGTGTCTTGGGACATAATCAACACCAAATACCTTTCCTTTTAATGCCATCAGTAGTCTTCCTGTCTTACACCTATTGTTGGTTGTTCTTGTTCACTGAGCTCCGTGCACTTTCATTTTCATGATATGATGTACACGTGTTCACATTATTAAGAAGGCTGATACTCATAGACGTGGATGTCTACCTTACAATAATTGTGAAATGTTCTACCTGAATGAGACGTTTCATCCTAGAACCAGGATTCCTTTTATTTATTTTCCTAATAAATAATAATTTTCTAGAATTAAGATTCCTTTTATATATTTATTTTATTTATTTTTAATTACTTGGAGTACATTTGACATGCAATGTTACATTAGTTTCAGGTGTACAACATAGTGGGTGATTCAACAACTCTATACTATGCTTATCACAAGTGTAGCAGCCATCTGTCATATACAACACTATTAAAATAGCATTGACTATATTCTCCATCTTGTACCTTTCATCCTCATGACTTATTCATTCCCTAACTGGAATCCTGTACATCTCACTCCCTTTCACCCATTTTGCTCATCCCTCACACCCTCTCCTCTGGCAACCACAAGTTTGTTCTCTGTATTTATCAGTCTATTTCTGCTTCTTGTTTGTTCATTTGTCTTATTTTTTAGATTCAATATATATATAAAATTATATGATATTTGTCTTCTGTCTGACTTATTTCACTTATAATACCCTGTAGTTCCATCCACATTATTGCAAATGACAAGATCTCATTCCTTTTTAGGGTGGAGTTATATTCCACTATATATGTCCACAATGGACATTTAGGTTACTTCCTTATCTGGGCTATTGTAAATAATGTTGTAGTAAACACAGGATGCATGTAATTTTTTTGAATTAGTGTCTTCATTTTCTTTGGGTACATACCCAGTAACAGAATTACTACATCACATGGTATTTATGTTTTTAGTTTTTTGAGGAAACTCTGAACTTTTTCAAAGTGTCTGCACCAATTTACATTCCACCAATAGTGCACAAGGGCTCCTTTTTCTCTACATCCTTGTCAACACTGTTATTTCTTGTGTGTGTGGTGTGTGTGTGTGTGTGTGTGTGTGTGTTTATTCTAATCATTCTTCCAGTGATAACTCATTGCACTTCCCTGATGATGAGTGATGTTGAACATCTTTTCATGTGCCTGGTAGCCATCTGTATATCTTCTTTGGAAAAATGTCTATTAAAATATTTAGGAATAAACTTAACCAAGGATGTGAAAGACTTGTACCTGTACTTTGAAAATGATAAAATGTTAAAGAAAGAAATTGAAGACAACACAAATGGAAAGATATTCCTTGTTCATGAATTGGAAGAGCCAATATTGTTGAATGTCCATTGTACCCAAAGCAATCTATATATCCAGTGCTACTGCTATCAAAATACCAATAGTATTATTCACAAATAATCCTAAAATGTTTATGGAATGCCGAAAGATTCTGCAACCTTAAGAAGGAATAACAAAGATGGAAGTGTCACAATCTTAGATTTCAAACTAAAGTTCAAAGCTGTTGTAATCGAAACAGTATGGTACTGGCACAAAAAATAGACACATAGATCAATGGAACAGAATAGAAAGCCCAGAAATAAACCCATGCTTATATGGTCAATTAATCTATAACAAAGGAGGCAAGAATGTACAAAGCAAGAAAAACTGGACAGCTACATGCAAAAGAATAAAACTGGACCACTGTCTTATACCATACACAAAAATAAACTCAAAATGGATTAAAGAACTAAATTTGAGACCTGAAACCATGAAACTCCTAGAAGATAATACAGTAATCTCTTTCACATTGGCCGGAGCAACATTTTTCTAGATATATCTCCTCAAGCAAGGGAAACAAAAGCAAAAATAAATGGGTTACACCAAAATAAAAACCTAACCACTAACAAAATGAAAAGGCATCTTACTGAATGGGAAAAGATATTTGCAAGTGATATATCTGATAAGAAGTTAATATCCAATATTCACATATCCAAGATATGTGAAGAATTTATACAACTCAACATGAAAACATAAACAAAAATAATTTGATTAAAAAATAGAATTAGGAGGGGCACCTGTGTGGCTCAGTTTGTTAAGCATCCAACTCTTGATTTTGGCCCAGGTGGTGTGACTGAGCCCATTTTGGGCTCTGTGCTCAGCAGGAAGTCTGCTTAATATTCTCTCTTCCTCTGCCCCTTCCCCTGCTTGTACACACACACTCTCTCTCTCTCAAATAAATAAATCTTTTTTAAAAAAGCAGATTTAGGGGGCACCTGGGTGGCTCAGTGGATTAAGCCTCTGCCTTTGGCTCTCGGGTCATGATCCCGGGGTCCTGGGATTGAGCCCCGCATTGGGCTCTCTGCTCAGCAGGGAGCCTGCTTCCCTCTCTCTCTTTCTCTGCCTGCCTCTCTGCCTACTTGTGATCTCTCTCTGTCAAATAAATTTTAAAAATCTTAAAAAAAATAGATTTAGTATCCTTAATATTTTTGAATCTGTAGTCTCCTTTGAGAATCTAATTAAAATTAGATCTTCTCATAGAAGGCACACACAGACAGGGGATTATAAAATCCTCTAATGTTTCTCATGGGCTCCAGTTCAGTGACTCTACCACTGGAAAAACATGTCAGTTCAAGTTACATTTCCCAAATTTTACCCTGTGAAACATTAAAGGATAAAGGCTGACAATTTCTACCTTTTAACTTCACCTGGTTCCTTCATTCCTGGATAGTTCAAGCTCCCTACATTGTTTTTGAGGATGCTAATTTGGGTATCAGCCAACTTGGTCAGTGTCCCAACAAAGCTAATCAGCCCCTGTAGCAGTTTTGTGCTAGGCACAAAGAACAGAAGAGATAAAAATCATTCCTGAGGACATGAGTAAATCAAATATTCCAGACTAGTGCTGTCTAATAGAAATATAATCCACCAATTCAAGCCACATTGTAATTTCTAATTTTGAGAAATCACATTGAGAAAAGTAGAACAAAACAGTTCAAATTAATTTTAATAGCATAATCTATTTAAACTAATATATCCAATATATTTCAACATGTAATCAATATTAAAAAATAAGATATTTTCTATTTCTTCTTTTATACTAAGTCTTTGAAATCTGGTATGTATTTTACATTTAGATCATATATCAATTTGGAATAGCCACATTTGAATAACACAGTACTACCAGGGGACTGGTGGCTACCATATTGGAGAGCACAATTTTAAGCCCAGAATAAATGCCAATCTTTATGTATGTCTGGCTTTGTTATAGCAGTGATTAATTCTTCACCTTAAAAAAAAATCCTCTCCCCCAATATCATCTGGGAAGAAATGAATAAACAGTTTATTTTCTTCCTTTGTACTGCATCTCACATTGGAAAGAATGTAAGCCATGCCCCCTGAAATCATGGAGTGTAGTGACTTGGCCAGGAAGAAGCTGCATCTTTTCATTCCTCTTCCCTAAAGGGCCAATGAATTTGGAACAGGTACAAAATAGCTTTAAAAATAAAGTAACCAAAAAATCTTTGTAACCACATCCAAAATCAAACTAATTCATGCTAGCTTCCTCTCTAAAATTTGCTTCAGGCTGACTACAGCAGGGTTACCCTTCTGATCAGCATTAAAAGATGAGTATATGTTCTGCGTAAATCAATGCATTCCTGTCTAGGAAACAACCACAGCATAAATGAATCCAGGAATGATGGTTATAGTGGAAGATATTTAAAGCACATGATTTTTTTTTTATTAGTTTCAGAGGTAGAATTTAGTGATTCATCAGTTACATGTAACACCCAGTGCTCATTACATCAAGTGCCCTCCTTAATGCCTATTACCTAATTTTCCCTTCCCCCCACTTACCTCCCCTACAGCAATCCTCAGTTTTTTTCCTAGAGTTCACTGTCTCTTATGGTTTGCCTCCCTCTCAATTTTCATTTTATTTTTCCTTCATTTCCATTATGTTCATCTGTTTTGCTTCTTAAATTCCACATATAAGTGAAATCGTACAGTTTTTGTGTTTCTTTGACTGATTAATTTCACTTAGCATAATACCCTCTAGTTCCATCCATGTCTTTGCTAATAGCAGGATTTCTTTCCTTTTTTTGATGGCTGAGTAATAGTCCATCGAGTATGTATACTGTGTCTTCTTTATCCATTCATCTGTCGATAGGTGTCTGGGCTCTTTCCATATTTTGGCTGTTGTAGACATTGTTGCTATAAACATTGGGGTGCAGGTGCCCCTTTGAATCACTTTGTATCCCTTAGATAAGTATCTGGAAAATGATTATTTTTTTAAAAAGAAGGGATGGGAATCTTCCTTCCCCAACCCCTTCACCACTCATAAAATATTGCTATCTTATTCAGGTATTGCAGAATATTTAACTGAATAATCTTGAAGAACAGTTACCAAACTATAGCTTTTATGCAGCAACTATTTACAGACACTTCTCTAGTGTTATTCTTCAGTTAAGCTATTTCTTGTATGCATCCATTTTTGGAATAACAATTTTCATGCCATTGAATATAATTCCCAAAATTATCCTAGCCACCGATTTTTTACTCAGGGAAATACTTTGTTGTGTTTTTAAATGGCATCATTTGGAACAGACACATCATACTTTGAGGAAAGGGCACATTGTTAAGTTTGTTAAAAGCTATAATAGACATCTTGAATCTTTTTCTTAGAGTTAAAAAAAATCTCTCTGCTAGCAGTTAATAAATGTTAATAAGATTTTTTTTCAAAATACTGGCTATAATATTACAGTGTTAATTGTGTTACTCAGCGAAAAAAATGCTGTGAGTCATATTTTATAGTTGTTACTTATACAATTTGGAGAACTTTTCAGGCACTTGATAAAGAATGAGGGGACTCCAAACCTGATAAAATGAGTCTAGAAGACCATTTCCTTTCTTTAATAAGGTTTAGGAAATTTGCAATTAAGAATAGACTAAAGCAACTTGAAATTGTGTTATGAATTCATACTCTGCAAACTCAACAGGACCTCAAGATAAGTTGATTTCAAAATCAAGGACCTCTTTTGCTATTCCTTCTTACCAACTTTTCCCTGCAACATGAACTTAGTGTTTAAGGGGAAAAATATTTTTCTACTAAATGTAAATAAAATATACTTCCCTATTTTAGTATTGAAAGGTATATATAATACTAACCAGCTTCTATTCAGTGTAAAACAACTTGTTACCATCATGGATCAAAATAATTCCAGAAAAAAAGAAAGTTATGTGATATTTAAGTTAGCCTCCACAGATGGACGAAATATGAAAAACAGAAAACTCAACTACATTAAGAAGCCAGGGCAAGTTGGTAGGCTCTCCAGGATTAGGTGTCCTTGTTTATTAACAGCAGATTGCTTAGTATGCTCATAGCTCATGGCTCAGAAAGGCCTGATTCCTTTGTAACTAAAATAAAATAGATAATTTAAAGAGAACAAAAGTGAAATACTCAATTCTTGAAGTTTTTCACACTCCTCCCTGGAATATACTTCACCTCTTCTGTCAATTAAATCCTTTCCATTGTCCCAAACTGAAATGTGGTACACATGAGAATATATCTTGTTTTCTGCTACTACAGAGAACATAATTGACTAAGTATCCAAGCTTAAGCATCAAGAAAGTCCTTGAGCCAAAGTTTTTTACTGAAACTTCCATGCAAACTTCCTTACCTCTCCTTCACTCAGGTCAGATGTACATCACAGCCTGATGGCTCTCCCAGACTTCTTCACTTCCTTTCAATTTCCATTCATGCAGGCATTTCTCTTAATAAACTTGCACATTTAATTCTGTCTTTGCATCTGTTTTCAGAGACCCTGAACTAATACATCAATTCAGATGCCTTTTTCAGTTCCTCAAACTACAATGTGTTCATAATACTGTGCAAAAGAAGGCAAAGGAAATGGCCCTTTATCATTTGGCCCCACCTCATCACCCTGGCTGCTTCTACCATCTCTGTGCTCCAGGTACACCCAGCTCTCTACAAGTACCTGAGACCCTACACCTTTGAAAATGCTATCTCCTTGCCTAAAATGATTTCCTCTCTAGTTTATATGACAGTGTTTACAAGACTCCATGTAAGTCATATCCTTTGTCAAGCTTTCCCTGACATCTGTAAGAAGAATTTAGAGCGTGTCTTCCTCTTGCATCCATACTTCACTTAGCTTTCATGATCTTGGCACTTTTGAAGATAGGCCGGATATTTTTTAGAATGTCTTGAAGTTTGGATTCATCCAATGTTTCTTCATTATTGGATATATAACCATTATTACACCTGTTATATATTTTTTGGCCAGACTGCCACACTATACTCTACTCATTATATCTAATCAGTTGCACATGATTACTATTTGTCCCATTACTAGTGTTGTTCATTTTGACTACTTTATCAAGATGGTGTCTACATGATTTCTCTACTTTTTGTCCCATCTGTAATTAACAAGTATTTTGTAGGGATGTACTTTGATATTATGTAAAAAATTCATTCCTTTCCTCACTTTCACCTACTAGCTAGTATCCATTGAAATTTCTTGCCTGGGTTAATTATTACTACCCTTATTACCAAATAAGGGTGATTTTCTAAAACCATTATTCCTTCTACATTTAATTGGAGGCTTTCCACTATATGGAGGAACTTTCTCTTCCTTCCAACTATTTGGTCATTCATTTATTTATATCAGTGGGGTACTTGCTAATTCAATGAGTTAGAGATTGTTCTTATCATTCATTTAAAAGTTACAGTTATCCTTTATTTAGCCAGCTAGAGGCCCCTCAACTTTACTTCTGTGTTCTTTTGACATGTCCTCATCCTTTTTTGAGCATTTCCTTCCTTTCTGTCACCAAAGATGATCCAGGTTCATCATGTTCTTTACAAGCCCCAACCCTCGATTCAGTCATTTTTTTCAAGGAGCTCTAATTCATTTAGCATTTGACACCAAGATATAAGCACTAGGTATTCATTATTAGTAGGATGCTCCTGATCTCAGGCTCTTTCAGCAGATAGCTAAGGAACTACACACACATTTACATCTATACTTACTTCTTTATCTATAATGGAAACTTTTATCTCACTCTGGTACATCCAATTCTAACCCGATGCCCAGTGGATTTATTCAAGCTTTATATTTTTCCATATTTGTAACTCTTTCAAGTAATGAGAAACCTGAATCTTATTGTTCTTGATATATTTATTTATTTGATCAATCTCTTGGGAGGTAGCCAATCTTCTGATATTGCTGTGCCACTACTCTCTTTGTGAATACGCCTGCCCTGTGCTAAGCTTGGCCTCCTTGCACAGGTCTGCAACCTACCTTGACAGGTGTGACTCATGGCTATGGAAAAACAGAATGAAAAATGCTAATAAATTTTTTTAAAGAAAGGAAAGAAACAAAGGGGAAGGGAAGAGGGAGAGAGATGGCTGCTAGCATTGTTTATAATTTTTTAAGTACTTAAAAAGAGAGCAGCTTTAGGCTCAGAACCTTCTGTAAAGAATAGTGTCTATCTAGAAGTTAATAACACTATTTTGTTTTGTTTTAATTGTCAATGTATTTTAGTTACCTGATCTATTTCTTTTCTTTAAATACTTTTTTAAATTAAATTTTTTATTTATTTTCAGCGTAACAGTATTCATTGTTTTTTCACCACACCCAGTGCTCCATGCAATCTGTGACCTCCCTAATACCCACCACCCGGTTCCCCCAACCTCCCACCCCCCGCCCCTTCAAAACCCTCAGGTTGTTTTTCAGAGTCCATAGTCTCTCATGGTTCACCTCCCCTTCCAATTTCCCTCAACTCCCTTCTCCTCTCCATCTACCCTTGTCCTCTATATTATTTGTTATGCTCCACAAATAAGTGAAACCATATGATACTTGACTCTCTCTGTTTGACTTATTTCACTCAGCATAATCTCTTCCAGTCCTGTCCATGTTGCTAAATACTTTTTTTTTTTTAACAGTCTCACATTTATTACCAAACCAACCTACTGGTGCAGAGGAATAGTAACAGAAAAATCATTTCCCTGATAAAAGGTATCTATTGGCCAGGTAGAAAGGTGTTTACAGGGTGATAGAATAGAATACATGATCTTCAAGGAGCTTAATTAAATATGTGGTGCCAATTAGGTGTGTCATCTCACAATGTGGGACGCCTTAGAGACCCAGCTTGGTTCTCCTCCAGTGCCTCCTCTTGGAGTTATACCTGATTTTATTACCAGTTTTCATCTGAATCCACTGGGGAATGGGATGATTCTGCTTTTGTTTCTTGGCCAGGAATCGCTTGATCCTGAAAGTCTTGTGAGAAGACATGCTCAGAAACAGGGAGCGGCACACAACAGGATGGTGGGGAAAAAGAGAAAACTTTAAATACATTTTTAATCGAGGAAAAAGTCACATACTTTAATCAGCACAGTCCTTTAGCCTATAATTCAATGAGTTTTAAGAAATATATATACCACATTGAGACGTAGAATGTTTTCATCTCCCTAGAAGATCCCAGTCAATCTCTGCCTGTAGGCATCCACTTTTGTGATTTATATCAGAACTGGTTTTGCTTCTTTGTAAATATTTTTAAGGAAAAGGTGTTAATCAAAAAAATTAAGCAAGATACAAATGGTAAAGATAACATAAGGAGTACAGGATAGCACAGAAGGTATTATCAAATGATGGTACTTTGAGCACAATGGTTTGTTTCATGGACAGCTTGCAGAGTTGTTTCCTTTCTTTTTTTTATTTTTTAGATTTTATTTATTTATTTGACAGACAGAGATCACAAGTAAGCAGAGAGGCAGGCAGAGAGAGAGAGAGAGAGAGGAGGAAGCAGCTCCCCCCTGAGCAGAGAGCCCGATGCGGGGGTCGATCCCAGGACCCTGGGACTCAATCCCAGGACCACAGGATCATGACCCAAGCCAAAGGCTGAGGCTTTAAACCCACTGAGTCACCCAGGAGTCCCTTTTTTCTTATCCTTAGAAATGTTTCTTTGCCACAACTACCAATGTTAGGCTAATAGATACAAGTTCTAGCCTTTCCTCTCTGCTCCCTTCATATGTACTCATTTTTCAACCATTTGTTATATACCTACCATGTGCTGTGTTCTCCAGGAGCTATAGATAAATAAGAAACAATACCTACGTCAAAAATAGAGATGATCACCATAACTTGATTCCTGGAATTATTTTTAAATATGGCCACAAATTCTTATTTCTAATTTATGGATGATGGTCAAAATTTAGAAATCTATTCATTTGCAAGAGGACAATTTCAGAGGCACTTGAAAGAAATGAAAAAAAAAAAAAAGGAAGAGCAAAGGGTAGAATTCCTATTTAACAATTTGCATGTGTTTAATAAAAAGAGTTTTATTATAGAATTACATCTGGCATTAACAAAAGGGCCACCCATAGTCTACAAGATATTAAGATATTAAACACTAAATCAACCCAACTATGCTCAAACAATTGCCCTTCTCATGGTAAAATCCAACTAGAAGAAAATTACTTGGTTTGAAGATTTTTGGATTAGAGCCTTTCTTTCTAAATGGTAATCACTCCTTTTTTTGCTCTACTTGTTTTTGCCCTTATATCTTTTTATTATTCAGCATCCAACCCAAATTGGGGAATTCCTTTTTTACTTTAGTTAGCACATTGTTAAAAGACACAAACATAGAACACAAAATGATGCTGCCAAACGATCAATTGGTATTCATTCACTGACTGAGTACTGTCCCCAAGGAGCTTATGCTCTATTTAGGGAAATAAATAACAATTAAATTTCTTAACTTAAGTTTTGAGAGGTAGGAATTATAAACCCACTCATATACATTCCCTACTTAAAGATTATAATATGACATTAGGTCATTGGTTACCAAGCGGCTTTTATTTATGAAGATCACTCACTCTCGGATATGCTACCTGAATTCGAGAAATTTAGCCACTCTGGAAAATGGAATGAGCTCCATTAATTTCTCCTTATAGAGACTGGGGCAGTATCAGGAGAATCTGTTTTACTTGTTAAACCTAATGGAATTTGAAGCAGACTACTTAAAGCCATGAATTCAGAAACCATCATTCATCAACACAAATAAATAAGCAAAATGAACATCTGAAAAGTTCTTCCTAGCTCTTCTCTATAATAGTATCTACCTCACTAGCAAGCCAATGAGATCATGGGTGTATGTGAAAGTGTTTCATAAACCATGGCCTACTGTCCAAGTGTAAGGGAGTATAGAGTCTTCATCAGTATGACAAATGTGTCCCTGCATTTGAGTATCACTAAGTATAAACTTAAGACAGGTTAATGTGACAGAACAATATTCCAGTCATATATAATGTTTGTATTAGGCGTGACAGGAAATGTACAACTAAACAAAGTCATGATAGGCAGGACTGAGAGATCTTAAATAAAGATAGCTATCAGGGAGATTCAAATCAAAACCACATTGAGATACCACCTTACACCAGTTAGAATGGCCAAAATTAGCAAGACAGCAAACAACATGTGTTGGAGAGGATGTGGAGAAAGGGGAAGCCTCTTCCACTGTTGGTGGGAATGCAAACTGGTGCAGCCACTTTGGAGAACAGTGTGGAGATTCCTCAAGAAATTAAAAATAGAGCTTCCCTATGACCCTGCAATTGCACTGCTGGGTATTTACCCCAAAGATACAGATGTGGTGAAAAGAAGGGCCATCTGTACCCCAAAGTTTATTGCAGCAATGGCCACGGTCGCCAAACTGTGGAAAGAACCAAGATGCCCTTCGATGGATGAATGGATAAGGAAGATGTGGTCCATATACACTATGGAGTATTATGCCTCCATCAGAAAGGACGAATACCCAACTTTTGTAGCAACATGGGCAGGACTGGAAGAGATTATGCTGAGTGAAATAAGTCAAACAGAGAGAGTCAAGTATCATATGGTTTCACTTATTTGTGGAGCATAACAAATAATATAGAGGACAAGGGTAGATGGAGAGGAGAAGGGAGTTGAGGGAAATCGGAGGAAGAGATGAACCATGAGAGACTATGGACTCTGAAAAACAACCTGAGGGTTTTGAAGGGGCGGGGGGTGGGAGGGTGGGGGAACCAGGTGGTGGGTATTGGGGAGGGCACAGATTGCATGGAGCACTGGGTGTGGCAAAAAAACAATGAATACTGTTACGCTGAAAATAAATAAAAAATTTAATTAAAAAAAAAAAAAAGATAGCTAATGGTTAGAAAGGCTCTTAAGCCAAAGCTCAAGAGGGCCTGGAAGACTCATTTCATCTGGATCCATGAAGCAAGTCACTTATTTTCCCTGCTTTGATTTCCCTCAAAAAGATTTCATGGTTATTAGAATGAAACTGTCTCTGTAGATGAAAATTGTGAGTATATAAGGTATAGATAATATAATTATTTGTGATGTAATTTAATATTGTCCACATTAAGTCTACTTCCTTTCTCTGCAAATTAAACTTTAGAGTCTGAACTCTTAGAGGTGTCCCAAGACCTAGCCTACACCTCTTCACAGCACAGGTGAGAAAATGCTGTGCAAGGAGGCCAAGCTTAGCACAGGGCAGAATTGGTTGAGAAGTCTTTGCTTATCCCTGAACCTATTTTCAGTTAACAACTTTGGATGGAAGTAGCCATGTAGTTTCACCATTCATTCACTGGGAGAAGATATTTGCAAATGACATTCAGATAAAGGATTCATATCCAGGATCTACAAAGAACTTCTCAAACTCAACACTCAAAAAACAAATAACACAGTCAAAAAATAGCAAGAAGACATTAACAGACACTTCTCCAAAGAAGACATACAAATGGCTAACAGACACGTGAAAAAAACTCAACATCATTAGCCATCAGGGAAATACAAATCAAAACCACAATGAGATGCATAAACAATGAATCTTGGAACACTGAAAAAATAAAGTGAAAAAAAAAAAAACTACCTTAAATGGCAAAAATTAACAAGACAGAAAATAAATGTTGGTGAGGATGTGGAGAAAGGGGAACTCTCTTACACTGTTGGTGGGAATGCAAGCTGGTATAGCCACTCTGGAAAACAGTATGGAGGTTCCTCAAGAAGTTAAACATAGAGCTACCCTATAACCCAACAATTGCACTACCAGGTATTTACCCCAAAGATACAGATGTAGCGAAAAGAAGGGGCACGTGCAACCCAATGTTCATAGCAGCAATGTCCACAACAACCAAACTGTGGAAGGAGCCAAGATGCCCTTCAACAGATGAATGGATAAAGAAGATGTGGTACATATACACAGTGGAATATTAGCCATCAGAAAGGTTGAATACCCACCATTTGTATCAACATGGATGGAACTGGAGGGGATTATGCTAAGTGAAGTAAGTCAAGCAGAGAAAGACAATTATCATATGATTTAATTCATATGTGAAACATAAGGTATAGCACAGAGGACTACAGGGGAAGGGAGAGAAAACTGAATGGGAAGAAGTCAGAGAGGTAGACAAACCACGAGAGACGATGGACCTTAGGAAACAAACTGAGGTTACCGAAAGGAGTGGGGTGGAGGGATGGGATAACAAGGTGGTGGGTATTAAGGAGGGCATGTGTTGTGATGTGCACTCGGTGTTATATGAAACTAATGAATCACTGAACACTACATCAAAAACTAATGGTTTTTGGCTTAATGAACATAATAAAAATTAAAAATGCATAAAAAATTAGGGATTACAAAGGAAGCCAATTGTATGGAAATACAGTTATCAAAATATTTAAAACAGAGATTTGTGATGTAGCAATGTATGTGGTTCTTTATTCATGCATTAAATAACCAGATGTAACTGTAAGTATAATAAAAACAATATTGAAGTTGTAAAAGAAAAATGAAGATAGTTCTCTTGAAAGATTTTGCAAAAATTCTTATTTTTTAATAGATTTTGGAATTTTCTGGACCCTATCAATCCAAAGGCCTGAAAACAAAAATTCTGTTTGAAGAATTTCATTTGTGCACATTTTGGAACTATTTTCTAGTTTAATAGTAGCTCTGCAAGGCTAGACCTGCTTGTCTTTGGAGGAAAGCCACCATTCAGTTGGTTAAATTCCCTGAGCCTTGGTTTCTTCATTGCTAGAAAAAAACATTAATCCTTAACATATTTTTTAAAAAGATTTATTTATTTATTTGAGAGAGAAACAGTGAGAGAGAGCATGAGAGGCAAGAAGGTCAGAGGGAGAAGCAGACTCCCCATAGAGCTGGGAGCCCGATGCAGGACTCGATCCCAGGACTCCGGGACCGTGACCTGAGCCAAAGGCAGTTGCTTAACCAACTGAGCCACCCAGGTGCCCAATCCTTAACATATTTGTGGGAGGATCAAATGAAAAAATATATAACATGGTCTCCAGCTTCCATCCTCACCATGACTGAGATTCTCCCTACCTTGAAAAATTTATCTCATATCATCTTTTTCTTTCACTCACTATCCTCCTGGCATACTAGCTGCCTTTCTCTTCTCCAAAACACCAAGCTCTTTCCTGCCTCAGGGCCTTTGCATGTATTCTTTTCTGTATTTGTAGTTTTACACTTCTGGCTCTTTGATCTTGGCAAAGCAACTTAACCTAACTGAGCTTCAGTTTCCATCTCAATAAATGGAGAATATATAATCAAATAGAACATTTCTGAGAACTCCATGAGATTTTGTGTGTGTGTGTGTGTGTGTGTGTGTGTGTGTGTGTGTGTGTGTGTCTGTTTCCTTCTCCATCTTTTTTATATCCCACCTAGTTTATATATAAAAGAAAGTGTCTCTCTGGTTACCAGGAGAAACAACATTGGGTGGTAGTCAGAAATTTAGGCTCTCAAGCCATGTAGCCTTGGATTCACAGCTCAGGATTTCCTGTCTTAGCTACACAGACTTGAACAAGCTATTTAAACTCTTAGGACCTTAATGTTTAATCTGTCAAATAATCACAGTAATAATTCTACTTCATAAGAGGCTTGTGAGGATTACATTAATTTATGTGTCTGATTTATGTTAAGTACTCAATAAATATCAAACAGCTCAATTACCAGCCTCTACATTTACTAACTAGATGATAACTAGAGAGGATGTACCAAACCACAAATTAGGAATAAGTAGCTTAATCATCTGACCTAGTGCAAAAAAATCTTCATTTTATTACACATTACCTTTGTGTTTGGTACATCCTCTCTCCAAGGCAATGGTCACTTTTTATAGTGATTCAAAGGAAATCAACCAGTGAAAAGAGAGAAATAATATACACATGTCTGGTGTAATAGGCAGAATTTTGGCTCTGTGACCCATGAATATGGTATACCCATGAATATGTTATGTTACATTGCAAAAGGGACTTCACAGATGTAATTAAGGTTACCAATCAGTGAATTTTAAGATAGGGAGATTACATCATCCCTTTAAAGTAGAAGGGGAAATCTGAGATACTCAAAACACAAGAAAGATGCTATATGCTGTTGTTAGCTTGTAGATAAAAGGGACCATATGTCAAAGAAATGGGAGCATCAGCCTTCTTGGAACAACCACATGGAACTGAATTCTGTCAACAGCCAGGGAGCTTGGAAGTAGATCTTGGGCCTGATAACTGATTTTTAGACTTGTGAGACCCTAAGCAGAGAATGCAGTCATGTCATGCTATACTTCCTCCTGAAACTGCAAGATAATGAAAAGTGTTGTTTTTAAGCCATTAAGTTTGTGTTAATGTTACAGAATCAGTAAAAAGCAATACACCAGGCTTACAACTTTGCCTGAAGCATGAAGTATAACAATGAAAAATTAATCAAGGAAGAAATGCCTCATGCTAAAATTGGTATTTGGAATTGAGAAGCAAAACTTTGGATCTGAAGTAGAAAATGCAACACTTCCACATAGAATTTCGGAGATCCAGATTTGAGACTTCAGGTTAATCTCTGCTACTGTCTCCTCTGGATTCCTTCAGCCCATTATGTGGTTTCATTGTAGTACTTTTTGATGTCTTGTGATTACCTATTTATGTGACCATCTCTGCAATGTATTAGTGTCTTTAAGAGAAGAAACTATGTGATTTACTTTTGTATCTCCCAAACCTAGCACTGAGTCTAACATTGTGGAGATGCTTGAGATGTGTTTGTTAAATGAAATAATGAATGAATGTATAAGAGAATTAATGAACAATTGACACAGACCCAAATGGTAAAAATATTTGTTGGGATCACGTCATGAATTTTAGTTTTAAACTTACATGTATAAGAAATTCTTATTTGCTCTTTTCTGCTTTGAAATTCATTAAAAAACAAACAAACAAACAAAACAACAAAAAAAACTATACCCATCATGCTCTTTGACAAACTGATTTAATTAAAAGAACAACTCTATTAAATTTACAGAATCAGTTGCCCTCCTAACTGAAGCAACTTTAATTATATGAGTGACTTATATAGGTATAAACATCCAAGGCTTATTAATATCAGTTCTCTTGGGTGATGTCTGAGAAGTTAATTTCTTTCACCTTTGTGCCTGTCTCCTTTTACCTGCTTGGTCCTTTGACTCTGGAGATGTTCTTAAAAGACATAGAAAAAAGACTCACCCCTCAGGAGAAAGAAGGAAAGATGATTGGAGCCAGGGAGCTGAAGGAGACACTATGAGAGTATTTTGCCTCTAAGGGAATATCTAAGCCACATCATTAAACTTCTTTAAGATTTCCAGGGATATAGTCACAGTAATGTCTTTTTGTAGCCCATCTTCAGTTTTCCAGAAGTTCATTCTTTCACTTGATATTTTCCTTCCCTTAGAACTGCTTCCCCAAGGTCGTAAAGATGATATGGACTCACCAGCCATGTTTCCACTGTATGATTCTACCACCTTGCCCATCATCCCACTTCACTCCCCAGCCATGGCTAATTGGAACTGAGCTAAAAACATGATTCACAGTGAACCAAGTAGAGTCTCTATCCTCACCTTTCTCATTGGAATTGGTATTTGGAACTGAGAATCAGGTTGTAGTTTGTATTGTAACCATACAATATAAACTCAGGAGATGTTGGATAGCCACTTTCCCTTGGAGGACAAGAGAAATGGAGAAAGCCAATCTGCAGAGAAATGGAATTAATCAACTACAGAGAGAAACTCAGGCATTATATGAAGGAGGTACTCTGCCTGAGATACAGAAGACTTTCCAGGATCCGTGAGACCTTTCAAAATCTTTAAAACATCTCTTTATCCTTAAAATGTATCCACCCCCACATTCGTTTTCATATATCGACTAGATTTGGTTTCTGTTGCCTCTTAATGAGAAGTTCTAATGATACATTACCAGAACATACCCCCTTTTAAAGCACATATTTCCTTCCAGGGCAGAGGGAGGGGAGCATAGAGCCCTACTGCATTGCTATTTCATTTAATAAATATTTACTTAATGCTTATTACATACCAGAAAATATGACCAAACCACAGTGTTAGCTCTCAAGAGTTTGGATACTGGAGCTTGGCTCTTTCTTCCTATCACAGAACTCTTCTAATGAGTAGTTTTTGTGCAACAGCTCATCATTGGGTTGGGCAAGACTATTGGAGGCTCTGCCTGCTCAATTCTGTTTCCTCTTGCTGTTAACTTTCACAAGCATTATTCCAAAACTGCTTACACTCAAAATTCCATCTCAATGTCAGCTTCCAGGAAGACCCAACCAACACAGATGACATTCAAAGAAAAATAGAAGCAGAGGAGGAAATCTGAGGGAGGAAGCATTTTCATTTATTCAATAAATATGTATTGATGATCAACAATGGCCAAGTGGTATGCTAAACACCAGGTATATCCATGAACAAGATAAGCAAAATTCCTTATCTTTTTTTTCCCCCAAATTCCTTTTCTTATGGAGCTTCACTAAAGTCAAATAGAAATAGTATTAAACAAATAAATTACACAAAACACTGGACCCACCAAATAATTGAGGAAAGAATCAAAATGTTGATATTAAGAAAAATACAAGGAAAAAGAAAAGGGAAACCTGGGTGGGGAATATTACATATCAGAGTATGTTGGCTATCAGTAAAGTAATAAAACCTATTGTTTTTTATGTTAACCACATTCCTCATTTAGGACTCTGAGTCTGGAAATGTGGAAATCATATTGAGTGCAGAATATGGGAGACTTGAATGGGCATTATTTGATGTGAGAAATATATGGGGAACTGGAAAAAAAAAACTTTTTAACTTGAGTTAGCTGCTTAAAACAAAACAAAACAAAACCCTTACTTAAAGAAGGAGCCCATTTTTAGGAACATAATGAGTTCATACTAGAAAGTGATTGTCCCCCCTTGCTTTATGCTAGTCAGATACCACCTGGAATCTTGTGTTTAATTCTGGGGTCCTTTAAAGAAAATGTTAGGAAGGACAGAAGCAAACTGACTTCCATGGAGGGCACAAGGATGGAGAGGAGGTCTTGGTTCATATGACAAAAAGGCTGGGGAAATAAATGAAATCCCTTAAAAAAAAATCATCCCTTCTCCCAAATATTTCTTCATCCTCACTTCTCTGTATGTTCTCTCTCTACAGCAAACAAAAAAAAAGAGGGGGGGCTCGAGGGATGTTGATCCAGGACCAAACCAAACTAGAGTGAGTCATTGTATCAATCTTTTAAAAATGATTTTATTTATTTATTCGACAGAAAAAAGAGAGAGAGAGAGAGAGAACAAGCACAAGGAGGCAGAGTGGCAGAGGGAGAGGGAGAAGCAGGCTCCCCACTGAGCAGAGAGCCTGATGTGGGGCTCAATTCTGGGACCCTGGGATCATAACCTAAGCTGAAGGCAGACACTTAAGCAACTGAGCCAGCCAGGTGCCCCATTGTATCCATTTTTAAATAGAAGACTGTCCTTTGTAATTAAAACAAAACAGCAATAACAATAATAATAAACTCAGGCCAATTAGCTTGAATTTCTTTTTAGAGTAGGAATAGGAGCAATGAGTAGAAACAATATAGAAGTAGATTACAGTTTAGTCTAAAAAATAATAAAAATTCAGTTTCTGAAACCTAGATCAACTGAATGAGTTCATTCATGTGGTAGTAAACCATTCCCTCCTAAAGGTGAAACTCATGTAGTGAGGCTTCCTGTGAGTGGTATTTTGATACTGGGTTTTCAAAGATTGGAAAATATATGGATATAGAGTGTCTAGAGGAGCCTCTAAGAGAATTCTTTATCATTCAAGGATCCATATAAGACAAGGGGAGGAATAAGGGTAGGGCTAAATTGGAGCTGCATGGTCTGCCAATCTTAATTCAAATACAAATTTTCCAAAAACACTATGGCAGAGCAAGATGATGAAATAGGAATCCTCAGACCTTATTCTTCTACAGAGACCCTGACTTAACAACAATATACCAAAAGGCCTTTATGAGAACTCAGGAACCTAGTTAAGGCATCACAGTACCTCAGGCAAGAGCAAAACATTGAAATGGGTGAGAAAAGCCATTGTATTTTACCTGTGATAGTCCTTTCTCCAAGCTGACATAGCTTATTGCATTTGGGATAAAAGGCCCAACTTACTACTTTTTCCTAGGAAGAGAAAGAAATGTGGAATATGCGCCCAACATTCTGGCTTTTCATAAGATTGCATGAGGGACTGGTTATGTCTAATCTAACTCAGAGTACTGACAGAGAATTGGCATATTTGGATACCTGGGGGCCTCTAAGAAAAAAAGGGTCTGATGGCTTATTGTAACATCAGCAAACCTGTAGTGTACATAAATACCCCAGAGGGAGAAAGAGATTATGAGCTCCTGAAAAAGAAACCTCTCTATTTCAGAAATGGCATATATAAGCCCAGAGAAGAGGCATCTCCAGAAAAGATTTGAGAGACCCTCAGAATCTCTAGCCAGGATGATTGGGGAAGATCTTTCTCTGGTATGTATCTAATCCACAAGAATAGGAAAGGTGGCTGCTTTGTCAAATGAGTAAATCCTAGAAAAAAATAACAAGGCCATAAAATAAAAATACTTACATTATAAGTAATAAGGCATATGAGGAAATATATCCCTATCAAAGCAACAAAATAAATCTCCAAAAACTGACCCAAAAGAAATGGAAATCTATGACTTACTTATTAAAGAATTGAAAACAATTATCTCAAAAAACCTCAATGAACTGCAAGAGAACACAGATAGATAACTAAACAAAATCAGGAAAATGATTCATGAAAAAATGTCAACAAAGAGGTAGAAATTTGTGGGAAAAAGAACCAAACAAAAATTATGGAGTAGAATACAATAACTAAATTGAAAAATTCACTAGAGGAATTCAATAGTAGAAGTTATCAAACAGAAGATTCACTAACTCAAGACAGATCAATTTAAATTATCAAGTCAGAGAAACAATGAAAAAAGAAAAGAAGAAAAATGAAGAAAGCCTAAGGGAGGTATGGAACATCATCAAATGGAATAAACAGTAATCCTATCCATGGGGTGTTCCATGGGGTGTTCAAACCTTGTATATACTATGCTTTTTCCTATACATACATGTCTATGATAACTTTTAATTTATAAATTAGGCACATTAAGAGATTAACAATAATAATGTATAGAATAATTATAACAATATAATATAAGTTATGTGACTATGATATCTCTCTCTCAAAATATTATAATTTACTCACCCTTCTTTTTCATGCAATAATATAAGATGATAAAATGCCTATGTGATAAGATGAAGTGAGGTGAATGATGTGGGCATTGCAGTATAGCACTGGGATACTCCTGACCTTCTGATCATACATCAGAGGAAGGATCATCTGCTTCTAGACTGCAGTTGACCACAGATAACTGAAATCACAGAGAGCTAGATTGCAGATAATGGGGGACTACTGTATATACATTACGGGAGTCCCAGAAGAAGAGAGAGAATAAGGGGCAGAGAGCTTATTTGAGGATATAATAGTTGAAAACTTCCTAAATCTGAGAAAGAAAATGGACATCCAAATTAAAGAAGCTCAAAAAGCTCTAACTAGCAGAACAGAGTAGAGAGCCCAGATATGGACCCTCAACTCTATGGGTCAAATAATCTTCGACAAAGCAGGGAAAAAATATACAGTGGAAAAAAAAATCTCTTCCATAAATGGTGCTGGGAAAATTGGACAGCTGTATATAGAAGAATGAAACTCGACCATTCTCTTACACCATACACAAAGATAAACTCAAAATGGATAAAAGACCTCAACATGAGGCAGGAATCTATCACAGTCCTAGAGGAGAACATAGGCAGTAACCTAGGAACATAGGCAGAACATAGGAAGTAGCCACAGCAACTTCTTTCAAGATATGTCTTCAAAGGCAAAGAAAACAAAAGCAAAAATGAACTTTTGGGACTTCATCAAGATGAAAAGATTCTGCACAGTCAAGGAAATAGTCCACAAAACAAAGAGGCAAGCCACAGAATGGGAGAAGATATTCGCAAATGACACTACAGACAAGGGCTGATATCCAAGATCTATCAAGAACTCCTCAAACTCAAGACACACAAAACAGACAATCACATCAAAAAGTGGGCAGAAGACATGAACAGACATTTCTCCAAAGAAGACATTCATATGGCTAACAGACACATGAAAAAAATGTTCATCATCATTAGGCATCAGGGAAATTCAAATCAAAACCACATTGAGATACCACCTTACACCAGAATGGCCAAAATCAACAAGACAGTAAACAACGAGTGTTGGAGAGGATGTGGAGAGAGGGAAACCCTATTATACTGTTGGTAGGAATGCAAATTGGTGTAGCCACTTTGGAAAACTGTGGAGATTCCTTAAGAAATTAAAAATAGAGCTGGGGCACCTGGGTGGCTCAGTGGGTTAAGCCTCTGCCTTCAGCTCAGGTCATGATCTGAGGGTCCTGAGATCGAGCCCCACATCCGGCTCTCTCTCAGTGAGGAGCCTGCCTCCCCCTCTCTCTCTGCCTGCCTCTCTACTTGTGATCTCCCTTTCTGTCAAATAAAGAAATAAAAATTTAAAAAAAAAAGTGCTATCCTATGACCCTGCAATTGCACTACTGGGCATTTACCCCAAAGATACAGATGTAGTGAAAAGAAGGGTCATCTATACCCCAATGTTCATAGCAGCAATGGCCACAGTCACCAAACAGTAGAAAGAACCAAGATGCCCTTCAACAGATGAATAGATAAAGAAGATATGGTACATATACACAATGGAGTATTATGCCTCCATCAGAAAGGATGAATAGCCAACTTTTGTATCAACATGGATGGGACTGGAAGAGATCATGCTGAGTGAAATAAGTCAAGCAGAGAAAGTCAATTATTACATGGTTTCACTTACTTGTGAAACATAAGGAATAACACAGAGAACATTGGGAGATGGAGAGGAGAAGTGAGTTGGGGCAAATCAAAGGGGGAGACAAACCATGAGACACTGTGGACTCTGAAAAACAAACTGAGGGTTTTGGAGGGGAGGGGTTTGGGAGGCTGGGTGAAGCTGGTGGTGGGTATTATGGAGGGCATGTATTGCATGGAGCACTGGATGTGGTGCATAAACAATGAATTTTGGAATACTGGGGAAAAAAAACACAACTCTAGATGAAATCCAAAGAGGCCTACACCAAGACACATTATAATCAAATTGTTAGAAGTCAAAGACAAAGCAAGAATCTTGAAAGTCATGAGAAAAGCAACTTGTCACATATAAGTGAGCTCTCATTAGATTTTCAGCAACTATATCAGCAGAAATATTATAAGCCAGAAGGGAATGTGAAGATGAATTCAAAGTGCTGAAAGAAAAAAAACCTGCCAAATGCAAACTCTATCTTGCAAAACTGTTCTTCAAAAATGAGGGATAAATAAAGACCTAATTGTATAAGCTACACCTGAGGGAGCTCATCAGCACTTGACCTGCCTTACAAGAAGTGCTAAATAGACTCCTTCAAGTTGAAACAAAAGGATGCTAATAGCAATAGGATAGCATATGAAAACATACACCCAAGTTAAAGGTAAATATATAAAAAAACACAGAATAATGTAATGGTGGTGCATAAATCACATTTGATTTTGGTATAGAATTTAAAATATAAAAGCATAATTACCATAAAATCATATTAATGGATACAAAATATGCAAATATGTTATTTACGACAGTGATAAACCAGGAAGGACATGTAAAGGTGAATAGTTTTTGTATGTAATATAAGTTAGCAGTTAAAATAGATTATTATAATTATAAGATGCTTTATGTAATCACAATAGTAACAACACACACATAAAATGTATGGAAAATACACAAAAGAAAATGAGAAAAGAATTAAAGCTCATTACCACAAAAAAATCAATAAAACATAAAGAATGAGGCAAGAGAGGAAAAGAAGGATAAAGTAACTATAAGACATGTAGGAAATAGTGAACAAAATGGCAATAACAAATCTATCCTTTAAATTTAAATGGATTAAATTCTTTAAAGACATAGAGTGGCTGAATGGATTAAAAAAAACAAGATCCAACTATAAGGTGCTTATGAGACTCATTTTAGATATAACGACACACATAGGCTAAAAGTTTAATGATTGAAAAAGATATTAAATGCAGATGGTAACCAAGAGAAAATAGGGGTGGCCATACTTAATTCAGACAAAATAAGATTTAAGTCACAAATCATCATAACAGACAAAGTGGAACATTATATAATAATAAAAAGATAAATTCAACAGGAAGATATATCCATTATGTATACAACTAACATCAGAATACTTAATTATATGAAGCATACATTGACAGAATTTAAGAGACAAGTAGATAGTAATAATGATAGTACGAGATTTCAATATCCTATTTTCAATAATGGATAGAACAACTAGAGGAACTGAAGAGCAGTATAGGCCAATTGGACATCTCAGACATATACAGAACACTCTACCCAATAAGAGCAGAATGCATATTCTTAAGTGAATACAAAACATCCTCCTGGATAGATCACATGTTATAGGTTTCTAAACAAGTTTTAACAAATTTAGGAAAATCAGATCATACCAAGTGTCTTTTCTGACCATAATGGAATAAAACCTAGAAGTGAACAGTAAATGGAAACTGCAAAATTCACAAACATGTGAAAATTAAACAACACACTCTTGAGCAACTAACAGATCAGAGAATAAATCATGGGAACCATAGAAAATATCTTGGGACAAATGAATATGAAATGATATATCAAAACTTAAAGATGAAGACAAAGCAGAACTAAGATGGAAGTTCATAGTGGTAAACACCTACATTAATAAAGAAGAAAGATCTCAAATCAATAACCTAATTTCAAAGCTTGAGGAAATGGAAATGAAGAACAAACTAAACCCAGAATTAACAGAAGGAAATAATAAAGATTAGAGTAGAAATAAACTAGTGAACAGCAAAACAATAGGAAAAAAATAATAGAATGGAGAGTTGGTGTTTTGAAAAGATCAACAAAATTGACAAACCCTTAGATAGAATAAGGAAAACAAAGGGGAAATTCAACAAAAGCCTGAAATGAAAGAGATAACTGATGCCACAAAAATAAAAAGGATCATAAGAGATTACTAGGAACAATTATATACCAACAAATTGGATGACCCAGAAACAATTAGATAAATTCCTGGAAATATACAAACTGCTATGATTGGTTAATGAAGAAATCGATTATGAATCAATAATCAAAACCTTCTAACAAAGAAACACCAGGACTAGTTGGCTTCACTGGAGAATTCTACCACATATTTAAAGAAAAATTAACACCAATCTTCAAATGCTTCCAAAAAACTTAAGGGAACACTTTCAAATTAATTTTATGTTGTTAGCATTACTCTGAAAACAAAACTAGAGCAAGGACTACAAGAAGAAAACAAAACTTCACAGAATATTAACTCTGATGCATATTGATATAAGAATCTTCAACAAAATACTGGCAAACCAAATTCAACAGAACATCAAAAGGTTTATGTACCATGACCAGTGGGATGTATTCCTAGAATGCAAGGATGGTTCAACATATGAAAATTAATGTAATACACCACTTTAACAGAATGAAGGATAAAAACCAGGTAGTCATCTCAATTGAGGCAGAAAAAGCATTTGGCAAAATTTAATACCCTTTCATAATAAAAACACTCAACAAACTAGGAATAGAAAGAAACTACCTCAACATAATAAAAGCCATATCTGAAAAAACCACAGCTAACATCATACTCTATTGTGAAAAACTGAAAACTTTCCTTTAAGATCTGGAACAAGGCAAGGGTGCCGAGTCTTACTACTTCTATTCAACATCATACCAGAAGCTTTAGCCACAGCAATTAGGCAAGAAAAATAAATAAAAGGCATCCCATGATGGAAAGGAAGAAATAAAATGATTTCTATTTACTGATGAGATGATCTTATATGTAGAAAACCCTAGAGATTATACACACACACACACACAACCCTATTAGAACTAATAAATGAATTCAGCAAAATTGCAGGATACAAAATCAACACACAGAAATCAATTGCATTTCTATACACAGAATGAAATTAAGAAAAATAATCTCATTTACAATAGCATAAAAAAGAATAAAATACTTAGAAATAAATTTAACCAAGTAGGTCACAGACTTGGGACAATCTAGATGTTCTGATGCTTTCCCTTCCCAGCTGCTGCTCCCCCTCAGTTGTCTTACTCCTTCACTCTTTCTCAGGAATACATGCTATAGCTCTGATGCAGCTGCTGACTGCTTGCCTTAAATTTTCATACCAGCAGACTGGCCCGCAAACTCTTGCTGCAGCTGAGCTGTGAATGCTGATGTTTGATGACCTGGCTGAAGCACCAGAGTCCACTTACACCACCATGGATGGTAACAGCCACTCTGCCTCTGCTGCCACTGCCTGCACTGCCTATCTCATGTGGCACCACAGACAGTCTGGCATGGGCCAACAGACAGTGAAGAATGCCTATCCCATAGCAGAAACCAGTTTGGGTTTCTGGTGTCCATAAAGCTCCAAATGCCTAAGGAGGCCCAGCAGTCCCAGTCCTGCCTCCCAAGAGAGCCACTGGGACGGTACTTCCAAAGTTAGGAGATGAGCTCCAGAGTGAACCCCCGTCCATCAGACTTTGGGAACAGTCAAACAGGAGCACTTAGAGTCTCCTGTGGGCTTTGGTTGGGAAGAGGAAGAGGCACTCATGCCAGGGTGGTCTTTCTTCTCCTTTACCACCACATGGAGTTCTCATTTTCTTGCCTTTTCCTGAAATGCAGCTCAAGAGGGTCTCTGTCTCCTCTTATTCTCCTCCTCTAATGTAGGGCTGTGTTCACTGAGTAGAGGATTAGAAACTATCCCTCCCCTGGTCAGCATCAGTTCATTTGACAGGGCTTGGTCAGGTAAATCAAAACCACTGAGGAATTTAAGGCAGAAAGACATTTAATACAAAGAGATCAAGGCTGGGGAACCGAGGTCAGGAGATTAGGAAGTATGGGATTTATGGAGACTCTCCACCCTGATTCTGGCTGCCTATAATTCTGATGTGGACAACTCTGGAAGGATGCCTGGGGCTGCTAGCACAGCCCATGCCTGTTACCTGCTTGAGCCATAGTGGCTTTTCCCAGACCTCACACTGGTTTCATCTCAGAACCCAACAAGAGATCCAGCCAGCAAAGGCCCATGGTTTCCAGATGTGTAGCTGCTTTGACACACAGGCTGTATGACAGACTGCCCAGCATGGGCACCCTTTGGGCTTTCAGTGTCTGTACATCTGTACCCTCTTCTACCCTACTTCCCAGTTTCAGCAAAAACACTGAACTATGGCCTAAGGTTCTGTAGCCACTGCCACGCCAATGATGCTCAGGCCCTTCTGAAAATTGGAGGGGAGAAAGCCTTGTTGGTCACCTGTGCATTTGAGCTTGTTGATTCCTGCTTTTGTTCAGATACACTGCACCTGGACATCCTATGGCCTCAAGACTATACTAAAAATTAATCACCATCAACACTCTTTAAATAAAATGGAGGAGAAAAGAGAAAAGTGGGTAAAATATATGAATTACAGGTAATACAGTTTCTGGTTAATATATATAGGTATATATAAAACAAGGTAGTTAATAAAGAAAAGAAAGACTTGTACACTAAAGTCTACAACACAGTGATGAAAAAACTTGTAAGAGACAAATAAGTGGAAAGACATCGTGTTCATAGATTAGAAGACCTAATATTGTTAAAATGTCCCACATGATCTTTAGGTTGAGTGCAAACTGTTTTAAAATTCTAATGACATTGTCTGCAGAAATAGAAAAAAGTATTCTAAAATTCGTATGGCATCTGAAAGGGTGATTTTAGTTAGAGCTCAGAAAGAAAAGAGAGGAGCTGTAGAGAAAGCCTTGTCTTTTTAGAGAATACCTACATAATTTTGAACAGAATGTTAGTAGGAATATGGATGGTAAAGGCCATTCTGATAAGGTCTCATATAGAAATTAGGAACATGTTATTGGAAACTGGAGGAAAGATCATCCTTGTTACTATAAACTGGCAAAGAATTTGTGTCCTAGTGTTCTAGTGTTTCATGTAAAGTAAAACTTGAGCAATGAAATTGGATGTTTAGCTAAAGCTGTTCTTATGCAAAGTGTTGAAAGTGTGGCTTGGCACATCCTGACTGCTTATAGTAAAATATGAGAAGAGAAAAGTGACTTAAAAGATGGAACTAATACCAAAAACAAAACAAAACAAAACAAAAAACAAAATGGAACCGTTAAGGAAAAAGGAAGTAGAATTTAAAGATTTACAAAGTTCTCAGCCTATCCACATTTCCACATTTTAAAAAGTTAAACACTAAGGGGGTGGCCAAGTGATAATATAATGAAATAAGTATAGATTGGCTGATTTACCCTAAGGCAGGAGCTATTCTATAAGACCATGGAAGAATGACCCCAAAGCTAATTCAGGAATCATATCTGCTACTCCCATCACAGGTCTAAAGTACAAGGGCCTACAGGAGAGAGATTTCAAAGGAGAACCTGAGGAACCTTGGTGTTTGCTACCTAGCACTGCTTCATATTGAGAGCTCTGTTCCCTACTCTGTAGCCCCATGTTCCTCAGCCACCACAAGTGCTGCTCTACTGGGTGCTAGTGCAGAGCAGAGCAGGCATCAAGTTTAGGTGGCATCTGTGTGGTGCCATCTCCACCTCTCACAGAGTATATAAGCCGAGTGGGTATGATTGCTTCCACCTAGGTTTTAAAGGATGGAGCTTCCTGGAACCATGATATTTCAACCCTACCCTGAGAGAACCACTGGGGCAGGCCCCAGCAGAGAGCTGGCATGGGACTGTCCTGCTAAGCCTTGGGGGTGAAATGCCACTCTCGTGGTCCTGGAAGATAGAACATAAAGCCAAAGAGAGATTATTCTTAAACCTTAAGTTCTAATAGAATTTACCCTATTAGGTTTTAGATTTACTTGGGACCTGTCACTCCTTTCCAATTTCTCCTCTTTGGAATGGGAATGTCCATTCTATGCCTGTCCCACAATTGTCTTTCAGAAGCATATAACATGTTCGATTTCACAGGTTCACAGCTGGAGAAGAACTTGTCTCAGGATGAATCAGACGTTGAGTCTCACCTCTATCTGATTTAGATGATATTTTGATAAAGCTTTGGATTTTAGACTTTTGAGTTGATGCTGGAATAAGTTAAGACTTTGGGGAATATTGGGACGGAATTAATGTATTTTACATGTGAGCAAGACATGAATTTTGGGGGGCTAGTGACTGACTTTTTGTGTCTCTACAAAATTATGTTGGCAAATAATCCCCAATGTGATGGTATTTGGAAGTGGGACCTTTGGGAGGTGACTGGGTTGTGAAGGTGTACCCTTATATATGAGATTAATACCCTTATAAAAGAAACTCTGGAGATGTCCCTCACCCTTTCTGCCATGAGGACCTAGCAAGAAGATAGTCAACTTATTAATCAGAAATCAGGCCCTCATTAGACAATCCATTTGCTGGTACTGTGCTCTTGGACTTTCTAGCCTCCAGAACTGTAAGAAATAAATTTCTATTGTTCATAAGTCTTCCAGTCTATTGTATTTGTGATAGAAGCCTGAACAGACTAGGACAGAAATTAATGTTGTACCCGAAACTGTAAAACTCCTAGAAGAACACATAGGAGAAAAGCTCCATGATACTGGATTTGGGAATGATTTATTGGATATGACACCAAAAGTATGGACAATATAAAAAAATAGATAAATGAGACTACATCACACTTAAAAACTGCCACAAAGGAAACAATCAAGAGGATGAAAAGACTACCTACAGAATGAAATAAAATGTTTGTAAGCAATATATCTGAGAAGAGGTTAATATCTAGAATATATAAAGAACTCCTGTAGCTCAGTAACAAAAAAAAGCAAATAACCTGATTTAAAAATGACAAAAAACGTCAATAGATGTTTCTCCAAAGAAGATATACAAATGGACAGCAAGCATATTCAACCACTAATCACCAGGGAAATGCAAATCAAAACTATAATGAGATATCACATCACACCTATTAGGATGGCCACTCACAAGAAAATACAGACAAAACAAAAAAAACAAAACAAACAAACAAAACCATACCAACAAATAAAACAGAAAATGACAAGTGTTAGTGAGAACGCAGAGAAACTGGAACCCTTGTGCACTTTTAACAGGGACATAAAATGATGCAAGTCTATGGAAAACTATATGGAAGTTCCTCAAAAAATTAAAAATAGAGTTATCATATGATCCAGCAATTCCATTTCTGGGTGTATATCTAAAATAATTGAAAACAAGATCTCAAAGAGAGATTTGCACACTCATGTTCACTGCAGCATTATTTTTTAAAAGTTCCAAGAGGCAGAAACTTTAATGTCCACTAACAGATGAATGGATAAAGGCATTGTGGAACATACATACAATGGAATATCATGCTGCCTTAAAAAGAAGGAAATTCGGGCACATGCTACAACAAAGATGAACCTGGAGGAAATTATGCTAAGTGAAATAAGCCAATCACAAAAAGACAGACACTGAATGATTCTACTTATATGAGTAGTCAAACTCTTAAAACAGAATGCAGAATGGTAGTTGCTAGAGCCTAGGGAGAGGAGAAAAATGAGAATCATTCAGTGGATGTAGAATTTCACTTTTGCAAGATGAAAGAGCTCTGGAGATCTCTTTCACAACAATGCGCATATAGTTAACACTACAGTACTATACATTTAAAAATGATTGAGACGATAGATTTTATGGTATGTATTTTTTAACACACACACACACGCACACACATCAAGAAACTGTTATGTCAATCCAATAAAACATATCTAGCAGATGAATATGGTCCTCAAGTTCATGAGTTTGTGAACTCCGAACTATAGAGGAAATGAACAGGAAAGAGACAGAAAATTGCCATTTATTGAGCACCTAATATCGGCCAGCAAGTATACTAAGCACTTTACAAATGTTTTCTTACCCAATTGTCACAATAATCTTATAATATAAACTTTTAAATTTCTAGTTTCAGATGAGGAAACAGAGATTGTGAGGTTAGAAGACCTCTCTAAGATTGTATATCTGTAATTAATCAAAGGGAGGGTTTGAACACAAAACAGACTCTAAACTGGCATTTTTTCCACTGCTTTAGGAACAGAGAAAGCATTTCAGGAGGAGAAATGCTGTACAGCAAATCACAGTGGTGAAGCTGAACTAGATGAATGAAATTTTTAGAGATAAGTAGATGTGTTTCATGAGGATGCCATTGGGGAACAACAAACTGTGGTGGAACCACGTTAGAAGACACTGAGGGAGGGGCACGTGGGTGGCATAATTGGTTAAGCATCTGCCTTCAGCTCAGGTCATGATCCCAGGGTCCTGCAACCAAGCCCCACATGGGGGGAGTCCTCTGCTTAACAGAGAGCCTGCTTCTCCCTCTCTCTCTCTGCCCACTGCTCCCCCTTCTTGTGCTCTCTCTCTCTCTCTCTCTCTCTCTGTGTCAAAAAAAAAAAAAAAAAAAGACACTGAGTGAGAACAATGGCTCTGGGTTTGAGTCCTGACTCTGCCACTTACCAGATTGTGACAAGCTGAACTACTCATTTAGCTTCTCTATGCATATAAAAGTGCTTCTTAACATGCCTGGTAGATAACAAATGTACACTAAATATTAGCTATTATTAGATAGTGTGGCCCATTGCCAGTTCTTAAAGTCCAGATTAGGTTTGATATTCTTCAGACATAGGCATTCAGCTAGGCTGATTGGAAAGCAAGAGGTTTTCCCTGTGAAAACTTTTAACTGGCTACCTATGACTAGTCTGTCCTCTAATCAATTCACCACAAAGCGGCCATGGTCCATCTGAAACTCAGTTTTGACTAAATTCTTTCCTTAAAAGGTTGTCAATTGCTCCTCATTTGTCACCACATTTTTAAATTTGCATGGACTTGAGAATCAGCTGAGGATGTTATTTAAAAGCACAATCTAAGGCTTTACCTCCAGAGATTTTAACTCACTAAATTCAGCTGATTCTAGTGATGCAGAGAGCCCATTGTTGAGAATCTTTGTTGAGATCCACTTCAAGATCATTAACTCATAAAACACTTCATGAATTAGCTCTGGGTACCTCTCCAACCACATTTTTTTTTAAAATTTAACTTTTCTATCCTAAGATTAACTCTAGTGCTAGAGCTTCACTTTTAGCTCCCCACATATTCTGAGCTTTTGTTGTTTCTGTTTTTCCTAGAATACTTTCCCTTTTCCTTCTTCACTCAACTCCCATGACTTTCATCTGCCTAACCCTGCCCAACTGTATTAGTTATCTATTGCTGCATAACATATTATTCCAAGACTTAATGACTTAAAGCAATTATAATCATTTATTATTGTTCAGGGTGTCTGTTCAGGAATTTGGAAGTGGGTTAGTAGGGTAATTCTTCCCTAGGGTCTCCCAAGGGTTGCTGTCAGGTGTCAGCTGGAGTCATTTGAAGCCTTAACTGCACTGAAGTATTATTTCCAAAGTGGCACAATCACATGGCTGGCAATTTGGTGCTGGCCTTTCTACATGGGCCACTGTTTAGCATTGCTTAAGAGTCTTCACAGCATGGGGGCTGGCTTTTCTCAGAGCAAATAATCCAAGGCTGAAGGGGCTAAGGCTTTTTTGATCTAGCATTTGAAGTTATACACCATTATTTCTGTAATACTCTTGGTCATGAAGGTCTGCCCTGATTCACTGTGGGAAGATACTACTGTGTAGTGATGTAGGATGTGAACACCATGAGATAAAGATCATTGGGGGGGGTCATCTTGAAGGGTGGCTACTACCACATCATCCTTTATCACTTAGGTGTTATTCCTTCCTGAAGCCTTCCTTGATTTCTTTCCCATTATGTAACTGTCCCTTCTCCATACTACTATTTATATAGTTATATTTATAATATGTATTTTACTATATAATTATAATTATAAATATATAAATAGTGGTATGGAGATATATGAATATATATATTTAAAATGGAATATATGCATTATATGTGTGTATACATGTATACATAGTACACATATGCTCCGATGTATACATTGCATTATAATTACATTTTTTCGACAGCATTTAAAATTTTTTTTATTTTTTATTAACATATACTGTATTATTAGCCCGAGGGGTACAGGTCCATGAATCGCCAGGTTTGTACACTTCACAGCACTCACCATAGCACATACCCTCCCCAATGTCCATAACCCAACCACCCTCTCCTACCCTCCTCCCCCCGCCATTCCTCTGTTTTGTGAGATTAAGAGTTTCTTATGGTTTGTATCCTTCCTGATCCCATCTTGTTTTGTTTTTTCCTTCCCTACCCCCCAAACTCCCCAAGTTGCCTCTCAAATTCTTCATATCAGGGAGATCATATGACAATTTTCTTTCTCTGATTGACTTATTTTGCTCAGCATAATACCCTCTAGTTCCATCCACGTCATTGCAAATGGCAAGATTTCATTTCTTTTGATGGCTGCATAGTATTCCATTGTATATATATATACCACATCTTCTTTATCCATTCATCTGTTGATGAACTTCTAGGTTCTTTCCATAGTTTGGCTATTGTGGACATTGTTGCTATAAACATTTGGGTGCATGTGACCCTTTGGATCACTACATTTATATCTTTAGGGTAAATACCCAGTAGTGCAATTGCTGGGTCATAGGGTAGTTCTATTTTCAACTTTTTGAGGAACCTCCATACTGTTATCCATAGTGGCTGCATCAGCTTGCATACTCACCAAGAGTGTAAGAGGGTTTCCCTTTCTCTGCATCCTCCCCAACAACTGTCATTTCCTGACTTATTAATTTTAGCCATTCTGACTGGTGTGAGGTGGTATCTCACTGTGGTTTTGATGTATTTCCCTGACACCCACTGATGTTAAACACTTTTCCCATGTCTGTTCGCCATTTGGATGTCTTCTTTGCTGAAATATCTGTTCATATCTTCTGCCCATTTCTTGATTGGATTATTTGTTCTTTCGGTGTTGAGTTTGATAAGTTTTTTAGAGACTTTGGATTCTAGCCCTTTATCTGATATGTCATTTGTGAATATCTTCTCCCATTCTGTCAGTTGTCTTCTGGTTTTGTTGACTGTTTCTTTTGCTGTGCAAAAGCTTTTGATCTTGAATTCCCAATAGTTCATTTTTGCCCTTGCTTCCCTTGCCTTTGGTGATGTTCTAGAAAGAAGTTGCTGCAGCTGAGGTCAAAGAGGTTGCTGCCTGTGTTCTGTGCAAGGATTTTGATGGATTCCTGTCTCGCATTGAGGTCTTTCATCCATTTTGAATCTATTTTTGTGTGTGATGTAAGGAAATGGTCCAGTTTCATTCTTCTGCATGTGACTGTCCAGTTTTCCCAACACCATCTGTTGAAAAGACTCTTTTTTCCTTTGGACATTCTTTCCTATTTGTCTAAGATTAGTTGAGCGTAGAGCTGAGGGTCTGTTTCTGGGCTCTCTATTCTGTTCCACTGATCTATGCATCAGCTTTTGTGCCAGTACCATACTGTCTTGATGATTACAGCTTTGTAATAGAGCTGGAAGTCTGGAACTGTGATGCCACCAACTTTGGTTTTCTTTTTCAATATTCCTCTGGCTATTCAGGGCCTTTTCTGGTTACATATAAATTTTAGGATTATTTTTTCTTTGAAAAAAATGATGGTATTTTGATAGGGGTTGCATTAAATGTGTAGATTGCTTTAGGTAGCATAGACATTTTCACAATATTTGTTCTTCCAACCCATGAACATGGAACATTTTTCCATTTCTTTGTGTCTTCCTCAATTTCTTTCATGAGTACTTTATAATTTTCTGAGTACAGATTCATTACCTCTTTAGTTGGGATTATTCCTAGGGATCTTACAGTTTGGGGTGCAATTATAAATGGTTTGGGGTGCAATTGTAAGTGGGATCACCTCCTTAATTTCTCTTCTGTCTTGCTATTGGTGTATAGAAATGCAACTGATTTCTGTGCATTGATTTTATATCCTGACACTTTACTGAATTCCTGCATGTGTTCTAGCAGTTTTGGAGGGAGTCTTTTGGGTTTTCCACACAAAGTATCATATCATCTGCAAAGAGTGAGAGTTTGGCTTCTTATTTGGTAACTTGGATGTGTTTTATTTCTTTTTGTTGTCTAATTGCCGAGGTTAGGATTTCTAGTACTATGTTAAATAGCAATGGTGATAGTGGACATCCCTGCCATGTTCCTGACCTAAGGCGAGAAACTCTCAAGTTTTCCCCATTGAGAATGATGTTCATTGTGCTTTTTTCATAGATGGCTTTGTTGCTATTGTGGTATGTACCCTCTATCCCTACACTTTGAAGAGTTTTGATCAAGAAAGGATGCTATACTTTGCCAAATGCTTTTTCAGTGTCTATTGAAAGTATCATATGGTTCTTGTTCTTTGTTTTATTAATGTATTGTATCACACTGATTGATTTGCAGATGTTGAATGAACCTTGCAGGCCAGGAATAAATCCCACTTGGTCATGGTGAATAATCCTTTTAATGTACTGTTGGATACTATTGGCTAGTATTTTGGTGAGAATTTTTGCATCCTTGTTCATCAAGGATATTGGTCTATAATTCTCCTTTTTGATGGGGTCTTTGTCTGGTTTTGGGATCAAGGTAATGCTGTTCTCATAAAATGAGTTTGGAACTTTTCCTCCCATTTCTGTTTTTTGGAACCCAGTTTCGGGAGAATAGATATTCATTCTTCCTTGAGTGTTTGGTAGAATTCCCTGGGAAGCTGTCTGGCCCTCGGCTTTTGTTTGTTTGGAGAGATTTTTTGATGAGTCTTCAACCTCCTTATTGGTTATGGGTCTGTTCAGGTTTTCTATTTCTTCCTAGTTCGGTTTTGGTAGTTTATATGTCTCTAGGAATGCATCCGGATTGTCAAATTTCCTGGTGTATAGTTGCTCATAATATGTTCTTATAATTGTTTGTGTTTCTTTGGTGTTGGTTGTGATCTCTCCACTTTCATTCATGATTTTATTAATTTGGATCCTTTCTCTTTTCTTTTTGATAAGTCTGGCCCAGGGCTTATCAATCTTATTTATTCATTCAAAGAACCAGCTCCTAGCTTCATTGATTTGTTGTTGTTGTTGTTGTTGTTTTTTTGTTTGTTTCTATTTCATTGATTTCTGCTCTGATCTGTATTTTTTCCCTTCTGCTTGGTTTAGGCTTTCTTTGCTCTTCGTTCTCCAGCTTCTTTAGGTATAGAATTAGGTTGTGTACTTGAGACCTTTTTTGTTTCTTGAGAAAGGCTTGTATTGCTATATACTTTCCTCTCAGGACCACCTTTTCTGTGTCCCAAATATTTTGAATATGTTGTGTTTTCATTTTCATTTGTTTCCATGAATATTTTAAATTCTTATTTAATTTCCTGATTGACCCATTCGTTCTTTAGTAGGATGCTCTTGAGCCGCCATGTATTGGAGTACTTTCCAACTTTCCTCTTGTGGTTGAGTTCTAGTTTCAAAGCATTGTGGTATGAAAATATGAGGGATCCCAATCTTTTGGTTCTGGTTGAGACCTGATTTCTGACCCAAGATGTGATCTGTTCTGGAGAATTTTCCATGTGTACTAAGAATGAGTATTTTGTTGCCTTGGGATGGAATGTTCTGAATATATCTGTGATGTCCATCTGGTCCAGTGTGTCATTTAAAGCTTTTATTTCCTTGTTGATCTTTTGCTTAGATGATTCATCCATTTCAGTAAGGGGGGTGTTAAAGTCCCCCACTATTATTACATTATTGTTGATGTGTTTCTTGATTTTGTTATTAATTGGCTTATATAGTTGGCTGCTCTCATGTCAGGGGCATAGATATTTAAAATTGTTAGATCTTCTTGTTGGGCAGACCCTTTAAGTGTGATATAATGTCCTCCTCATCTCTTATTATAGTCTTTGGCTTAAAATCTTATTTATCTGCACAAGAATTGCCACCGCAGCTTTCTTTTGATGTCCAATAGCATGGTAATGATTTTCCACCCCCTCACTTTAAATCTAGAGGTGTTTTTGCATCTAAAATGAGTTTCTTGCAGACAGCATATTTATAGTTCTTGTCTCTTTATCAATTCTGATACCCTGTGTCTTTTGATTGGGACATGTAGCCCATTTACATTCAAGGTAACTATTGAAAGGTAAGAATTTAGTACCACTGTATTGGCTGTAAGGTGACTGTTACTGTATATTGTCTCTGTTCCTTTCTGGTCTGTTACTTTTAGGCTCTCTCTTTGCTTAGAGGACCCCTTTAAATATTTTCTGTAGGGCTTGTTTGGATTTGCAAACTCTTTTAATTTTTGTTTGTCCTGGAATCTTTTTATCTCTCCTTCTATTTTCAATGACTGCCTAGCTGAATATAGTATTCTTGGCTGCATATTTTTCTCTGTTAGTGCCCTGAATATATCATGCCAGTACTTTCTGGCCTACCAGGTCTCTGTGGATAGGTCTGTTGCCAATCTAATATTTCTACCATTTTATATTACAGACCTCTTGTCCCAAGCTGCTTTCAGGATTTTCTCTTTGTCACTGGGACTTGTAAGTTTCACTGTTAGATGACGGGGTGTGGACCTATTTTTATTGATTTTGAGGGGGCTCTCTGTGCCTCCTGAATTTTGATGCTTATTACCTTTGCCATATTAGGGAAATTCTCTATTATAATTTGCTCCCATTTTGCCCCTCTCTCTCTTTCTTCTTCTTCTGAGATTCCAATCATTCTAATATTGTTTTGTCTTATGGTATCACCTATCTCTTGACTTCTCCCCTCATGGTCCAGTAGGTGTTTGTCTCTCTTTTGCTCAGCTTCTTTATTCTCCATCATTTTGTCTTCTATATAGCTAATTCTCTCTTCTGCCTCATTTATCCTAGCAGTAAGAGCCTTAATTTTTTTTTTTTTTTTTTTTTTAAGATTTTATTTATTTTATTTGACAGAGAGAGAGAGATCACAAGCAGGCAGAGAGGCAGGCAGAGAGAGTGAGAGAGGGAAGCAGGCTCCCCGCCAAGCAGAGAGCCCGATGTGGGACTCGATCCCAGGACCCTGAGATCATGACCTGAGCCGAAGGCAGCGGCTTAAACCACTGAGCCACCCAGGCGCCCAAGAGCCTTAATTTTTGATTGAACCTCATTAATAACTTTTTTTATTTCAACTTAGTTAGATTTTAATTCTTTAATTTCTCCAGAAAGGGATTCCCTAGTATCTTCCATGCTTTTTTGGAGCCCAGCTAGCCCTTTGATAATCATCATTCTGAACTCTAGTTCTGACATATTACTAATGTCTGTATTGATCAGGTCCCTAGACATCGGTATTGCCTCTCATTCTTTTTTTTTTTTTTTTTTTGTGGTGATTTTTTCCACCTTGTCATTTTATCCAGGTAAGGATAGATGAATGAGAGAACAAAATACTAATAGGGTAGCAATGACCCCAGAAAAATATACACTAACCAAATCAGAAGAGGCCCAAAACTGGGTGGAGAAGAAAGGAGGAAAAAAAGAAAAAAAAATATATATATATATATAGACTGGTGAACAGAACAGAGCCACACACTTGATTTTGGGTGTATTTTGGTCTATTAGAAGAAACTTCCTCCCAACATTTTAAAGAAAGAAATACATACATATATACAAAAATAAGTGTAAACCTGATGAAGGGATGGAATATGATTGTAAAGATGAAAATTTAAAAAGATTCTAAAAAAAGGAATTGAAAAGATAAGAAGTTGGTTGAAAAAAGAAAAAAAAAGCATAAAGAATGTGATTAGGTTGGAGACTAGAACAAAGCCATGCACTAGGTTTAGGGTATATTTTGATCTATTTGAAACAACTGTATCCCAAAGTTTTAAAGAATGAGAAACCTATATGTATACAAAAAATAAGGTTTAATACAATGAAGGGATAGAATATGACTATAACACAGAAAATTAAAAAAATTTTTAAAAAGGTATTGATAACACACACAAAACAGATAATCATGTCAAAAAATGGCCAGAAGACATGAACAGACACTTCTCCAATGAAGACATAAAAATGGCTATCAGACACATGAGAAAAATGTTCATCATCACTAGCCATCAGGGAGATTGAAATCAAAACCACATTGAGATACCACCTTACACCAGTTAGAATGGCCAAAATTAACAAGACAGGAAACAATGTATGTTGGAGAGGATGTGGAGAAAGGGAAACCTCTTACACTGTTGGTGTGAATGCAAGTTGGTGCAGCCATTTTGGAGAACAGTGTGGAGATTCCTCAAGAAATTAAAAATAGAGCTTCCCTATGACCCTGCAATTGCACTACTGGGTATTTACCCCAAAGATACAGATGTAGTGAAAAGAAGGGTCATCTATACCCCAATGTTCATAGCAACAATGGCCACAGTCACCAAACTGTGGAAAGAACGAAGATGCCCTTCAACAGATGAATGGATAAGGAAGATGTGGTCCATATACACTATGGAGTATTATGCCTCCATCAGAAAGGATGAATACCCAACTTTTGTATCAACATGGATAGGATTGGAAGAGATTATGCTGAGTGAAATACGTCAAGCAGAGAGAGTCAAGTATCATATGGTTTCACTTATATGTGGAGTATAAGAAATAACATGGAGGACATGGGGAGATGGAGAGGAGAAGGGAGTTGAGGGAAATCGGAGGAAGAGATGAACCATGAGAGACTATGGACTCTGAAAAACAATCTGAGGGTTTTGAAGGGGTGGGGGTGGGAAGTTGGGTGAGCCTGGTGGTGGGTATTATGGAGGGCACGTATTGCATGGAGCACTGGGTGTGGTGCATAAGCAATAAATTCTGGTACACTGAAAAGAAATTTAAAAAATAAAAAATTTAAAAAATAAAAAGGTATTGATAAGATAAAATAGTTAAAAACATTAAAACAGGAAAGAGGAAAGAGGGAAAATTAAAAAGAATAGGATAAGAAAAAAATAAAATTAACTTTGAAAGACTAAAGGGTCATGAGAAAAAAAGCCATGAATTCTATGTGTTGCTTTCCCTTAGCTCTGGAGTTCCATAGTTCTCACTGATCAGTGACCTTGTTCTTGGTTGGATGTTCTTGCTAATCTGGGTGAGGAGCCTGTTGCCACGGTTCTCAAATGTCCTTGCCCTAGGTGGAAATGCACTGCCTGTGCCAGGGGCCAGGCTAAGTATTCACTCTCAGGAGCTTTTGTTCCCTGAATGCTTTCCGTATAGCTTTGGAGGACAGGAATGAAAATGGCAGTCTCCCAATCTTTGGCCCTGTAGGAGCTGAGAGCTAGGGGCCCCACTCATCAGTGCTTCCTCAAAGAAAAGCAGTCACTGCCTCCCATCTCCCTGGTCTCTGGCTGTGCTCTGTCCTCACCTGGCCTGTGACCGGGTGTTTCTATCTCTGGCGCACAGCCCCGTTTGGACTCTCCAAACCCAGCAGATTCCTGTAGCGCCTCAGCACCACTCCTCCTGGAGCAGGAAGTAGGGGGTCTCCCGGGATCTGCTGCTTGTGATTTCCCTGCTGGAAAGAGCAGTGGCCCAATGTGCCTTAGATCATGGTTTAAGGTAAGCCTGAACTGAAAGCCCCCTCCTCTGCTCCATCTCTGCAGTCAGCTTCCTTGCTCTGATACCTGGAGCTCTGTCACACTCAGACAACCCCGGTCTTTTTGTGTCCCTTCTGGTCCTGAGACCACCCTGTCCCCACGAGGGCTTCAGCCCTGCTTTGCCTCTGGAGCGACATTCCTCAGTGGAGCAGACTTCTAAAAGTTCCTATTTTGTGCTCTGCTGCTTTCTTAGTTGCCAGGATCCAGCCTCTCTCACTGCACCTATCTTCCCAGCCCTTGGGATTCGCTTCTCTGCATGTTCCACCTTCCGGAAAGTGGTCGCTTTTCTGTTCCTAGAAATGCTGCTTTTCTTCTCTTCTATCTCCTGTTGAGTTTGTAGGTGTTCAGAATGGTTTGATAACTATCTAGCTGAACTCCTGGGACCTAATGATATCTGGGTCTCCTACTCCTCCACCATCTTGCTCCTTCCCTCTCTTCTCTCTTCTCTTATTGATTTGTTCTATCACATTGATTGATTTGTGAATGTTGAACCAGCCTTGCATCTGAGAGATAAATCCCACCTGGTCATGATGGATAATCTTTTTAATGTACTGTTGGATCCTATTAGCTAGGATCTTGTTGAGAATCTTGGCATACATATTCATCAGGGATATTGGTCTGAAATTCTCCTTTTACATGGGGTCTTTGCCTGGTTTGGGGATCAAGGTAATGCTGGCTTCATAGAAAGAGTCTGGAGGTTTTCCTTCTGTTCCTATTTTTTGAAACAGGTTCAGGAGAATAGGTATTCATTCTTCTTTGAATATTTGGTAGAATTCCCCAGGGAATCCGTAAGTCCTGGACTCTTGTTTTTTGGGAGGTTTTTCATCATGGCTTCAATCTCATTTATTGATCTATTCAGGTTGTCAATTTCTTCCTCTTTCAGTCTTGGAAGTTCATACGTTTTCAAGAGTGCACCCATTTCTTCTAGGTTGCTTAACTTTTTGGCATATAGCTGTTGGTAATTATTTCTGATGATTGTTTCCATTTCTGTTCTGTTAGTCATGATCTCTCCTTTTATTCATAATTGTATTAATTTGAGTCCCAAAAGGGCTTTTTTAAAAACATTTACCTTCATAGCACATATGTCAGAATATCAGTTAGCAATTTTTTAAATACATAATTCTCTACTACAGTAGTGACAGATACATGCCAAGTGGTTAATACAAGGTTACTTTAGTTTATTCATTATATGCTTTTCTCCCCTAATACAGAACTCAATATATTAAGGTATGAAATCTTTCTAATCATTTGAAAACATCAAAATGCATCTACTGATTGTTAATGAAATTCCAAAAATAAAATTTTAAAAATTTACATGTAATTTACACAAACACTGAATATATAAATTCAAGGTAGATATGTCATTTACAAAGGCTTTTTCTAAATGTTTCTTCAGTTAACATGACAGAGAGAATGACAGATTGCCATGTTATCCAACTTATTTGGAAGAATGGAACCTGAAGCCATATGCTAAATGTTTATATACTATAGTATAGAGTATAAAATTTGTTGAGCTTTTAAGATAGGACATGTTACTACAAAGCAATTCCTACGGTGACCTGGTTTTGCTTAATCTTAGATCATTCTTTTTTTTCCTCCTCCTCACATTCTTTAATGTACTTAAGCAGTAAAGTTTGAGAAAAATTGCTATGCAATTTTGATTCAGAATCATAGATTTGGCCTTTTGCTTAGAAATAGCCACAATTTACTTGTTCAACCATAACTTGACAACCTACTATGCATAGTGTTTTATGAAGCAAGTTTTCTCTTCTTTTCCCTGCAGCAGTCCTATACTGTACAAGGCAGTTTCCATTCAACCTCTGTAATCCAAATTACCCCTTAAATACCTACAAATTTTTAAGCATGACTGCACTTACAGTCATCAACATGGAGGGGAGCAATGACATCCTGGACTGACTTTCAGCTCAGAGGAGAGGCACAGTGAGTGCTGAAAACTAGTTCCTCCGATAAAGAGCAAGCTTGCTCCCCATAATTAGGCATTTTTTCCAGGTTTTCCTCAGGCAAACAAAGGAGATCTAACGTGGTAAGGGTGACAAAGAGTTTAAAAGCCAACTGGGATTAGTCAATGTAGTCTTGGTTGCCTCCCCCCACCTCTCTTTAAGTTTGAAAGTTACATATTTTTCTGCCATTTCTGCATTCAGCTTTCTTGCTCAGCAGGTTTCCTAGAACCCAAGGGGTTTACATTATCCAGAAGAGTGTGGATGAAATCTAAGTTCCATCCACTATTGTGGGTGGGCTTGGGCAAGGGAATGAAAATGTTTGCTAAATTTAGATGGCTCATGTAATGCTCACTAACTACAACAATGTGTTTTCAGAACACTAAATTTGGAAAGACAAGCAGTTTCCCTCCTAACCCGCTTCATTCACCACTGAATTGAACAGAATTGAAAACACTTGAGAGCAGTGACTTATTTGAAGTCTTTTCAACTGCAAGATTTCCACTGGACTAAGATGAGCAAAAATCTGTGTGTGTGACCAGCTGTCAAGAGGAAGTCATTACCAATCTCTGTCTTAAAATTAGCTAACAAATTTGCGTTACAGCAAACAATAGATTTTTATTTGGCAAAATTTCCCCCAAAATAAATGACATGCCCAGTGGTGTGTGTTGTTATTTTATTTTGACAAAAGTTGACTCATTTCAAGTGGAAATGAGATGGCCATACTAATGATTTTGGTTTGAAGAAATGCCCAAGTTAGGGAATCAATTATTTTCATTGGTATTATTGTTCCTTGCCTGGAGGAATAATCAGCTGACTGTAGCTTTCTGCCTAAGAATATATGCCTGGGGAGATCCATTTGGGGGCTTTTACCTGTAGACCTCCCTAAAGAGTTAATTCCTTAACCTATTTTTTTAGTTAATTGTCATCAGGATTTTTAAAAAATTCTTTTCATCTTTTCAAATTGATAGAAGAGAACTCCCTATGTTCTCCTCTAGGATTCCGATGGATTCTTGTCTCATGTTGAGGTCTTTTATCCATTTTGAGTTTATCTTTGTGTACGGTGTAAGAGAATGGTTGAGTTTTATTCTTCTACATATAGCTGTCCAGTTTTCCCAGCACCATTTATTGAAGAGACTGTCTTTTTTCCACTGGATATTTTTTGTAACCTCTTTGATATCAGCCACAGCAACTTCTTTCAAGATATGTCTCCACCCTCTCTGCCTGCCTCTCTGACTACTTGTGATCTCTCTCTCTCTGTCAAATAAATAAATGTTTTAAAATGAAAAATTATTAAAAAAAAAAGATATGTCTTCAAAGGCGTTGGAAACAAAAGCGAAAATGAACTTTTGGGACTTCATCAAGATCAAAACCTTCTGCACAGCGAAGGAAACAGTCAACAAAACAAAGAGGCAACCCACAGAATGGGAGAAGATATTTGCAAATGACGGTACAGACAAAAGGTTGATATCCAGGATCTATAAAGAACTCCTCAAACTCAACACACACAAAACAGACAATCATATTTAAAAATGGGCAGAAGATATGAACAGACACTTCTCCAATGAAGACATACAAATGGCTATCAGACACATGAAAAAATGTTCATCATCACTAGCCATCAGGGAGATTCAAATCAAAACCACATTGAGATACCACCTTACACCAGTTAGAATGGCCAAAATTAGCAAGACAGCAAACAACGTGTGTTGGAGAGGATGTGGAGAAAGGGGAACCCTCTTACACTCTTGCAAGTTGGTGCAGCCACTTTGGAGAACAGTGTGGAGATTCCTCAAGAAATTAAAAATAGAGCTTCCCTATGACCCTGCAATTGCACTGCTGGGTATTTACCCCAAAGATACAGATGTAGTGAAAAGAAGGGCCATCTGTACCCCAATGTTTATAGCAGCAATGGCCGTGGTCGCTAAACTGTGGAAAGAACGAAGATGCCCTTCAACAGATGAATGGATAAGGAAGATGTGGTCCATATACACTATGGAGTATTATGCCTCCATCAGAAAGGATGAATACCCAACTTTTGTAGCAACATGGACAGGACTGGAAGAGATTATGCTGAGTGAAACAAGTCAAACAGAGAGAGTCAAGTATCATATGGTTTCACTTATTTGTGGAGCATAACAAATAATATGGAGGACAAGGGTAGATGGAGAGGAGAAGGGAGTTGAGGGAAATTGGAAGGGGAGGTGAACCATGAGAGACTATGGACTCTGAAAAACAACCTGAGGGTTTTGAAGGGGCGGGGGGGTGGGAGGTAGGGGGAACCAGCTGGTGGGTATTATGGAGGGCACGGATTGCATGGAGCACTGGGTATGGTGAAAAAACAATGAATACTGTTACGCTGAAAAGAAATAAAAAAATTAAAAAAAAAGAGAGAGAGAAGAGAACTCACTAGTCCTCTCTCATCTTTTGTCTGATTTATGTTTTTCCTTTTGTTGACCCTACTGTTTTTTATCTCTGCTCTTTTATTGAGTAATTGTTTTGGTGACTGCTATCTCATTTATCTAATGTCCTTTTCTAAACTTTGTCTTTGCAATGAGAATTGTAAACTGCAGCACCAGTGTAATCTCTACAAGGCAACCTATGCCATATTTGGGGATTAAGGAGCTGAATGAATTCCTAGAGCTCTTCAAAACTTCACTTGGTCCTTCCTGAACTATGAGGGAAGCTCTTACTTGGCTTTGATGAAGATATCAATCCTCATCTTGGCTGGCTAAAAGAGACTAAAACAACAACAACAACAAAACTCCTCCCCCCCAAAAACCGAGAAGATTCTGTTCCCTTGTAATTCATGAACTTTATAGGCCAAATCACTCTTATAGGAAGATACTTCCAGGATAGTGCAGAGAGGTTACTACTGTAACATCTTTTATCTTACTTTCAATATGATTCAAGGTCTCTATGGAAAAAAAATTATAATTTTAAACTATGAAGTAAAGCTTCATCTTATTGTATATGTTGATTCATTTGTTTTGTTATCAGTGAAATTGAAATAGATATGCTTAACTCTTACCTAAGGCAAGCATCCAGTTTCTTTGCGTGCAATCTTTCAAAGCCTATGCAAGCCTGCTTTGGTAGTCTCCAGAACTTCTATAAAATATGCAAGATTCCAGGTCAATAAAGTTGTGAACAGACTTGTTCTCTCTTGTCTCGTCCCTGTTTTAGGGAATATCACCATTATCTAATAGCTAACTAAGCCAGAATATGGAATAATAACATTCCTTCTGCCTCTTCCATTTCCCTCACTGCAGCAACAAGTCAATTCAGTCCATGGATCCTCCGTCCCAAATGTCTCTCCAATGCATTTCCTTCCCTTATGTCTAGATTGCTGAAGCAGCCTCCTAACTGATCTCCTTGGCTTTCTGTTACTCCTTTTATGCTCTGTAGCCAGAAAGATACTCATAAAATATAAATATTTTTATACATCTCCTTCCCCAAATTTATAGTCTCCAGTGTTCCTGATTTCAGTACAAAGTCTAAATCCTTAAATGTCATTCAAGACCTTTCCAAATCTATATCTTAATTACTACTTCTCCATTGTCCTTTCTCACTACTACCCCACCTTGAATCTGATGACAATTACTTGGAGCTCCCCAAATATGCCTCTTGCCTTTGGACCTTTGCATCTGCTGCTTCCTCTGTCTAAAACAGTCTTATTGCCTGGTTACTTCCCATTCATCATTCAAGTGTCCACTTAAATGTTACCTTTCCCAAGAAGCCCTAGATTGGGTTAGGAGTCCCATTTCTTTGCTTCTGGAACTTGGGTTCAGTCAATGGTACTTGTCACACTGTCTTTCCAAACTCTTCCCAACCTATCTTACCACTGATGAGATGGCATCCTATTCACCTCTCTATGTCTAACACCTGGAACAGGGCCTGACAGAGAGCAGGCTTGATGAACATTTGTTGAATATATGAATGAGTGAATGAATGAATGAATGAATGAGCATGAAGATGAACAATGGCTCTTCATGTGCTCTGCTGTTTCGTTTGAGGCTGCTTTAAGGCAGTGTAACTTTCAGATGTAAACCATCTCTGTATCTGCTCAGGCTTTCTTGTGAGGCACATACTAAGTACTAGACAATTATCAGCTATCACACAATAATGTTCAGAGGAGCATGAAGATATATGTATGATTTTAAATCTAGAATAGGGGTTAATAAATTGGGACCTCAAGCTCAAGAACATGCAGAAGATAATACATGGCAAAATGAATCAGGATTAAGTTAAAGATAGCCAAATTATCCTATAGGCAGGCTTTCCAAGAAATCCTTTCCATAAAATTACAATCACCGTGTACTATTTCATAGATATTCTGATGACACTGGACCATCCTATAGAAAAATTTTTTTAAGGTATCTACGAGCATAGCTAATAAATGGGTAAATATTATCTCATATTGTGAATGATGGCACTTCTATCTGGTTAATAACAGTTTTTATAATGTATCATTAAGAAATTTTTCCTACAGCATTTTTTTTTGTTTGTTTTGTTTTGTTTTGTTTTGTTTTGTTTTCCATGCAGGGGTTGGGACCCTGGGAAGGTAAGAGGAAGAGAAAATGCCTCTTTAAAAAAAAAAAAAAGCTTTTTTTCTAAATAGGTTTTTTTTTCCTTTTTGCGACCATGCTGATTTCTGTACCCTGAGGTTTCTACTCCCACTTATTCTGATGATGGGTAAATTACTATAGCAGTAACTTAGACCAGCATTTTGAACTCAAGCATTAATTTGCGCCTCATTTTATTCTTCAGGTACCTCTTCAAAAACCTGAAGAAATCTGCAAGCAGTAAGTTTTAACTTTTTTTGAGGGATTGAAAATGCCATTTGAAAATCTATTCCGTGGGGTGTGTCTCCAGAAAGATGAATGTTCTCACATAAAGAGAAAATGTTTATACACAATTTCATCAGGTTCAAAGGCTTCCTGAAGCTTAGTAACCACAGGTTTAACATTTCTGTTGTGAGACAAATAAACCATAGGCCAACCTAGAACTATGGAGTTTATGCAGAAAATGTAGCTGAGCAAGGTCCCTGATCCCCGGGACACAAATATCTGTCTAGGTAAAAGGCAGGACAGAAATACATTTAGTTATTGTTGGGAAGTTGAATAACTTCCTCTTATGTCTTATGTCTTCCTCTTATGTCTTTACAGTATAACATCATTATTAAAAGTACTGTGGATCTTAAATTGAGAAAAAGTTTACCACTAGAGCTTAAAATTTATAAGATCAATCACAGTGAAGCTGATTAGATCTTCCTAAAGTCCATGAATAATACCAGGTGAGAATGACTGAAAAGTTTGTGAACATCAGGATCCAATCATCCATTGAATCAACAACTTATTGTATATCTATGCCCTGCCATGCAAATTTCATGGAGCCCGAGTTAATTTTCTAAGGTCACAAGTTAGCTAATGGCACAGCCTACCACTATGTTTTAACTCGAAGGTTGGGACATTGTCACTATATGCTATAGCCTCCAGAAAAACGTGTCACGGTGAGAAAAATTCACAGTCCACTTTTGTGTAGAGCTATGTACTAACAAAGCAAGAACACAGCTCGTGTGGCATTTTGTTTTTCATGTGGCATTTTTTTTTTTAATTTTTTATTTATTTTCAGCGTAACAGTATTCATTGTTTTTTCACCACACCCAGTGCTCCATGCAATCTGTGCCCTCCCTAATACCCACCACCTGGTTCCCCCACCCTCCCACCCCGCCCCTTCAAAACCCTCAGGTTGTTTTTCAGAGTCCATAGTCTCTCATGGTTCACCTCCCCTTCCAATTTCCCTCAACTCCCTTCTCCTCTCCATCTACCCTTGTCCTCTATATTATTTGTTATGCTCCACCAATAAGTGAAACCATATGATACTTGACTTTCTCTGTTTGACTTATTTCACTCAGCATAATCTCTTCCAGTCCTGTCCATGTTGCTACAAAAGTTGGGTATTCGTCCTTTCTGATGGAGGCATAATACTCCATAGTGTATATGGACCACATCTTCCTTATCCATTCATCCGTTGAAGGGCATCTTGGTTCTTTCCACAGTTTGGCGACCGTGGCCATTGCTGCTATAAACATTGGGGTACAGATGGCCCTTCTTTTCACTACATCTGTATCTTTGGGGTAAATACCCAGCAGTGCAATTGCAGGGTCATAGGGAAGATCTATTTGTAATTTTCTGAGGAATCTCCACACTGTTCTCCAAAGTGGCTGCACCAGTTTGCATTCCCACCAACAGTGTAAGAGGGTTCCCCTTTCTCCACATCCTCTCCAACACACGTTGTTTGCTGTCTTGCTAATTTTGGCCATTCTAACTGGTGTAAGTTGGTATCTCAATGTGGATGGGAAGAATAAACATCGTTAAAATGTCTATACTACCCAGAGCAATCTATACTTTTAATGCCATTCCAATCAAAATTCCACCAGTATTTTTCAAAGAGCTGGAGCAAATAATACTAAAATATGTATGGAATCAGAAGAGACCCTGAATTGCTAAGGAAATGTTGAAAAACAAAAATAAAACTGGTGGCATCACGTTACCTGATTTCAAGCTTTACTACAAAGCTGTGATCACCAAGACAGCATGGTACTGGCATAAAAACAGACACATGGACCAGTGGAACAGAGTAGAGAGCCCAGATATGGACCCTCAACTCTATGGTCAAATAATCTTTGACAAAACAGGAAAAAATATCCAGTGGAAAAAAGACAGTCTCTTCAATAAATGGTGCTGGGAAAACTGGACAGCTATATGTAGAAGAATGAAACTTGACCATTCTCTTACACCGTACACAAAGATAAACTCGAAATGGATAAAAGACCTCAACGTGAGACAGGAATCCATCAGAATCCTCGAGGAGAACATAGGGAGTAACCTCTTTGATATCAGCCACAGCAACTTCTTTCAAGATATGTCTCCAAAGGCGAAGGAAACAAAGGCAAAGATGAACTTCTGGGACTTCATCAAGATAAAAAGCTTCTGCACAGCAAAAGAAACAGTCATCAAAACAAAGAGGCAACCCACGGAATGGGAGAAGATATTTGCAAATGACAGTACAGATAAAAGGTTGATATCCAGGATCTATAAAGAACTCCTCAAACTCAACACACACAAAACAGATAATCATATTAAAAAATGGGCAGAAGATATGAACAGACACTTCTCCAAGGAAGACATACAAATGGCTACCAGACACATGAAAAAATGTTCATCATCACTAGCCATCAGGGAGATTCATGTGGCATTTTTAAAAAGATAAGGAATTTAAATGGAAAGCAAGATTTCAAAACATTCAGTGTTTGCCATAAAACAATTTAACTTAATCTAACATAATCTGATGTGGTTTTTCCACTGGCCTTGACTGTAATTTACTTTTCCTCAATTTTGTTCAAGTACTTTTGCTCAATCTGGTGTTCCACAGAACACTTTTCCCTCAAGATACTTAGTGCACAAAAGATTCTGTGGCTAAATAAATTTGGGAAATGTTTCATATTATAGTTTCTGTTTGGTGTTTTAAAAAGCATACAAGAACATTAAAGGTCCTGGGAAGTCCTGCAGTAAAACATAACAGCAAAAATCTTATTTGTCTTTAAATCTGTATTTCTCAAAGTCATTACACCTCTGAACACTTCCCTAATGTACCAATTATGAAAATCCCACACAACCTATGTTCTGCAGCACATATGACAAGAAATTCTGCTGTAACTTTACAAGTCTTCAGTCTCAGCTCCCATTTTCCAATGATCGTTTGAAACACAGAGCAACTATTTTATGAAAGCCTGTTGCTTTGGCACGCCCTCCTTTTCGATTCAGTTATGAAAACAATGCTAGCTAAAACCACTCTCCATTTCTGTTTTTCAAGGTTTTCTCTCTACATTACACTGGCTTGATGTACTGCTGTTTTTATTTCCATTCTTCCCACCACTTCCATTTCAGAAACTTATTAAAAGGAAATAATTATATATGGGAACAATTATTTAATTTATTTGATAATAAAATATTGAAAACAATATAATCTCTAGTAATAGGGTGATGGATAAGTAAATTGTCCATACAATAAAATGTTATAAAAAAATCACATTTGTCAAAGACTATTTAATGATGTGGAAAGGCCATGATATGTTTTTAGTGATATACATAAGGTGCATCATGTCGAGGGCATCATTCCAGTTTTGTAATATATTATATATAGGTACACATATTTTCACACACACACATAAAAAACTTAAAGGGCATACCTTAATATGTTCTGTTATTTATCTCTGAGAAGACTAAAATTTTTCTTTATGTTTTTAAGTGTTTAAAAGAAATTTTACAACAAATATGGTTTTCGTTTAAAACAAAAGAAAACAAAAATACTATTGAATATGTGGGTTTTACATCTTCAGCTCAAACTGGAAAAACACACCTGTTCAAATATGGGCTGATATAGTCCTCATACATATTTCATCCAAGCAGAGATTACCAAATAGTTTTGATTCTTTAACCTCCAAATTATTGTTCTTACTTCTTCTAGGCTCCATGAAAGTAATAATACTCTTTCCCTAGAATTATGATTCTTTTTCTCAATTAAGATGTTTTTAAAACCAAGATGTTTTTTAAAACTGATTTTGGAAAGACTATTTACACTTCAAAAAAGATTTGTGTTACTTTCTTATAGGAGATAAGTTTTATAGGTAATACGAAATAACATATATGCAAATTTATATGGTGGGTTCTCCACATAGATGTACCCTTGAAATAAAAGGATGAAATGGATTTCAAATTCTATGACTTTTGAATTGCTGGTCATTTGTAAAGACTCTTTTCTCTTGGCGATAGATGTGATAGTTTTTATGGTACAGGAAGGTGGTCAGATGTATTTGAAGGAAAATGAGACTTTCGTGAGACTTTTAAAAGAAGGAGGAATTTTATTGCCTGCCAGAACAAAACTTTTAGTAGCTTTTAAAGGAAGATGAAATAATCACATTCATTGTAATGTTATTTAACTTAAATGTATATGTGTGTGTGTATATATATATATGTGTGTGTGTGTGTGTGTGTGTGTGTGTGCGCGCATATGTGTCAGGTAATCTTTTTTTTTAAGATTTTATTTATTTATTTGACAGACAGAGATCACAAGTAGGCAGAGAGGCAGGCAGAGAGAGAGTGGAGGAAGCAGGCTCCCCGCTGAGCAGAGTCCAATGCAGGGCTTGATCCCAGGACCCTGGGATCATGACCTGAGCTGAAGGCAGAGGCTTTAACCCACTGAGCCATCCAGGCGCCCCTGTGTCATATAATCTTAAATGTCTTGCATAACATTTTGAAAAATACTGGATATATAAAGTAATAGATAAATGTGACCAATAATTATGAAATAAAGCAGCCAAAAGAAACAAATCCCAGATGACTTAGATGTTAGAATTAGCAGCACTAATTTTAAATTAGCTATTATAAATATATTTAAGAATTTAAAAAGAAAGATGTATATAGGAAATGTACAATGGGAAATCTTCTCAGAAAAATGGAAACTATAAAAAAGAACCAAATGGAATTCTAGAACTAACAAATACACTGTCTAAAATTTAAAAATTGATTTAAAAATTAAAAAAATTGATTGCATTTTGTTAACACCAACCCGGAAATTGGAAAAAAAAAGAAAGGCTAGTGAACTTGAAGATAGGAAAATAGAAATTATCTATTCTGAAGAATGGAGAGAAAAAATATTTTAAAGAAAAGAAAGAATATATTGTTAGTGAACCATGAGACCATATAAACTGGTCTAAAGAAACGGTAATTGGAGCCACAGTAGTAGAGAGATTGAATAGGACAGAGAAATATACCTGAAAACTTAATGACCTAAAATCCCCCAAATTTGGAACACCAACAACAGTCCACAAACACATTATGGTCATTTGCTGGAAATTAAAAATAAAATGAAAATGGGAGCTATTCACTAATTTCAGTTTTCCAAACTTAAATATCTCTATTCTCAACACATTTTTCTATTTTTAATATTACTTCAGGGAGCTTATATGAGTGATCTTTCATAAGCATGATAATTTAAATAATCAGGAAAGTAAAGAATTGGAACTCAAATCAAAACTTGTCAAAGTTCAAATCCAGCACACTTTTACAACTATATTTTAGAAAGTAAGACAACAATCTCCACTTTCCTTTTAGGTCTTAACATTGACAGAAATAACTTAGAGAAAAAAAAAAATCTAAGTGTGGATTGGCTGTCTATCCTATGACGGTTTTCACCCTGTTGGTTGCTATCGGTCTAAATAGCCACTTCCACCCACTCCAGACCATAAGCTCCACACAGGTAAGGGATTATTTTTTTACTCTTTATTCAGGGATTGTAGGATGTAGACGAGTGACTGACACATCACAGTTACTCACTGAGTAAATGAAAAAATGAGATCAAAATGAAGGTAAAAGTTTTTGTGATTTCGGTTTATTTCATATTTGGCACTTGTTTTGTTAACAAGCCAGATGTAATGTTTTCAGATATTTCCTTGAGATGTTCTAGTGAACATCTTAATGCAGACTATACTAAATAATAGACCTACTGGCCCAAAGTCAGAGTTGTAAATAGGTCAGTGATTACTGTTGCTTTCACTGCTCACCTACACGTTATTTTACCTGGAGAGAAAAAATAACGAAAAAGGCCAATCAAGTCCCCAGAATGTACTGACACCTCTAATTTAGTCTTCTTGCTGGGGCAGTTTTTCCACAACTTATGCTTCATTTCATGTAGTATCCTGAAAAATCTATAAGGTGACTTATTATATCCCAGTTCCTTAACATTCCTATTGGTGCACTAACAGTCATGTGCATTGTTTCAAAAGTCAGTCCATTATATTATCAATCAGAGTGTAACCAAGAAAGCAGAAACCACCTTAAACACTTTTCAACAGAGTGAATTTAATTCAGGGAATTTATCAAATAGGTGATGGAATTTCTGAGAGCTGAAGTAACAGAGTTAAACAGAGTTAAGCAGCATGAAACCACTACCATCTATAGGCTAGAAAGATGAAACATGTAGCAATACTCCTACCCAGGGAGTTATTAAATGGAAGCTAAGACAAATTTGTCAAATAATGAAACCAAGGAGCTGGAGCCATAGAGGAGAAGCAGTTGCTGAGAAGCTGCCTTCTCAGGTAGATAGAGAGGAGAAGTGCCTTGACTGCTCTTTCCCACCCCATTCAATCTCTGGTCTGTGTCTTTCTTTGTCAAAACTCAGGCAGAAGAGAGCTGATCTGGGATCCTGGGAAACACAGACTGTAGGGTTCAGTCTCTCCCATTATCAGAGAGCTGAGCCCAAAAAAGGCAAGGAATGGGGCCAACATGCCCAAGCTCCCTGCCACAGCACCTACAGGTGTATTAATTGTTTCTAAAATTTAAAGCATTTTTTCCCCAAAGTTTCTATGTAGTTTTAACTGTTTGATGCCATGTTGCAATGGTTCTTCAATTCTAATTGATAGTTACTTTTTTTGGGGGGAACGTTTACAGAACCACCTGGTAGAGACCACTGGAAACTAGAAAAATCTTTAAAAAATAGAAGTTGCCTAATGCAGTCCTTGCTCATCTCATCATGGATTTTTAGACATTTGATTGAAATATGCCAATAAAATGACTTTTGAAATGTTCCCCTTTCCAAGTTTCTGAGCCAGAAACAGAAGGCTTATCTTCCTGTTAGCATAGGCTACTGTTGTAGTAGGTTCTTAATCTGAAAAGCATAATGAAAAGAAAATACATCATGTTATGAAAGCTATTTGAAACTTACATTGCTATAGGACTAACTCTGAAAAATTCCTTAATATTCAAAAAATCAAGAAACCCAAGAGGAACTTAAGTGCTTGAATCCTTATCTCTGCTATTGCAGATCATGTCATTGGATACTCCAGAAAATGAATATGTCTTGAAGTGCATGGAGTGTGTGATTAAGTCCCTGAGGAGGGTGAGTATGACATAATAATGCTTGACAAACGCTTGAAGAGTTTAAATAGCAAGTAAGGAAGAAAATGGTTTCCTGTAGCATAAGGAGTTAGAACTTGAAGTACCAAAATGGAATTGACAAATGGAAACATTTGAATGACTTTCTAGAAATATTTCCTAATGGAGCCAGAAGTTAAGACAGTGGAATTGGTTTTCCAGAGGGAAGTGATTGGAGCAGATGTTTCTGAAGTAAACAAAAGAAAAAGCATCGGAGAATATACCACAAGGAATATACCTAAGGTGTCAGCTATTATTAACTCTTTTCTTTAGGTTCAGCATTAGAAATGGCAATGTTAGAGCTGCATCCAATGAAGTATATGTACACATATACACATATAAACCTCCCAGGGTTTAGGGAGGTTAAAAATGGCTTGTTCAAGGTGCACACTGGTTTAGTGTTAGAGCTGGGTCTCCAACCTAAGCTCTCATGCAACATCAATACTCTTGCTGCTACAGTACAGAGCCTTGGGATCAGGAAGAGTCACTCACAACAAATCCAAGCTATGGTTGATACTGGAAGAGTTCCATATTTTTGGAGCTGATGTGTATTTGTCTACAACAAAAGGAAAATACCACCCCTTTCTAAACATCTAGGGAACTGTAACAACTGATTTCTTGGTTTTAGAGAACCAAATTTACTCTGGGTAGTTTGGGCAGAAGGTTTATTACAGAGAATAAGGTAGTTTGCAGAATGTGTCAGAGGCTAGAGAACTAAGTAGTCATGCTACTAAAATTTGTGGCATCTGGGGCAAAAGTACAAATTAATACCCACATAACATGTCTAAGTACTTACAAGTTAAACATCAGCTTCAGTTTGTTAAATAAAATGTATGCTATGTTCCCACTTTGAGAGAGTTACCTCCTAAATGACCTGGGAGGTCAAGATAGAGCTTAAAATTTTGGCTCTTTTGGGTTCCTCACCAAAGCATAATGGTATGGGAAAAGCATGACCAAGTCCCCAACCCAGATTTCCACCCTTCTGGTCTTTTTTTAATCTCTGGCTTCATTCTGTGCTGCAAGGGACTCTTATCAGCATATGTGTGGACACTGCACCCCACATATACGAGCTCTGTCTATACCCTTGGAAGCCAGCTGCCCTGTGGCCACCCTCAGACCTAAAGGTGCCCACAGTGGTGGTTTGGTTCACTTTCAGGAGAATGAGCCCCAGGAAAGAGACCCACACAGACTCTGGAAGCAAGTTCAGGGCCATTTAGGGAAGAAATCTGGGTCCATGATTTCCAGGGCACAGTCTGGGGCTAGAGCTCCAGTTAAGTATGTCTCATTGGCCCCACATACCCCTCACTCAGTGTTTAGGAGATGGCCAGAGGAGGGCCAGAGCAAGAGCCTGTGAAGTGTTGGGCCAAGAGTAAGAGATTCTTTCATCTAGACTAAAGATGGAAACAAGCCTATGTCCTGCTTGTTCAGAAAGAATGCAGCCTGATGAGCTGCCAAACCACACCAAGGGACTTGTTTCAAGAAACCTGACTGCCACAGACACCTGCTGTTCAGTAGTTTTGATGCTAGGTACTAACCTATAGAACCTTCCTCACAGCTGCCTCAAGAGAATCAAACACTTCTGTAGTGATACTGGCTGGGCAGTCCAGTCTCTTCATGTAAGGCTATAATCCTGCAGTGTTGATTTCTGCATTTCAGATTTTGTGCAGGTGTATCTGCTTAGTGGAACCTAAATCAGTGTGGAAACTTAGTGGCAAATGTAGCATGGTCTTTACAGTTTCTATTACTCGGGAAAGTATATTAGAAGTAGATTGAAATCTAAACCACATGAAACCAAACCTCTTTGAAAAACCCATTTATTGAGAAACAAATAGAAACAGCTTAGATATATATTGATTTTTTTAGATGATAAAACCACTATTATGGATTTATTTGTAATGGCTTTTGGAGCATTCTGCTGTAAAGGATTCTGAGGCTTTCCCTGAACCCAGAGAGAAAAAGTACTTTTTTTGATTTTTGATATCTGCCATGATCGTGGGAGGGGCTGAGGTAATGCCTACGCCATTTTCGGAGGCAGGACTATCTCTTAGACATATGTATATAGGCCCTGAGTAAGGTTTTGTTAAATGGATGACTAAACTGTAAATAAGTGAATTATAGCTAGGACCTTAGGCAGGAATTAAAATGATTCTGAGTTCTTCTACTTTCTAATCCTAATCTTTTTAATTTTATGATACCACAGGGACTTAGAGAAGAAAAGAGATATAATTATGGGGGATCAAAGAAAGTGACATTTATAGAAGTTAAGGAGACAGGAGAGGTTTCCCTCATTTAGCTGAAGGAGAGGCAGTGTTGAATGGCATGGTCAAGATTCTCTTAACCTTCTTCCCATCCTCTCCAATGTTAGCTAAGGTAATACTACCTGTTGTGAAACAAACCCCCAAATTTCAGTGGCTTAGCATGATAAAAATGTGTTCTCTTTCCCATAGTAATCTGATGCAGGTACTTCTTGTCAGAGGGGAAACATGTTTCAGACTGAAGAAACTGCCATGTTGCTCTGGTCATCGACATGTAAAAGGCATATGGGAGAAGGGAGTGGGAGAAAGGGATCTTTGGTTTTTAACCACTTTACTTCAAAAGAAGTGACCCACATCACTTGTCATATTTCCTTGGTGAGCGCTAGTCCTTCGGCCCCATGGGGATGCAAGGGTGGGCTGGGACATACAATGTCTGTCTCGGCAGCTGCTTCCCAGCAACAGCTGTGTATCTGTTCTCCTGCAAGTATGCTCCATGGACTGGCAACATCAGATTCACCGGGGAATCTGTTAGAAATGTACATTCTTGGGGCTTATCCAGGATTACTAAATTAGGAAGAATAGAGGTGGGACCAGGGCATTTTAATAAGCCTTCCACAGGATTTTTATGGATGCTCATGTGAAAAGCCCTGACCTCTGGTGGACAGCTTGTCATTTCTGCCCTACTGCCTGCAGTGACTGCATTCCCGCACATCAGTATTTGAAGCCCCTCCCTGAAGAAGGAGTACCTCCTACTCCTTTGAAAGTCGGGCTTCATTTTGTGACTTATTTGGACCAATAAAATGTGAGAGAAATGAGCATGGTCACTTCCATGCGGAGGTTTGAAGAGCCCACAAGTGCTTTGCTACTCCCTCTTTCTGTCACTGTGACCCACAAGGAGCAGATAATAGCTCCTCTCTTAGCCTAGATCCCGGAGTGAGGAGAGCAGACGGCATAGAGCGGAGTCCCAGCTGACTGGCAGTGAAAATGTAGCAAGAGAAAGAAAGAGACCTTTGTTGTTTTAAGCTTTGAAATTTTGGGGTTGTTCATCCCTGCAGCATTGTTCAGACTGCTATGCCTCCTTTCCTCCAACCTACAACACTGACTGGGACTTTTTATGAATGGCTTTGCAAAGCTTACCTCCAAAGGGTTATATCCCCCTTGACACTGTGTTCAAAATTTTGGCATGCTATTCTCAAGGGAATGGTGTTTCTGGGTTTTGTACACCTACCCTCTGCCTTATTTTATTCCTTTTCATTCTTACTTCAAGTACTGACAATATCTAGAAACCTTAACCATTTGCACAGTAGAATAACCTCAAGTTTGCTCTAGTTTTGACCTGATTTTTCCTTTGTTAACATTTGTGAAAAGAATCATGCAGAAGATCACTTACGTAGATTACTTGCTCCATCTTCTAGACCCCAGTCTATTGTCTTTCTCTTCTAGGCTCAAGAGTTCAGTTCTATTGGGTGATAATAATTTGATTTCTTGAGAATCCAGTACAAGGGATTCAAAGACAAATCAAATCACAAAAAGCTTGGATTGTTAGATTAGAAGCATATCTTCTTAAATGGCTAGCCAAAATTGGATTTAAACTTGATCAGCACATGCAGTAACATGTATTACATATGATTGGCAGCAGGCAGCAGCACAGATAAGTCTGGAATCATGTATGTAGCGCTGGGGTAGCAATGTGTGATTTTATTTTGGGGGCGGGTAGTAGTAAATTTATAAACCTCCTTTTGCTAAGCTTGGGATAGTACTAGTATAAACACATTGTGTTTCCTAAGCATGACTTCCCGGCCAGTGAGGATCAAGAAGGGCGGGTGGCTTGGGATTAAAACTGAGAAGTAACCAATGTACAGTAAAATGTCAGCTACCTATCTAGAACATTACGGAAATGAGTTGTTCTGGTTACAAAGTTCATATGTATAAAAATAGGTTCATTTAAACTATTTCTGGTGAACATCTTTGGAAATATATGTATACTTCTCTGCTTTATTAAATATAACATTCTAATTTGATCTTGCTCTGATGACTCAATCATAAATTATTCTAAAGGGCTGTAGGAGAGCCTGTTGAGTTCAGGGTTCTGTGTTTGAACCTGTAGGGGTTCCGGTTTGGAGTTCTGGTATCAACTTTTCAGAGTTTTCCTGTCATCAAGTCTCAGGCTGCCAGCTGTCACTTTCTGATGCTGCCAGTGTGTGTCTCCCTGGTGATATGCTGCCTCCAGGATACCTTGAACTGGGAAACTAAACAATCATGCTCATTAAAATGTGTGCCTAAAATATAAGCAAATGGACTCTAAGTGTGAGCCCCGGGAGCATTTCTATGTGCATAAAGTGCATGAGCTGTATTATATCATCTTTGCTTTATCAGTGGCTCCATTTCTTTCTTTTTTTTTTCTTTTCTCTTTATTGTTTGCTTGCTTCCTTTCTGTCTCTCTCTCTTTCCTTCCTTCTTCCCTCCCTCCCTCCCTTCCTTCATTCTCACCTTCTTTGCTTTCTTTCACTCTCCCTTCCTTCCTTTCCTCCTTCTTCTATCTCTCTCTGTCTCAGGAAAGTAAGATTGCTTCATTACTGAGTTTCATGCAAGTTAGATGTTTCTTTTCATCAGGTCTACTCTGATCATGGATGATAGAATATTGACTAGAGGTGGGATGTCATAGCCCTATGGAGCTAATGAAAAACCTAGCCATTATACTTTGCATTTTTAGAGTTCTTTATACTGTTCAGAATGTTCCCCCTACTGGCATTTGCATGTGTCATTTTGATGTAATGCTAACATTGTATCATTTTGGTAGTGATAATGGCTATAAAGTTGTCTTAAACTAATCTTGCTAATAAGTTAAAAAAAAAAAGACTTAGTCTTACAGAGAAAAGTAAAAATGTATAGCCTGTTGCTTGTTTTATTCTTTCTAAACATTTGCCTTTTCCTTTTCTAGGCTGCGTGGCCTTGTGAGAAAGACCTAAAATTATCTCTTGTTTTGTTTATAGGTACCCAAGGTAGATAACAACTATAAGGTAGATAACAACTATAGGCCCCTTTCTCCTCTTTGAATCTCTGCATGGAGGAAAAGATAGGGTAAAAGTGTACAAAGGTATGTACATGTGACAAAGAAGGTGGTAGAAACACAAATAATGGCATACATTCAATGCAATGATTAGAATTCTCTACATGTAATTCCTTCTGAAAAGCATTAAGAAAGGCTCTTCAAAGCTGTGTCTTTTTATCAGCTGTAGAACTTTATATTCTATGAGCACCTGGGTTGTTAAAATGTGTGTGATAGGAAAGGAAGTGACCCCTGCCAACCTGTGCCTCAAATAGGCTTGTTTAATGCTGGGAGAAAACCATTTGGCCACACACAGAAGAAAAGATGCACCCTTTCAATTCTTCCCCTGACAGATGTGGAAGGTATGATTTATCACACAAGGCCAAGACCTTTTGTGTGACTGGGATTACACTAAACATTCCAGACATCTTTTGTGCCCCTTCTCTGCGTCAAGACACAACCTGTGGCTCTACTGCAGGGATGTGGGGAGAACAGAAAACATATGTTTACAGTTACTAAAGTAGCAGTGGAGGGTTGTAGACGACTTGTCAGAGCTATAAAAGCTGGGCATGGAGTCTCAGAAACCAAAGGAGGTTGCCTGGCTGGGACGGGAACATGCAGGGCCATGAAAAGCATGAAAAGAAACCGCCATTAAATGAAAACCAGTCCTTGTGCCCATATGATAGCATTCCTGCTGGTAGACTTGGCCTCCGGGGCTGTCTTCTGGGCTCTAGGCCCTAATAGCAGACTGAGGGACAGATGGGCTGTCAGAGCAATTCAACCAACTGGGGCCTGTTTCATGGAGTAGGAAGAGCAAGAATTGGTTTTCTGTCCATCCATCTATCCTTTCTTTCCACATAGAACTGAGAATCATTTCCCAAAATGCACATCTGGTCATGTTACTCTATTTTGAAATCCTTTCCTGGCTTTTCTATCAGGGTGAAGCCTGGACTGCTGAATGTGGGCTCTCTGCTTCTGCACAAGGGGCTCTACATGCTTCTCTGGTGACATCGCTTATCCTTTCCTCTCACCTCCCTGTATATTCTACATTCCTGTTGCACAAGCTTCTTTCAGTAATTTCAAAGAAATTATGCTTTTCCTTTCTTCTGGGGCTTTGGGTAAGTTGTTCTTTTTCTTTCTTTTCTCTCCTTTTCTTTCCTTACCACTATCTTCCATCACTTCCCTCAAAAAGTCTCACTTTGGGGAGTATTGGGTCCTAGCATGAATGATCTCATAGCAACTTCTAGTCTCCTATCGGGGCCCAGAGGTAAGTGTTACTGTCTTTCATGCATTTATCTTCCTACTATAACCTAAGCTCTTTAAGGGCATCGGTGATACCTATAATACCTAACATTATATCTGCCACATCATATAAATTTAGCAAATGGCAGCTTTATAAAATGTATGACCAAGATTGGCAATAGAGTTTAAAGACTGGGTTTTGATGTCAAACTATTTATATCTATTCCAGTATCACCTCTTATTAAATACTTGATTTTGGGCAATTACTTCATCTGCCTCTGCCTGGGATTTCTTGTCTGTTAAGTGGGAATAATAATATGTACTTCTTAGGATGTAGTTAAATGAGATAACACACAGCAAACACCTAGATGAGTACCTAGCACATAGAATACACTTAGTTATATAAAATTACAATTAAGTGTCTTCTACATGCTCAGGGTTCTGAACTTGAACTTGTGGTAGAATACAAAATGTATAATCTACAAATCACTATAGGGACTAGCTTAATCCCTCTAAACCTCATAGATGCCTCTCTAAGACAAGATGAGTACCCACACAGACTCTGGGAGATGTCTTGCCTTGAATCTGCTTTAGGGGTTTGGGACCTCATGTTCTCTGCTAATCTAGCATGATTGCCTTGACAAGCTCAGCTCCTCCCTATCCTATTGCTCAGGTCAGATCTCACTGCTAGAGTTCTTATCTCATTCTCTTGTGTCTTTATTTTTTCCTAGAACCCTAGTACTTCTGAAAACGGGGCCAGTATTTGTCACTAGCTGACCCCTTCTGGTATCCTGATGGTTAGAGTCCTATTCCTAAAGCTCAGGCCCTCTGGGACCATGCTACTTCTTTGATGCTGTCTATTCATATTACCTTTGTCTGGAATGATCATCACCACATTCTACCTGCCTGAATTTTTGGTGGCACTGCTTTCCTGCCTGCCTGGACTTCTACCTTTTCTCTGCATGGTTTGTACCCCTGGTGGCCTATCAGCAAAGTAGCAGGATCTGCCTCCTATTCCTTCTTTACCCTACTTCATGTCATAAATCCCTCAGTCTGAGATTCCTTTCTCAATTTCGTCTTGCCACCACACAAACTCCTGTTTAGAGAGCTCCCGCCCTCAAAAAACTACACTGTCTTAGGGGACGTAAGGCGTGTCTTTAAGTGAAAAAGAAGGCCAAAGGTCAGAAAGGCCTTGGAACACTGGTAGAAGTTATCTGGTTATAACAATACTTTAAACACAGCAATGAAAATACATATGTTCGATGAAGTCTATACTGACACTCCAGGAAAGAGTCAGACTAACAGCTTATTGGAAAATGAGCAAACTGTGTCTCCACAGGGTGGCCATCACAGGATTCTTGACTCCCTCCCAGCTCTTACTAGCAATGGAGAAATCCTTCCCTTAACACCAGAGCACATAACTATGGGTGCAGGAAAGACTCCAACTTTCCACTCAAAAACCTTATGTGACTTGGCATCCGTTTCATGGAGAATGCCTTTTTGTGCCACTCAAGGGATTATAATTGAGACAACCAAATTCTTAGTCAAACCCTATAGTCTGATATAGGCAAAAGAGGCAGCTTGGAGGACAATTGAGAATGGAAAAGAATAAAAACACAAAGTTGGGGGCGCCTGGGTGGCTCAGTGGGTTGAGGCCTCTGCCTTCGGCTCAGGTCATGATCTCGGGGTCCTGGGATCGAGCCCCGCATCGGGCTCTCTGCTCAGTGGGGAGCCTGCTTCCTCCTCTCTCTCTCTCTCTCTGCCTGCCTCTCTGCTTACTTGTGATCTCTCACTGTCAAATAAATAATAAATAAAATATTTTAAAAAAACCCACAAAGTTGGAGGAGAAAACAACTTGCTGCTGTTTTATTTCTCTGTTACATAGTCTTTCAGATGTTGTGGTGGTTTAATCAAAGTTGGGTAAATCTCTTTCTTTTTAAGGAGTCAAGTATAAAGACCAGTAATTACACAATCATTCAACTGACTGGAAATGACCATTCATTTTTTTTTAAAATTATGTTCAGTTAGCCACTGTATAGTACATCATTGGTTTCTGATGTAGTATTCAGTGATTCATTAGTTACGTATAACACCCAGTGCTCATCACAGCATGTGCCCTCCTTAGTACCCATCACCCTGTTACCCCGTTCCCCAACCCCCTCCCTCTGAAGCCTTCAGTTTATTTCCCGGGGTCCATAGTCTCTCATGGTTCTTCTCCCTCTGATTCCCAACCCCCCCAACAGATTTCTCTCCCTTCCCCTGTAGTCCTTCATGCTATTGCTTATGTTCCACATATGAGTGAAACCATATAATTGTCTTTCCCTGCTTGACTTACTTCACTTAGCGTGATCCCCTCCAGTTTCATCCATGTCGATACAAATGGTGGGTATTCATCCCTTCTGATGCTGAGTAATATTCCATTGTATATATGGACCACATTTTTATCCATTCATCTGTTGAAGGGTATCTTGGCGCCTTCCACAGTTTGGCTATTGTGGACATTACATGTTTATAATTCTTTTGTCTCTGGAAATTTATTTGAGGGGAGAAAGTGTTTGCTCTTTAACATTGCCCACTGAAGGCAAAAGGGGGAAATTTTCTTTTTTCTTTTTTGAAAAATTTGAAATAAAATTCCAATCAGTTAACTTATATTTTAATTAATCAGTTAACTTACATTTTGATATTAGTTTCAGGTGTACAATTTAGTACTTCCATACATTACCTGGTGCTCATCACAGCATGTGCACTCCTTTTTTTTTTTTTTAAGATTTTATTTATTTATTTGACAGACAGAGATCACAAGCAAGCAGAGAGGCAGGCAGAGAGAGAGAGAGGTGGAAGCAGGCTCCCTGCTGAACAGAGAGCCTGATGCAAGGCTTGATCCCAGGACCCTGGGATCATGACCTGAGCTGAAGGCAGAGGCTTTAACCCACTGAGCCACCCAGGCACCCCAGCATGTGCACTCCTTAATCCCCACCACCTATTCAACCCATCCCCCTACCTCCCTACTCTTCAGAAACCATCAGTTTGTTCTCTATAGTTAAGAGACTGTTTCCTGGTTTGTTGCTCTCTTTTTTCCCCTGTGATGGATTGTTTTGTTTCTTAAATTCCACATATGAGTTAGATCATATGGTATTCATCTTAATCTGACTGACTTATTCTGCTTAGCGTTATACTCTCTAGCTCTATCCATGTTGTTGCAAATGACAAGATTTCATTCTTTTTGATGGCTAAATAAAATTCCATTGTGTGCATATGTGTGTGTGTGTGTGTGTGTGTGTGTGTATCACCCCTTCTTTATCCATTCATCTATCAATGGACACTTGGACTATTTCCAAAAGCTGGCTATTATAAATAATGCTGCTCTAAACACTGGGGTCCATATACCCTTTTGATTAGTGTTTTTTTTAATTTTTTATTTACTTATTTGACAGACAGATCACAAGTAGGCAGAGAGGCAGGCAGAGAGAGAGGAGGAAGCAGGCTCCCCGCTGAGCAGAGAGCCCGATGTGGGGCTCGATCCCAGGATGCTGGGATCATGACCCGAGCCGAAGGCAGAGGCTTAACCCACTGAGCCACCCAGGCACCCCGATTAGTATTTTTGTATTCCTTGGATAAATGCCTACTAGTGCAGTTGCTGGATCATAGGGTAGTTCTATTTTTTAACTTTTTGAGGAAACTCCATACTGTTTTGCAGAGTTGCTGTACCAGTTTACATTCCCACCAACAGTGTAAGAGGATTCTCTTTTCTCCACGTCCTTACCAACAACCTGTTGTTTTTTCTTTTATTGATATTAATCATTTTCACAGGTGTGAGGTGATATCTCATAGTAGTTTTGGTGTGTATTTCCCTGATGGTGAGTCATGTTGAGCATCTTTTCATGTATTTGTTGGCCATCTGGATGTCTTCTTTGGAAAAATGTCTACTCATGTTTTCTGTGCATCTTTTAATTGGATTATTCATTTTTGGTTTGGACTTTATACATTCTTTATATATTTTGATTATTTTGGATACTAATCCTTTATCAGATATGTCATTTGTGAACATCTTTTCCCATTCTGTAGATTGCCTTTCAGTTTTGTTGATTGTTTCCTTTGCTGTACAGAAGCTTTTTTATTTTGATGAAATCCTAATAGGTTTTTTTGTTTGTTTGTTTGTTTGTTTCCCTTGCCTCGGGAGATATATCTAGTAAGAAGTTACTATGGCCAATGTCAGAGAAGTTACTGCCTATGTTCTTCTCTGGGATTGTAATGGTTTCATGTGTCACATTTAGGTCTTCAATACATTTTGAATTTATTTTTGTGCATACACAAAAATATAAGAAAGTGGTCCAATTTAATTCTTTTGCACGTTGGTGTCTAATTTTCTCAGCGCCGTTCGTTGAAGAGGCTTTTTCCCATTGGTTATTCTTTCCTGCTTTCTAAAAGATTAATTGATCCTACAGTTGTGGAGGAAATTTTCTCTTTCAGTTAGTGGACTGAAAGTTCTGTTTGCAGAAAATAAGAATATAAGAAAGGGTTTTAATGTTAGACAGATTTAAGTTTAAATATCTCCACATTTTTCTCTCTTTGAACTGCATCCACACAATGGAAGGAATGATATCAATCTTAGAGTATTTCTGTATGGATTAAATTATGGAATGTATATGAAGTTTCTGGCACAATGAAAGTACATCTAGGGACATAATCAATGAATTCTCAGTTGTTCTTGCTAATTAGGGTCAGTGCACATGGAAGCAGGTTTACTTCAGGAAGAATGCTTTATAACATGGCCATCTTTGACTACAACTTGGTGAAATATCCTTTCTCAGCAGTAAACACTAGAGCTTTTCCACTGGCTCACTTGGGTGATCTCCTTTTCCTTTATTTTTTTGCCTTCAGCTTCCAGATATGCAAAGGTCATTCTTACCTGTGTAAATAACCTGGTTGATCATGCCAAAAACCAATGTTTATTTAATTTTCCCCAAATTTCATTCTCTTAATTCCTTCTTGACTACCTAGAAGAATGATCATTTTCTTTTTTTTTAAATTTTTCTAATTCAAATTCAGTTTAGTTAACATACAGTGTATTATTAGTTTCAGGGATAGAATTTAGTGATTATTCAGTTGAATATAACACTCAGTGCTCATTACATTAAGTGCCCTCCTTAACACCCATCACCCAGTTACCCCATCCCTCCATCCACCTCCCCACAGATGGAACTAGAGGCTATTATGCTAAGCAAAATAAGTCAGCCAGAGAAAGACAAATACCATATGACTGTCATTTTCTTATTATTGTAACAATACCCAAAGTCTCTTTACCACTCTTTACGGTCCTCCTTTCAGTTTTTTTCTCTGTCATTGGTACTATCATTCTCTTACTTATTTGTTCATTCCTTTATTCTTTTATTCATTTTTTCCTTAATTCATTAAGCAAATATGTATTATATCTACTATGTGCCAAATCTGAGTTGGCGCTGAGGAACTAATAAGTATCCCAATGAGAAAAGCAGAATAAGGTAGCATTTAAGAGTAAGTTCTTTGAAGTCAGAGACAGACCTTTGTTTGAACTCTGACTCTACTCTGTCCTAGTTGGCTGACCTTGGGCAAGTCACTTTAAGTTCTCTAGACTTCAGTTCCTCAGCTGTAATATGGGGTAATATCGGTTCCTATTTTCCAGGATTGTTGTAAAAAGCAAACAAAACAATTAATGAAGGTTAAGTTTTTCAGTACAGCACCTGACATATAAAAAGTGTAAGTATTCAATAGGTGTTAGTTTTTGAGAATAATGATGGTGATTTTTTTTTAAAGACTTATTTATTTATTTTAGAGAGAGCGAGAGTGTGAGGAGGAGGAAAGGTAGAGGGAGAGGGAGAGGAAGAAGCAGCCTCTCCACTGATGATGATGATTTTTAAAGACCCAGTCCTTCATGGAACTCACACTTCAGTAGGGATATAATATACACTATCAAAGAGCCATTGAAAGTTTTTAAGCAAATTAATGTCTGGGCTGTGACCATCTTTGATGCTTCATTTTCACTCTTCCTCTTCCACACTAGATCATAAGACTAGTAGGTTTTTCCTTTGATTGTTTCACAGATCAGTCATTTGCTTCTCTAATCCCACTGGGATTCTTAATCCCTGGCAAATTGGCTGGAGATGGCTTGATTTACTATAGGTTTAGATAGAACACTTGGCTCTTTGCTACCTGTCTCTCATTCCCTCCAGGAGACTAGCCCAAGCGTGTTCTAATGGCAGTGTTAAGAATCAAAAGAGAGAAGGCAGAAAGTTATAAAATCTTTTTTGAGTCTCTACTGGTGTCAGATTTTTCCTATTGGCTAAAATAATTCATCTGGTCAAGACCAGAGTTAGAGTGAGAAAACATGAACAAAAACATGGATATGGGGGTGTGTTTGTGTGAAAACTTAGGGCCATTAATCCAAACAGTTTGCCATTGTCTGCTTTCTGGCCACAATTACTTATATGCTGTCATATGTGAAATATGTTTACTTCCATATCTCAAGTCCTGGCATTACGCTTGAAGGCTAGAGTATTGTGATCTACTTCAGGTTTATATAAGGCCTCTTGAGCCAGAAAGTTATATACTATGGAGAAAAAAGTCAACTGCCGTATACTCACCCACCATATAGTAATGAAATGAGAACAGAATGACCCGTATAACTTTTCTGATCTGGAAAGGGGAAGAGTAGAAACTACATAGCAGTCACTGGTCCATAGCAATTCTGAACTTTTTCTGAGAAAATGCTGTCTGTGTCCCCTACTCTGGAGATAGGGAATGTTCTTTGATTAGACTTTATTTAGTTTGGCTCCCTGAGAATAGTTCCCCGTCCATTGTTTTCCATGGCTCTTGAGACACTTTCTGGGATGTTGTTCGTTTCCACCCTCCTGGGATATTTCTGAAGAAAATATTGGAACATATTCCTGCTTTTTGCTATAAAGATTTGGTGGCATGAAGGTCTTTCCACAATTTTGAGACATTTTTCTACAGTCTCAATACCTTTTAGTCCATACTGACAGAACATTGCCAACCCAACTGAATTAAAAATATTGTAGATTTCCTTTAAAAATGATGTGATTTTACTCCATGAACTAAAAGCCAGATCTTTAATACCCTCATAAGCCTTTTTATATAGCAGAGAAATTCTTAGGGCCTGCCTTAATTCTTTTTTTTTCTTTTTTAAGTTTCAGAGGTAGAGTTTAGTGATTCATCAGTTGCCTATAATACCCAGTGCTCATTACATCAAGTCCTGCCTTAATTCTTTCACAGATATTTACAAAGGGGCTGATAGCCACACCTGTGATTTCATCTTTTGTCCCGAAACGACATTTTACTGTGAGAAGTTTTCTGCTCCCGAGCGAGGCTAGGGATGAAGAATAGTTTGATGTTCCCTGCCAGAAAATCACAAACCCTCTCTATTTCCTATGTTTTTGCTTATGATGTAGGTAGTTTTTTCTTTAGAACTTCTCCTTCTTACAACAGTTTACCAAATAAGGCCACCAAGAATGGTCACCACTTTCAACATTTTGCCTAGAAATCTCATTGCTCAAATCCAAAAGCTCATTACTACATTTCCTCTTTTCTTAGTTACAATTGGTGACAGATTTACCAATTGTCTCACCACTATATGAAATGCATTGCCATTTTCCTAGTCTCCTTCAGATGTTTTCTCACCATCCCAGCCTCTGTAGACTTCTCTGACCCAAAGCCAATGTCACATATGCTATGTTTTAGTGATAGCAGAACCAAAATGTAACACCACATTCTTTGTCAGCTTACTATGGTGTATCACAAACCATTTCAAAGCTTAGTGGCTTAAAATAACAACTATGTATTATTTCTCACAAGTCTATGGATTGGCAAAAGATTTTGCAGATCTGAACTAAGCTCAATGCATCAGTGCTCTTATGTCTATGATCAGCTGGAAATTCAGCTAGGACCTGCATGATCCGGAGTGGCTTTCACTGGAAAGTCTCAGCCCTTCTTCAAGTATCTCTTACACTGAATTTTTTTAAGTGCCTACATGAAATTCCATGTTTTAGAACATGTTTCAGAGCCTGTATTTAAGCTCAGAAGAAAAGGGTAATGTGGTAATTAGTGATTTTAGCCATGAGTGAGGAGAATAGAAGTGGCACATGTGCCATGTACTCCTGATTTCTCTCAATCCCTGAGGTTTTCAGTGGTATAGATTGGATCTTGTTTGTATATATTCACCCAATATGACATCTGATACATATTAGGTGTTTAATGAATATTTAGAATGAGCAATTGAATCAATAAATGGAAAAAGAAGATGCACGTATAGGGATGCAACATAGACTAAATTTTTAACTAGATATTATTCAACCTGTTCAGACATTTTTCTCTCAATTTCTTAAGCCCACTGTATAAAAACATTCATCCTGTTATATTTTTCCTCATATAGCAGGTAGGCATATTTGCCTTCTCCTGTTATTTCAGTAGATGGATGTTCTTCTCATGTCTGCATGACAAAATGCATCGCAGTTGCTTCCAAATCATGTTTAGTAAGTTTGTTAAACAAGTGAAATTAACAAATAAATGAATGAGTGAATAAATGAACCAAATGTATACCATCCAAGGGTAATGACTTTGTCTATCTTGTTCATCCTTAACCATTACATCAATGCCCCATATGTGGTAGGTACTTATTAAATATTTATTGAATTATAAATGAATAAGTGAATGAGTAAATGAATTAATGAATGAATTGAAAATAAATCTGAATTCATTATTTCTATTTTAAAAAGTTCCATTCTACATTGTATTAGGAAATTCTTTTGTGATTAGTTCTAATAGTAATTTTTTAAAAAACAGCCCAGGAGCTCAATTCTATTATTATCCTAGTTTTCATTCTTGCTCAAAGACCTTTTTCCAGACAGTGAGAATGAGAAATTGTGCACTATGCTCACCAGGTGCTTCATTTTCAAAGTGAAATATTTCAGAGTTCCTTACAGGACAAATAGGATATTGGAGTTTTTTCAGGCCAAATGGGGCAGAAAGGACCAGAATCTGTGTCCTGAGTGGGATAACTCAGGAGATCTCAAAAGTCTTTCCTTTGACCCTGAATATCTTCTCTCCTGCTAAAACATATTCCCTGCACTTGAGAGACTTAGGGTTCGACGCCATGGTTGTTGAACTTTACTGTCTGACTGAATTCCACTTCCCACTCTCCAAACATTCTATTTTGGATAGCTTGGGGTAGGTTCCATGGAGGAAGCTATTTTGTCAATCCTTCACACTCATGATTCTGATATTGGTGGTCTAGAGACCACACTTTTAGAAACATTTATTGTTTGTATTTATACGTGTGTGTGTGTGTGTGTGTGTGTGTGTGTGCAGAATGTAAAAAAAAAATGCTGTAAGGTGCTATAAATGCTATGGTAAATGTCTCTATAGGATCCAGTGGAGATAGAAAAGAGGTATTTGTTACCCTTTGCTAGAATTCTCTAAGCCCTTGTTTAGAGTCCTGGCTGGGTGAACATTATCTCTTTTGCTATAACTTATAACTATTTTAAGATCATTTATTTATAACTTATAACTGTTTTAAGATCCATGGAGGGAACAATTGAAATCCCCAAAGGACTAAGGCATGAATGGAGGTTGGCAAGGCTGCTTCTTTCCTAGCAAATCTCAGGAGGGTCCCATCATTTGTTATATATTTCTGAGAATCCTCTCACTCAGGTTGCTGTTAATAATAATGATAATAATAACAACTCACTGTGCTGGCATGTACCTCGAAGGTAGACCACAAAGATAAAGGGGGTTATGTAGGGAAGATCTGCTCTGTGAGATCTCAGGAGAATTAATTCCCAAACCGAGCAGTTTATTCTGAAGCAATTTAGAATAACAGAGCTTTGTCTATTAGGGTATCATATCGGATCAGGTGTCTAAACTTGAACTTGATGGTGCATTGTTTCACTTAGAGCTTTATATTTGTCTTTCCATCATTATCACTGTGGGATAATGGGACCAATGGAAGGTAGAGGAGAAAAGGTACTCATTGAGTACTCAATAATTCTTCTACTATCACATAGCCTTAGGTAGTTGGAGATGTGTTTTATAAGCACTGTTAAGTTTGATCTATTTTACTCCTACCGCAATTATCTGTTGGAATTTTATAGGACTGTGGACATACCAAGAGGAGGGATTTAATCGTTAAGTACTTTCAGCCTAATTGGTTCTCAATTGGAAGAGAAGCCTTGGGTTTGGAAATGTGCCACATGTTAGCAGAGCATGTCGGTTCATTGCCCACCTGTGGATTTGACAGATACAAGAGAACATTCTGACTTGGCATCATTTTTGGCATTTAGTTGGTGTATCTGTCTTCAGGGCTGCTCCTAGGGCTTTTGTATTTGTCAACTGTGCCTGTGTTGGGCAGAGACAGTGGCTTTTGCCAAGTCCCTTAGATGCCTAAGCTAGGGTCCTAACTGACAAATATTATGGGGTGGGATAGGGTGCTATAGTTATATTGTTATTCCCCATGGAAATCCATGCCTGGGAAATTGAATGATAAGCTAGTTTTCAACATATAGGTCATCGTATCTTTTTGCATACCCAATCAAACTGGTGGGTCAGTTATTTTGTTGCTAAATGCAAAAGCCTCACTTATGAGAAAGAAACCAAGATGCAGAGAAGGAGAAATGATTAAATAAATTATTTATCTGAATTATATTTTGTGCACAATCACTACAGTCATAATTTTGAATATTATTTTGTTATATGAAAAGTTGTTCACAATGGGTTATTAGATAATAATAGCCCTGGCATTTAGCTTTTTGCAGAAAAGAGAGTAAATAAAATAAATCCCACAAATTTAATATATGTTAAGTACAAAGATTCTGGGATGAGATAACTTTTTCGAAGTTACTCAGGTGCTGCATAATTTTGGAAAATGTTACTTAATCTTAGGAAGACTATTTTTTAACTCATAAAATGGGAATAATATTTATAGTACCTACTCCAGCAAGTAGTTTCAGCTGTTTTAACATATTAATATATGTAAAATTCTAAGTTCATTGCCTGGCATATAATAAAAACTCAATAAATGTCATTACAAGTACACATGAATACCAACACACATATATGTACATAGACAAACCTACTTTTATACACCTTTTCACATTTTCTGTCTTGGCAATCAGTTTTTCCTTCCCATACAGCTTTCTGCTATGGATGCTAAGCTATGAGAAATGGGAAGGGGTCATCTAGAATTGCACTGTACAATACTGTAGTCACTGTCCGTTGGCTAGTAACCACTGAGTACTTGAGATATGGCTAGTTCAAACTGAGACAGATGTTCTGTAAGTGCAAAATCCACACTGGATTTTGAAGATTGTGGAAAAAACATTTTGAAGAGTATGAGAAAAAGAGTATAAAGCATCTCAGTAATTTTTAACATTGTTTACATGCTAAAAAGATATTTCTGTTATATTAAATGGTTAAGTATGTTATTAAATAAGTCATTACATTCTTTTGGCAAAGGCAGCCATACAGACCTATGATGGCATTGATGGAATATTCTTCCTAAAATAATTATGTTTCAAGCCATTCTTCTACTTCCTAGTCTTGCACTTTCAGTTGTATATGCCTGACATTTCTGTTTGGATCCCACTGTCACCTTAAACTCACCATGCCCTAAACCATATTTTCATGTTCTTCACAACTGTATCCTATTTCTGACTTTCCTATTTCTGTTCTATTCTTACTGCTCTCACGACCTCACCTCCACTTGCCTGAACCACGTCAATAGACTTTCATCTGGGAGATTTCTATTACTTCTCTCCTTTCAATCCATTCTGCTTACCAAACACAGATTCATCTTGCTAAAACATCACTTTAAAAAAAAAATTATACCCCTCCTTTAAAAAACCTTCAATGAGATCCACTTGCCTATATGATAAGACCCTTACCATATGGCTTGGTATTATTCTGGTCTTCTTTCTAATTTCTTGGTCCAGATTTCTATTCTAGAAAATGCTAATTATTTTCTATCCTTCAAACACAATTTCTGGGCATTATAGAAATGTGCTCAAGTGCATTGTACACAGGAAAAGGAGTATGTTTTGCAAGTTGGTGGGATTGCAGGAAGAAGAGATTTCACTGGGGGTATATGGAAGTTGATATGCCTTACATAAATGAACATTTCCTTCTTAACTAACTCATAAGAAGAAACTCTCATTCTAATGAGAATTGGAATAGGTGGGAGATACAGAAAAAGGAAATGGGGGGTCATTCAACAATTTCTCAGGTTATGAACTTATCATTGTACTACAAAAACGTGCTGACTGTAGAAAGCTGATTCTTCAGATTCACTATTATTTGGGCAATTACTCTGGGTTATTTTCCAAGAAAGAAGGAGGTTTGGAGGCCTACCTTCAAAGTGCATATCTCTGTAAGTTTATTAAGATGAACGGAACTTCCTATGGCCCCAGGTGTATTTCCCAGGCCTTGATCTTGTGGAATTCTTTATAATTTCCAAATAGCTTTCATGGCCATTAGTTCATGGAATTGTCTCAAGACCATGAAATTGACACATGGCAGAGAGCATTATTGCCACTTTGGAGAAAACCTATATACAGAAATTAGCTGACTTACTGAAGGGCACAACCTACATTTTGATATTAATCTCCATTGTTTTGCATTTATAAAATGCAAAAATCACTTACCACCTGAACTGTCCAGACTTGACCTGTAAAGAAGTAGATTTTTCCTGGTTTATCTATAAGAATTGGGTTTTTACTTGCAGAGGTAAGTTTCCCCTGGGAAATCCATGGCAAAGTTTTCATTATGTACAGTATTCAATTATTATTTACCTTGGTTTTTGGTTGAGGGAAAAAATAATATCCTGCTAATTCTTACCTTTACAATTCAAAGAACTTTGACATATGCAGTAATCCAACCTTCGTTTCTAAATGTTTATTTTTTATTACAAAAGTAATGAATGTTCATTATAATAATATTAGAAAATGCAGAAATGGGAAAAATAGAATTTATTTTTATTTTTTACTGAAGTGTAATTTGCACATAGTAAAACACACAGATCTTAAGTGTACAGTTTGATTAGTTTTGAACAGTGTTCACACCTGTGTGACCCATTCCCAAGTCAAGATATAAAATATTTTCATCACCCAGCAAGCTCCCTGATAGCCCTTTCCTATCTATCTCCATGATCTCCTTCCCTACCCCAGGCAACCACTGTTCTGATATCTATTAGGAAGGGAAAATTTAAAACAAAACAAAGTAACACTTAGGTCCTACCGCTTTCAGACTATCACTGTTTAAACATCAGCAGCTTTTGACACCACCGACAATTTCCTTTGTAATACCCTACACTTGACTTGACTTCTGAGGTGTGACACTGTCTCTTATTTCTCTCACCTGACTAGCTGCTACTTCTCTATCTCTGCTCCCTTCTTCTCATATTCCTAATCTCTATTTGAACTGGGTTGGTGCTTGGCTGTCTTCTGCTCCTTATCTGCACCCTCTTCCTAGTGATTTCATCCAGTCACATTCCAGTGTCATTTTTCCCTTAAGAGGACGGTTCCCAAATTTACATCCATAAATCCGACCTGTCCCTTGAACTTGAGTTCTATATCCAACTGCCTAGAACATTCTTATATGAATGTCTAACAGGTATCTCAAAGATAACATGCCCCAAATCTCATCCTTGATTTGCACTTTCCAGCCTGCTCCTCCTCGGTGTCTCCATCTCAGAAAACGGAAACTACAGTGGCTTGAGCCAAAAGGCTGGAGGGCATTCTTCACTCTTTCATGCCATGAAATAAATCTGCTAGGAAATCCTGTCAGCTCCACTTCAGAGTATGTAAGATAATCGGACAGATTCTTACCACCTCTCATACTAATACCTGAATCCAATCCACCTCCAACATGGCTCCCCTGGACTAATGCAGTAATTTTATAAGTGGTTGATCTATCAGCCTGTAATCTATTCTCCAGCCAGCAGGTAGACACAGTCTTTTAAAATATAGACCATTTCCCCCAAGCTGCAAGCATTCCTTAAATTTAATTTTAGATTTTGGCTTTTTTAATGTCATACAGATTTTTTCATTTTATTACACTTTATAAACATAATTTTCAATGACTGCATTGTTATTGTACACTGATAAAAACCATTATGTACTTATTCATCCCCTTAATATTGGGCATTTTGACTGTTATTTTATTTTATTTTTAAAGATTATTCATTTATTTATTTGAGAGAGAAAGAGTGAGAGCGACAGAGTGTGAACTGGGGGAAAAGTAGAGGCAGATAGATAAGCTGACACTGTGCTGAGTGTGGAGCCTGATGTGGGCCTCACTCTCAGGACCATGGGATCATGACCCGAGCCGAAATCAAGAGTTGGACACTCAAATGACTGAGCCACCCAGGTGCCCCTTGACTGTTATTTTAAGAATTGTTAATAACACTTCAGGGAATATCTTGGTACACCAAGTCATTCATCCCCCATAGTTACAGTAATGGATGCATATCCAGGAATTGCTAGGTTAAAGATTATAAACATTTTTAAAAGTTTCATAATTTGAAAAAAAAAGATTATAAACATTTTGAGGCTATAGCTATATATTGTCAAGTTGCTTTTCAAAACAAATAGACCAGTACCTCCTCTGGTAGTACTAACAATAAAGAGATTTTTTCCTCTAAATTAGTTGAATTTTATTAACAACCTTATAGAAGATGTAAATGAAAGACCAATATAAAGTGGATTGCATTTACTGGAGTTTAAGAAAAGTTTAAGTAAATTAGTTCAGAGTTTATTTGCTATCACTAATTGTAAGTCAGTACAGATAGTTCTGCTCTACTGTATGCTGACAGCATTGTGATGCCATGTAATGAAGCTGTTTAGATCACAAGACTTGGAAACATAAAGACATGGGTTTGATTAATGACTTAACCACTTAGTAACCATGAATGTGGACAAGTTGCTTAATATCTTTGAGCCTTAATGTTCTCGTCCACGAAATAGGGATAATAAAATCTGCCTGGCATAAGTGTTGTGAAGATCAAATAAGATAATGTACATAAATCACTTAGCATGAGGGTGACACTCATAAATGTTAGTTCCTATCCTCCCCTCCAAACTTACCTCCCTTTCTAGGTTAAGATTCTCACCCTAGCACGAGCATGCATGGGCATGAAATTCAAGCAAGCCACTTCTCTTATGGCTTACTAAACTAGCTGAACTCCTAAGAATATAAGGAAAATTATATCTTTTTTTTTTTTTTACAAGAATGGACAAGCCAGGGAGAGTTGGAATTTTGCTAGGAGCAAGGTAGACAGCTGTCATGTCAGGATGTGAGCAGCATCAGGTGGGATTGCCATACAGGGACTAGGACTGAGTAACTGGTATGAATCCTGATCTTGAAGGGATAGCGTTGGAGATGTGATGAGATGAGCAAGAAAAACAAGCTTACAGGTAGAACTGTGGTGTTCCCAGAAATCAGGACCAAGTGGGAAGTAAGTGTCTGAGGTGGGCCGAGATGGCTGTGCTTCCTAGTGGTTAGGAACAGAAGAGGGGGCAGGAACCTGGGAATGAAACTCCTAACTCATAGTACGAACATTAGAGCTCACTTTTAAAAATATTTCCTTTTAAAATAATTTTTAATTGGTAGAAAACTTGTCAGATTAGTAAAAAAGTACTTCTGTAGGCCCTTTTTCATACTTACCAACTTTAAACAATTTCGTCATATTTACTTTATCATGTATCTATCATCCACCTATGATCTATCTCTTTACTTAATTATTTAGTGCCTATTTCCTAAGAACAAGGATTTTCTTCTTATATAACAACATAGTTATCAAATTCAGGAAATTGAATATTAGTACAATGCATTCTAACTTCATTTTTTTGGCTCAATAATGTCTTTTATAACATTTTCCCACATTATATGATCTAGTATAGGGTCATGTGCTGCATGTAGTACCCATGTCCCTTTAGTCTCCTTTAATCTGCAATGCGTCTCAGACTTTTTTTATTTTCACATGACATTGACATTTTTGAAAATTGCAAGCCAGTTATTTTATAATATGTCTTTCAACTTGGGTTTTGTAGACCTCATGTTTTGAGTTTGCTTCTGAACCACCAACTTCTTGCTAGATATTGATATTGGGCTCCCTATCCAGATGGGAGCTAGGATCAAGGTTTCTAGATATAGCAGGACACAGGGAGCATTTGTATCCATAGTGAAGCAGCAGCCACTGAAGGTAGGTTAGGCCATTTGGGTGGAGCAGAGCTCTTGTGACTGAGCCAGGATCATAGGTCTGAGTCATAGGACCAGAAGGGATCTTGAGGGGTCACAAAGTTCATCTGCTTAGCCTTCAGCAGAAACACACTTCCACTCACCCAGACACACCAGACTATTTTTAAAGCCCTCCAGGGAAAGTAATTCTGTGTGTGCTTCTTGTTAACCCACATGGTGTTACTTGCCCTAGCTATGTGAAGTCTTCCCTATAACTCAGCTAACTTATTTCAGGAGCAAGTCTTATAATTTTATTTCTCATCCTGTTTTGAGGAAGGACTCACAGTAAGCCATAAGCCCTTCATTATGTTTAGAGAACTGTATTTTATCACTTGCCTCTCAGGTTTGTTTCTTTAGTCCAACCTAAAAAGTCAAAAAAAGAACTAAACCTATACCAATGTAAAATATTGTTGTGATAGCAATTATGGCATTATAACATTAAATTGTCATGTCAGTAGCTACATATGATCATAGCAATGGCTTATATCATTTTATCATTGGGTTTATTTTCCATAGATCTGACTACCAAAAGGACAATTTGGAGTATCTTTTCTATTTACTTTTTTCTTTCTTATTATAAAATAATATTTATTATAAAATACAAATTCAAACATTACAGAAGAATGAAAGAAAAGAGGTAGAGTTTCTCGCTTTTTGTCCTCTTTACCCTCAATCACATTCCTAAAGCTCATATTTATACTTTTGATATCTGGAGTTTCAGATTTTTTTCTATTCATATAAAAGCAAACACATACATGCACACATTTTATCTTTTTAAAAAATAAAAATGGGATCATATATATTTCAGCTTGATATTTCTCCATATAAAGATAATATGTATTCTTTGTGGGAAATAAAAAAAGAAAATAAAGGAGGAATATTTTTTAAATCACTTATAATTGCTCTGCTCACCTCTGTTATTGCTTGGATACTCTCTCAGAATTTTTTCTATGCATGTGTGTTACTGTATATCCTGCTTTCTAATGTGCTTTTCCTTGATTGACTTTGAGCATCTCGAACTGCTTCACGTTATTCTTCTTAATTTGGGGCCCTAATGCGTATAGTTCTCTCAGGAGGTTTACAAAACTCAGTGAAAGAAGGCTCAGAGGACAGCAGGCTGGCAAAGAGTCAGGTGATTAGGCATGCAAAAAAATTTCCAGGGGGCAACAGAGTGCCTAAAAAGGAACACAGCATCTGTTACCCACGCTCCACTTGGTAAACAAGACTTCTGACAGCCTTAAGACAGTGTCTTGCATGTGCAAGGCCAGACTCCATTCATTATAAATTCATCACTATTGGCCATGCTAGTAATAAAGCACCGAATAAGACAAGCATGGGCCGTGGCCTCCTCCCCTGCCAACTTTATTTATTTACTTATTTATTTTTGGTACCATGGAAAGCAGTGACTAGATATCTTTAGCTTGTGGTCTCCTTGGACTTTGAGAGGTTTTTCTTCTCTAGTTTTATGTTGTGACTCTTCTGATGCAGAACTTACCATGGATAACTTTTCAAATCAGTTCTTGATGCATTAAGAAGTTTAGAGACTGGATACGGTGTATTTTCTTATTGAAAAAAATTCTTCAGAATATCTCAGAAGGAGAGAGACTATGGAGTGACAGGTGTAGAGGTTAAGATGGATTATGTTAGTCTTTGCTTTTTTCTCATGCCTACACATGTCCACCCCCCTTCAAGTTGACTTGGGCATAGCCCCCAGTTTCTAAATCAACCAAAAGAAAAAGAGGGGGAATAGTGATGTTCCTCACATTACTCTTACCTTTTGAACAGAGTAAATCTTGGTATTATGTCACATATTACACCATAGACTATGTGGTGTCCCCTTGTCCCCTCCATTTGGGATCTGAATGTCCAAGTGATGAGAGGGTGGCAGTAGCCTTGTAACTGTGCTGTTTCCTTAGTTTTCTCACTTTCCTCACAGAACAAGGTTTCTCCCTGTGTCCTCTTGGGGATTGCTTTGGAGGATGGCTTTTTTTTTTTTTTTAACACTAAAAAGTCTTTCATTAGACACTGTCCACTGGACAAGGACCCTGAGAGCTGCCTCAGTGTGGGCTGGTATCTTGGCTCTGTTCTCTTTAGCCCCAGACAGAGTTACTGTTGTGTGAACAGATCCCTAGTAACTGTGCCCACATTCAATTAGCTTCCTGGATTCCTTTAAGGCAATCCTCAAGAGCTTCATTTGTTAAAAATGAACAAATATTTGTTGACTGCTCATTACATGCCAGGTATTGTTCTAGGTGTTTAGGATACATTACTGAACAAAAACACCACAATCTTGCTCCCCATGAATCTTGCATTCCAGTGGATGCTTTGAGTGAGAGAGTGTGAGGCTGGGGCTGGGAGTGTTGTGCCCCACCAGCAAACAGCAGTTCTCCCAACATTCCTCTCTAGGGTTAAGATCTGTAACTTCCACCCATCCCATCTTGCTTATTCTCTCCTTGGTCCTTATATTCTAAGGTTTCCAACTTTGTGTCTAAATCTACCTTAGTTACGGCAGGTCTTACATTTAGGAAATGTTTTCTTCTCCTATAAACTCAGCCCTTATACTGAAAGTTCCTATGGCCTAACAATCCACATCTACATTTGCATTTGACAAAACTAACCAGCTCCTCCTTTTAATCACCTGGTAGAAAAGCCTCGGGTCTTTGAAAATACATGTGTAATATAACTGTTTGTGACAGGCAGAGATTGAGATCATGACACAATGAGAAAATAATCCTCCTGCCTATGGAATTAATGTGAATTTGTGGAAGTGGGGGTGGCTAAAGCCATCAGAAGTAAAATTCTTTAAAATAAGGAGCCTCTGAGAAACTAATGTGGAGAATAAACTTTGGTTCTCTTTGGAATCGTCCGAGATGCCCCGTGCTTGTTTGTGCTATTTGTATTTCCTTTCTTCTGTGTGGTATCTGGGATCATTGTGCTATTTTAGCTCTTACTTAGCCGTACTCCCTGTTGAGATGCTAAAATATCCTGAAAGTGGCGGTGCTGAATTTTTTCATGCCCAGGAGGTGGATAGCACAGGGTTGATTTGTAATGACACTTTACTGTAGAGTAAATTTTTAGCTGTAATGATATTTTGGGCTGCTTGATCCCACCAGATTTGGAGAAGTTTGAATTACTTTAAATAACTAGAACACAGACACTCCTATGTTACCCCTGAGACATGTTCACTGAAGCATGGAAATTAGTTCAGATATGCATCCAAGTTTCATAGAATTTTAATGTAAGGGTTTATAGAATTATTTACTGATATTTGGGGAGTGAAAGTTATGCCATGAAGAAAGTCTGATTGAAGGAAGCAACAACTCCATAGTTTAATGTTTCTGAGCTTCTTGTCTTGGTTAAGGAAACTGTAGCAGATTAGCAGTGACTTTACATTTTTTGTTTATCTTCCCATCAGGACATGAGATCAATTTCCTCACTCTGAGCCACAGGCTGTGACTGCTTTGACCAAGAGAATACAACGGAGCTGACAATGCTCCAACTAGAGCAACAGCTAGAGCTGTTACACCTACTTTGCCTGTAGTTTTTGCTACTTGATTGTGGAGGGCTGTGCTGTGTAAGAAGTTTGATTACCCCACTAGAGAGAAAAAGTGGAGAGGCTCTGACATTGCATGGAGTGGTAGGGGAGCCCAGCTGAAACCACCTGCAACTAACTATTCCTGCAAAGGCCCAGACAGGTGAGTGAAGAAGTTAGATTGGAAATGAATCCTCCAGCCCTATTCACCCCAGCTGATGCCATGTGGCTCAGAGATAAACCAGCCAGCTGAGCCCTTCCCTAATTCCTGATCCCCCAACATGACATGTTTCAAGCCCTTAAGTTTTGGGTAGTAATAGATAAAAGAAACAGAAACCTTTTGTTGAAATTCAGGGTTTCACTTTATAGAAATCAGGTTGTATTCATTCATCTATTTATCCAACAACATTTGTCAGGAGTTCATTGTATCTCCAATGGGCTAAGTTCACAGGGAAGTTCTAATAGAGTTAGCTTTGCCCTGTTTTAGCCTCAAAGTATTGAGTCTTACTATTCAGGAAATGAGAGTTCTCTTTTTAAATTTTTCCTTTATTTATTTCAAACACACAGAACACCTGTTCCAAGCACTGTATAAAGTGTCGATGAAGCAATGGAGACTGAAACAACACAGTCTGTGTGCTTATGAGGCTTATTTACAATGGAGAAATACAAAAACCAAAGACAGACAAACAAAAACTTTTCTTCCAGTCTGTAAAATAGGACAATAATACAGACTTCACAGGGTTTTTCCTGAAAATCAAATGATATGATGAATGTGAAAACCTTTTGTAAGTATTTATTCTTTATAAAAGTAGATGATTTTATTGAGTCTTGATGGTAGTAGCAATAGCTGAAGCACAAAGAGGCAAAATTGGTATTTAACACTCAAAATGAAAATAATTCTATGTCCCAAGTGGCCACTCATCACAGGAATTATCAATCCAGGTTTTGTTGGGCCCCTTCTTGGACTTCAGGGGATCTAAAGAACTTCTGAAATTATATGCAGGATGTTATGTGGATACATATATGCACATTAACTTTTGGTTCAGAAAACCAATACTTTTATTAGATTTTCAAAGGTGTTAGTGATTCTGACCCAGAAAGGACCACTAATTTAGAGAATACAGGCCACTATGATATATTAAATTCTAGATGCCAGCCAGTCTATCCAGTACTTTTTCACATGCTAATTTAACCTACACAATCCCTGTGAGTTGGGGACACTAGAAACTAAGGGTTATAGAGGTTAAGTGACTTGTCCAAGTTTAGTATAATGGGCCTAGGTTTCATTCCAGCTCGGCCTGATTCCAGTGGTCTTTCCAATATACCATGTTGAGTTCTCAACTGCAAGCTACAATAGCCAATTATATTGGCTTAAGCAAAATAGAAATGCACTGAGAAGATATTGGTACTCACAGATTTTCTGAGGTAGGAAGAATGGAGAGACAAAATCATTATTATCATTCTGACAGGGACTCTTTGGGGACAAAAAATTACCCCTTCAAAAACAAATATCTGAGTTGGAAGCTCAACATGCCAATGAGTTTGCTAGGTAGTTAAAGAAGACCCACATAAACACATCCCATCCTCAATTTTGTCTGATCCTGCTCTTTCAATGCAAGATTGTGTTTTTTAAAACATGTGTAGGACATGTTTTTAAACACCTATAAGAAAAAATAATGATAATACTGCTTATATCATTATAATTCTTAGCATTTTATAATTTATGCTGAACCTGCACAAATTTTCTGTTTATATTTTGATCTACACAACCAGTCTGAAAGTTTATATAGGGGAAACATTTTCATCCCTATTTGATAAACAAGGAAACTGAGGCTCATAGACGCTGCTTGACTTCAAAGCTCACATGGTTGAGGAGAGCTCTAATCCCCACATCTGGGGCTTCTTTCTACTAGATGTCCTGTAGAACTCAAGTGCCTCAGCTGCCCACAAAGCTGAGGTAGTTAAGGCTTCACCAGGCAGGCCTGCCATACTCTCCCCTTAGGTATGTAAGGAGGAGATAGTTGATTGTATATACCCAGACTGAGGATTGTTGCACAGCTGCAAGAGATTGGCAAGTGTGATGTTTGGTCATTAAAACATAACCTGACAACAATGAAGTGAGATGGGCTGGCATCATGATATGAATTTGTATCTAGACCCAGATGTTAGTTTCAGGTGACAGTTTTTATAAATATATATGTCAATTACGCTGGAGTTCCAGAGAGATGTTGTTGGGACTATAGAAGCTTTGAAAAACCTTCTTCCAGCTCAGGGCTTCCAACTGTCAAGACTTCATCCTGAGTGGACAAAAGAATAAAAGCATATTTCCCACTGAGGAAGTAAGGGAGTTTTAAAGTTGCATTCAGTGAAAGTCCCCCAGTCCAGTATTCCATGGTGGCCTTTGTGGAAAGTGCATCCTGTAGTGTCACTGGGATTCACTGAAACTGGTCTGGGTTTAGGTATCAGATTATTCATTTTCGTGAAGTCTCATCTTCAGTCTTCTGTGGGATTCCTTTAGTATCAAATGCAGAAATGGACAAATGACCACGTTTCTTTCCTTTCTTTCTTCCATATAACATTATAGTTACCATTTATTGAGGATTTAGTATGTAGTAGGGGGCTGTGATACATAATTTACATAATTATGCTACTTAACCTCTACCTCTGTGAGGTAGTTACTATTCTATTCACTGGAATTCAGATACTGATTACCCCATAACTTGTACATCCCCACTGGCTTAGGAGGAATTTGAACCTAGTTTTTCTTCCCCCACAAAGCCTGGAATTCTTCATACTGCTATTCAGAGAGGAGATTCTGCATGTTTTTCAAGACAAAATAATAGGAGAGTGCATGGTGTGAAGCATTCTCTTCTTGAAAACTGTTGTTCTTCAACTGCCTAGGGCCTTGCAACAGAAAAAAATGTGTCACCTCATAAAAGTCCTGGAATACTGTCTCACTTGGGTCCACAAGTTGATTGCTTTGCAATTTCTTTGATACTATTCAAAACAACATGTAACCTACGTCTATCCAGAGGTGTTTCCATCCCAACTGCATGACTATCTGTGGCTAGAAAAATATATTTCTCTTTTCTTTATGCCACTGTACCTGCAGGACTTTTTGGAGGATTATTGTTGTAGGAAAGGAAGGGTGTCCATTAGTGGAGTAAAAAGTCAAGTGAAATGTTCAGAAATTCATTCATTTATATAGTCTCTATTTATGTTCTTTCTGGAATTTTTAGCCAACCGGATATGTTTATAAGCACCATTCCTGGGCAGCTGGGTGGCTCAGTTGGTTAAGTGCCTTCAGCTTAGGTCACGATCTCAGGTCCTAGAATTGAGCCCCACATTGGGCTCCCTGCCAAGTGGGGAGCCTGCTTCTCCCTTTCCCTCTGCCTGCTGCTCCCCCTGCTCGTGCTCTTTCTCTCTCTCTCTATCAAATAAATAAAGAAAATCTTTTTTAAAAACATAAATAGGGACAAACCTTTTGGATCCCCTCCCTCCTTGGGAGCTTTGTACTATCACTTTGCTATTACTCAACAAACTTTGCTTTGCTGCCCATCAAAATACATACATACATACATACATACATACATACATACATACTCTTCCCATGATCCAGTGCTACTGAGATGTGCATATTTTTATTCTTAACCTCGAAGGTTTCTGTCCTGTCCTTTATCTTTGCTCTTCTTCCTTAACATTTTTTTTTTCTACTGCAGCTTCACCAGGAGCAATAGGAAGTCTCCATGTACTTTGGTATTCCGTATCCAAAATGGTAATAAAATAATTAAATTAATTTTAATTAAATAATGAGTATACTTTTATATAATGAGTATATATTACTTGATATGTAACTGTGTTAGGTATTACAATATCATCTTTAGTATTTTTTTAAAGATTTTATTTATTTATTTGACAGAGATCACAAGCAGGCAAAGAAGCAGGCAGAGAGAGAGAGAGAGAGAGAGGGAAGCAGGCTCCCCACTGAGCAGAGAGCCCGATGCGGGGCTCGATCCCAGGACCCTGAAATCATGACCTGAGCCGAAGGCAGAGGCTTTAACCCACTGAGCCACCCAGGTGTCCCCATCTTTAGTATTTTTTAAAATACTTTTAAAAAAGTATTTTTTAAAATCTCTTTTCTTTTTAAAATCTCAGTTTCACAGATGAGAAAGCTGATGTCTGCTGGGGTTAAAAATCTTACCCAAGTCTGTCCCAGGGAGAAAGTGAGAGCCAGGAAGAAATAGAGCCAGGATTAGAACCTGTGTCTTTCTAAAGCTTATGTATTTTCCACAATGTCATATTGCTTTTTAATGTCAGGGCCAGCAAAGTAGTTTGTAGTAAATTCCTTATTCTTTATCTTACCATTATTATTGAAGTGCTGTCTCTTTTTGGAATCAAGTTGTTCCTATGATCAGTTTTAGAAATTGGGAAATTGTATAGGTTGAAAGATCCCATAAATGAATGTTAACCTCTAAAGAGAAAAGCTCTTTAAAGCTGTTGGAATCTGGGCTGAAATAACCAATTTCTATCTATGCTCATGTTAGAAAGGTTTAACCTAGAATAGCTTTTTGAGTGAAGTCATTGACCTCATTTTTCCTCTTCCCCTAAACAGAACCAGTTGGAGATAAGTATATGTTTATCCCTTGTCATGTACTCTTGGTGTCCATAATGGTTTTATAGATTAGCTGTTTCATGACCTTGTGTGTATATAGAGTTTCTTTTGGTTTCTATTGGTGTTAATTTCCAGATACTATGATTTCTAACTGGCATAAGCAAAGACCAATAAAATTCTCTCCAATACCATGAAACCTATTTATTTATGTGTCATTGAGTGTTCTTCAGTGGGCCGTGGAGATGGTAAGTTTACTTTCCATAGTAAGAAAAATTTAAATAAACACATTTTAGCCTCAATGTTAGTACAATTAACTGAGCATTTACTTTGCCTTTGGCAACGACCTTACATAGAGTTGTTTTGGAAGTGAATAATCATTAATTCATCCGACATAGTGGAGTATCTATTATATGGGAACTGTGATTGGTATATGTTCCTAGATCTCAAGGAGCTCAGGATCTAGGACAAAAAAATAGACCAAAAGATAAATTACACAGAACGTGAAGATGTGTTTACAGTACTGTGGATGCTTAGAGGAGCAGGAGGCTGTGTTTAAAATGAGTAAATGGTGTAGAGAGGATTTTCTCGCTAAATAAAAGGGACTAGGTTTGCCAGGTAAAGGATGCAGCAGGCATGGAAGTATGAGTATCATAAAAAAATATTTGGATAAACTGGAAAATTTCAGAGTAACTAGATTTTGGAGTAGAATGGTAGAGATAGTGGGAAAGGAGACAAGTTGGGGCTACAGAAAATCATCAAGGGCCTTGTATGCTAAAGTTGGGAACTTGGGCTTTAAGAGTTCAAATGAGAAAGATCATTTTACTTTTTCCTTGAAGAATGGGGACATATAATACCAAAGAAATATTTTCTAACTCTGGTCAATGGGAAAGGGCAGCAGATGAGATAGGACAAGCGCCATTAATTAATACAGAGAAAACCAATTCCATTTATTTCCCCCTAGTTTTGATTAGCATTTTGGTCCTCTGATTGAAGTGAACTCATTTGAGCAATTGCAAAGTGGGGCTTTGGATCAATCTTTTCAGGAAGGAAGATAGGAACCCCTGGCATTTTCTTCTTTATGTTTTGTTTTTATTGAATAATTTCCTAGCTATTTACCAAGAAGAGCCCAACTGTATCCATCTCCAGAATTTCCTAAGGGATTGAATCCTTGGCCTTCATTCACATTAGCAGCCTTATTAAGGATTTCATGAGGTTTTTTTTTTTTTTTCTTTTTTTCACATTGTCTCAAGAGAGGAGGGAAATCCTGTTTGTTATACAATGTAACTCATTGCATAATGGGTCATTGCATATTTCTGCTAAGACCAAGGGAACTTGTAAAGAAATAAAAAATGACATCAAAATGTGATGTGTCAGTGGAAAAGAGAGAAGCACAGAAACACAGAAGGAAGAGAAGTGGGACAACTATTTTTGCTTTCTACATCTTATTAGTTATTAATTCCAAACTCTATAAAGCATTAATCGGATACAATTTTCAAAGGAGCACAGGATTAGAAAATTTAAAACATATAAACAAATAAGTAAATAAGCAAATAAGTAAAACGAGAGCCATCTTTTAGAAAATAAATCTTTTTAGATGTGATTCAGTTCACTCAATTCAACAGATATTTGTTGAACTTTGCTTGTCTGTCCTTGAGGATTTCAGCATCTCCTGGAAGGGTTGGATGTGTGAATCACTAGCTATGATACCATATTGTAAGTTAGAAAGATGTATAAGTTGCTATGGATACACAAAGACAAGGACACTTCACTTTTCCTGTTAAGGCTGGGGAAGAGTTTGAAGTAGAAATACTCCATTCTGTATTTAAATTACACTTAAAGGATGAACTGGAATTTTCCAGGAATAAAGAAAGAGTGTTATGAGAAAAGAGAATAGTATGATTAAAAGCTTGTAGAAGGAAGTACATAGCAATATACTAAAATATATATAGCCTAGTATATAGAAAGCTGTGGAAACTCCTCAACTTCTTGTGGTTTTGAAATCTAGGATGTGTAGCAAGGAGAAGTCTGGGGGAATGTTGGGAGGAAGAGTATCAGGTAGAACTCTCTGGTTACAAGCAACAGAAGCTAATGGAATAACTCATACCAAACATACACATACACACTCACATGGCACCTCCCCAGCACACATATGCATGCACACTCTTACTATAAATGGTAATGTCTTCAGGCAGTCTCATAAAGTGAATCATTTTCAGTTATTTCTCTTGAACATCAGACTTCAATGAGACAATATCTGACTGGTACAACTTAGATACGTCTTGGCTTGGAGAGAGTAGAACCCCTCGGTAGAGAGTTCCGTCAAGTTATGGTAACAGCAGAAAGTTAGATTCTCTAATCTAGTGTTCTAATGTATGAGTCTGGGACCATAGAGCATGGAGGAAAGCATTCTCATGCTGATAAGTAATTCTTAGGGCATTATATTAGTCCATATAGGATAGGTTTATATTGCAGTAACAAATATTACCAAAATCTTTGGGACTTCACACCACAAAAGATAATTCCTTATACAAACACTACTTCTGGTCTGGGTAGCTCTTTTGGGCTACTTATATCCATATGGATGCTAATAAATTAAGCCTACTGCATATTGGTCACTTGACTCTCACGTTTATCACTGAATGCCATGGCAGGGGGAAGTTATCCTTAGAGAGTTTCCCTCCTGACAGTTAAGTGCTTTTCCCAGAAGTGACACACACACACACACACACACACACACACACACACCCCTACCATTGGGTACAACTAACTACATAATTTCAAAGTGCAAGGGAGGCAGGCAAGTATCCCTTGGGCCAGAAAAAGAGTAAGACTTGATACAGGTGAACACAGAGAGACTTCCTGTAGTCATTCTTGTACTACAACCTAGGTTGAGATGCTGGAGCTGTCTCACCAAAGTTCAATCATGTTTGATTATATTTGACTTTAGAAGAAAAGAAAGAATATAAGGCATTTATTTCATTCTATTTATGAAAACCTACAGAAACTTCAGTTCATATAACACTGTCATCATTTTCTGTGCAAGACTGTCTAAAGTATTTTACAAATATTTCTACCAATAATGATGATAGTAAATTAAAAAAATCTTTAACTGTATAAATAGAAAGAAGACGGAAAAGTGTTGGCACACTTTTTCTGATAGGGCCAAATACTAAATATTTTTGGCTTTATGGGTCTCTGTCTCAACTACTCAACTCTGGAAAGCAGTCATAGACAGTATGCAAACAAATGGGTGTGTTCTAATAATACATAATTTATGAAACTAGCTAGCAGCCTGGATTTTACCCATGGGCCATGTTTTATCATCATCTGATCTTGAAAATTTACTTGTGGACATCGCTGTGGAAACTCTGGGGCTCCCCTAGGGAACCCTTTGAAAATTATAAAATGTGGAACCTTTCTAAATCTACCATTCTGCTCCAGCCAGATTGGACTTCTTTCTGTCCCTCAAATGCTATCTCATGCATGTGCTTCTAATTACATTCTTCCCCCTCTTAGGAATGCCCTCTCCTTCTAAGTTTAACTCCTCTATCTTGGGACCAGATTAAGTTCTACTTTCTCTTTGAGGCTTCCCCTTCAGGGGTCGATCACCAGTGAGAATTATTTTGTCTGAAGTTCAAACTATCTGGCTCAGTGTCCCTCTTACCTTATTGCTTTTCTCTGTAGATATATCCTCATTTCCTACTGGATTTCAAGTTCCTTGAAGACAAGAAAAATGTCCTTGTTTTAATTTCATGTCCTGACATAAAACATACCTTTCAACCTTCTTAATCAACTACCAAGCTTCCTGGAATATCTGGCCACATTGGATCTATTTCTTCTCTTCTGCTTACTCATCTTTTTAATGTCATCTGCCTCCTACCTTCACCATTACACTCACAGTGCTTTTGACAACATGGACAAGGAACTCTTTCTTGCCAATTTCTAATTGGCATTTTTTAAAATCAGAAATTGTCCATATTCTGTTCTTATCCAAATCTTTCAGCAACATGGACACTAATGACTATTCCCCTCTGAAACACTCTCTTCTTTTTACTCCCTCGGTACTGGTCTCTCCTGTTGGTTCTTCTCCTCCCTGTACTCCAGCCATCTTTCTCAGTCTCCTCCCTGAGACCTTCTTCTCCTTCTTGTCCTTTAAATGTTGGTCTTCTTTAGAGGTCCTATGCCTTCTTCTCTTTTTACTCTGCACATTCTTACTGAACAATTAACTCCTTTATCTTCAATTAAATTCCATATACTGGTGACTCCCAAATCTATTATTCTTACTCAATGAGCCTCTCTTCTGAGCTCCACACCTATAAATTGGCTTATGAGACACCTCCATTTGGATAACTTAGAAGCCTCTCATCTTAATCTCTCTAAGGCTAAACCCTTCATCTTTCCTTTCATACTATTTTTTCCCTTTAGTGAATAGTACCACCATCTGCAGGTTGCCAAATCAGAAACCTGACAAGCATCCTTGTTCCCCCTGCCCTCACTGGGATGCTTTTTTGATTTGTGTATTTCTCGCTCCTGACCTGCATTTCCCCTGTCTCATACTATATCACAGCAAGAGTCTCCTAACTGGTATCTCCACATTTTCTCTAGTTGTTTTGGTCCATTATATATATCACAATCAGAACTATCTCCTAAAATACATATCTAATTCTCAAACATATTCTTGATATATATGGGCTATGTCCTGCGCAGTCTGGCCTGACAACCTCTCAGCCTTCTCTCTTGCTGCCTCACTTTTGGACTCTGACTAGCCAGTTTTCTCAACACTGTGATTGGAATCACTCCATCCCATCTCGTACCTGGTTAATTCCCATTTGACTAAGAGCTTTCAGCTAGAATGTCACTTCCTAAAGGAAGTTCCTCCAACCCTGTGATGCTAGGTTGTGACCACCATTAAGGCAACTTGCAAATGCTCTCATTCTCCTCCCTTTGGGCACCTGGTTGGATTGCATATTCCTACCATCTTGAAGTATGCTGCGATCATGGGTCTTTCTCTGGCCAGTGAAATGTAATCAGAAGTAGTATGTGTTACAACCTGGCAGGAACCCTTAGGAGCCAGTGTGTGATTAGCTATACCCCATTTATCTCTCAAGGCAACTGCCAAACTCCAGGGTTGGATGTTCTGTACATTTGGATCCCTGATTGAGAAAACTTGCCATCTAGCAGAAATATTAAGTACCAATTTGGTGTTATAAACCCCTATGATTTGGGAGTTGTTTGGTGCCTTGACTTAATCTAGTCTCTGTTTATTAATATAGCTCTCCTTTCTCTATAATTTGTTAGTACTACATACTTCTCCCTTTGTCTCACCTACATATCTCCCAGTAGGCTATATGCTTTATGAGGACAGGGATCATGCCTATGTTATTCACCTTTTTATCTCCAGCACCTAGAAAGTGTCTGGCATGGAATAACAAAGATAATAATAGTAAACACTATTGCACACAATAATCCCAGAAGGAAGATTCTTATAATTATCCATACTTTACAGATGAGGAAGTGGAGTCATAGGGAGTTTAAGTAACTTGCTCAAGATCACACAGCTGAGAAGTAGCAGAACTGAGAGTTGAAGCCAGAAAAGTCTAGATCCAGAGTCTGTATTCTTAATCACTATTCATACTTCCTTTCTCAGTCAATATTTATGGGATGTGTAAATGCTAACTGGATGGATAAATTGGTGTTTGAGCAACTACCTGTGTTTCTGTAAATGGAAAACTTTTCTCTCTCCTCCTCCTTTCCTCTGTCTCATCCAACACTACATACCCTATAGAACTCAGCTCAGTCATCATCTCTTCAGGAAAGCTTCTTTGATCCTCTCCCAAGCTCTACTACTGAGATGTCTCAGTCCACTATGCATACCTCCAATATTGCATACTTGCCCCACTGTACTGTAATTATTGGTCAGTTTGTCTGTTTTTTCCTTTAGACAGTGAGCTACTCAAGATCAATTATTTGGCCATATCTGTCCAAGCCTAAGTAGCTACTTAGTGCTTAAAATATATATATTTTTTAAAGTGTAAGCAACTCTACCCCTTCTCCCACCAGTCACAGCATGTAAGATCTTTTTTTTTTTAAGATTTTTATTTATTCATATGACAGATAGAGATTACAAGTAGGCAGAGAGGCAGGCAGAGAGAGGGGGAAGCAGGCTCCCTGCCGAGCAGAAAGCCCAATGTGGGGCTCGATCCCAGGACCCTGGGATCATGACCTGAGCTGAAGGCAGAGGCTTTAACACACTGAGCCACCCAGGTGCCCCTAGTGCTTAAAATATTACAAATGGTTCATAAATGTTGGTTGAATAAATAAAAGGAAAACTGATAGAATGAATGACTTTCTTTAGACTAAGGTTTCTCAGCAATAGTCCCATTAACACTTTGGCCTGGATAATTCTTTGTTGTGGAGTCTGTCTTGTGCATTGTAAGATGCTCAGCAGCAACCCATGCCTCTACCCATCACAAGCCAGTAGCACCCACACCCCACGCTTGTGACACCCACACATGCATACACACACACACGTACACACTTGCAATATCTCTAGACATTGCCAAATGTCCCCTAAGAAGGCAAAATTAGCCCCACTTGGGAACCACTGTTTTTTTTTTTTTAAAGATTTTATTTATTTATTTGACAGACAGAGATCACAAGCAGGCAGAGAGGCAAGCAGAGAGAGGAGGAGGCAGGCTCCATGCTGAGCATAGAGTCCGATGTGGGGCTCGATCCCAGGACCCCGGGATCACGACCTGAGCCGAAGGCAGAGGCTTCAACCCACTGAGCCACCCAGGCGCCCCTAGGAACCACTGTTTTCAAACATCTTTACTCATTATTATAATTACATGAAAGATATATGTTAGTTCCATCTCTCCCTTCTTTCCTGTGTTAATTAGAGTGAGGGAGGGACAGAAAATCTATGTGAGGGACAGAAAATCAACTTTAGCTAGATTAGATGAAAAGGTAGTATCTTAAGGAACCCAGGAATATGAATATGGCTGGGCCTTGAGAACAGCTAGGTCCACAACATTGGCGCTGTCTGGGTCTGGTGTCTATACCTGGACCAGTCAACCATGGCCAGTGTCAGAGGGCAGGTTGAAGTATGTAAGTTCCTGCAGAAAGCAGTTGGGGATGAGAAGATTGGAAGACTGTTTCTAAAAGAAGGCGTCTGGCAATAGGTTTCCACTAAAACCTCTTTCTAAGATAAACACACAGAAAAAAACAAATTCAGTTTAATAAAGAGTCTGGAAACAGGATGGGTCCCTCAAATGGAGAAAAGAGTCCTCTTTACTTGAATATCGGCCTAACCCACCAGGCATCCTTAATAAGACAAGTACAGAGACCTTGAGCACACTGCATTCAGCCCAATATATATTAGTGAATATATTCATTAATAGTATATATATTATATTATATATATGTGTGTATATTTATATTTGGCATATATTAGTATATATATATATATACTGTGTGGTATATATTAGTGAAGGTGTGGTATATGTTAGTGGTATGGGGTATATATTACTGGTATATATTAGTGAAGTTCCCAGAATGGGCTAGAAAGCCTTGGAGGTTAATTGTGTCCAGTAACTAGGTAATTCTGTGTTCCAAAGCCAGTCTCAGCCCCCAACCTCACTCTTTCCATCCAGCTAAGGTGCTGTGGCTCTCTCCTTACATTTATATGGCGCCCAGTTGTCTATGTATTTGCAGCAACTCCAAAGCCTCATTCACCCTCAGCTATTTGCAGATTGTTACCTTACGTTTCTGCCGTAGATTTAGTTTATCCTTTTAGGAGCTGGTTTGGGGAAGAAATGCAGGTGGAGGTGGGTAAAATAGGAATGTCTATGCTCAGTGGTTCAGATGCTGACGAAGCTGAGGCTTGTGTCTAGGCAGGATGCCTGGAGTTTAGTCTGCTGGGGAGGAGGGGTTGCAGAAACTACCCCAGCTGATGTACTTTCTGCCCTGGGGAATGCTTTTAAAACCTTAAATCCTTCTTGGGGGAAAGTATACATGAGGTTTTTTTTCCCCCCTGATCGCCTGGCCTGAAATTTCCCTTTCTCAAACTGGCATGCAGCCTTTAAGGATCTACCTAGGTAACTTTTTAAATGATCACCAGCACCAGTTGTTTTTTTCCAGTTATGCAGAGAGCAGCTGATGGAAGAGGCACTATGGGGAAGTCACAATATGGCTGGATGCATGTTGACCCTCCAGACTTCTTCTTTTGGTCACAGTGGGCTCATGCAGTAATGACAGGGAGTAGGAGGGTGGGAATGAGGGGCCTGGCTAGAGGGAACATAAAGATTTGAGAAGAGAATTTTGGTGTTTCAGGAACACTTTTATTCTCATGCTATATGAAGATCAAGCTGCATAACACCCCTGTAGGCAACTGGTACTCAAATGCCTCAGGAAGAGCTCAGCTCACTGGTTTCCAACAGGATGTTCATGACTGCCCCTCTGCCCACCACCACTTCACTCTGCCATGTCTAATCCTCCTTGAGAGCCTTCCAATCTAACCTCTTCTCAACTGCTCACGTTCCGTTAGGTCTTTGCCTTTTTGTCTGAAAGTCCTCAATGCTCCTCTTGCATCACTCATAGAAATCACAGAGGATCTGTAGCTATATTGTCCCCTCTCCTCTCATTTGCTGTCTGGATTTGGCTACACCCAGTCAAATACTGAGTGTGGTCTCTGAACCAGATGCTAATTAGGCACCAGGTACATGATGGTGTAAGGATAGACCAGAAGAGTTGCATGCTTCAGTGCAGGGGGTGGTGGCCAGGGGAAGCAAAAATAAGCAAGCAAATAAATCAATGTTCTGGGTGCAAGATGGTATAGAGCCATAGGAAGTATCTTAGTAGCATGTCCAAGAAGGGGTCTTTGAGGTGGTGACATTTTAGCTGCGACTTATTTTTTTTAAAGATTTTATTTATTTATTTGACAGACAAAGATCACAAGTAGGCCGAGAGGCAGGCAGGGAGAGAGGGGGAAGCAGGCTCCCCGCCAAGCAGAGAGCCTGATGCAGGGCTTGATCCCAGGATCCTGGGACTATGACCAGAGCCGAAGGCAGAGGCTTTAACCCACTGAGCCACCCAGGTGCCCCTAGCTGTGACTTAAAAGAAGAGGAACCAGTGATGTGAATTTCCCTTCCAAAATGTATATACTTATTTTTTGCACTTCATCATTCTGAATAAATGGAAATGGTCTTTGTACTATAGGACTGCCTGATTTGCAAATGGTACATGAACCTCCCCCTTAAATGCTTGAACTTGAAAAATCTCAACATAAAACTTAAATGACATCCCAGACATTTCAACCTCATGCTCTAATATCCCTGTGCATCTTCACACTGATACAAATGACATGCTTTCCAGTCCTATCCCTGACTCAAATTGGCTGTGGATATTTTGGACAAGTCCTTGCCCTTTTCTTCATCTTAATTTCATACTATATAAAATAAGGAGATTGAACAACATATTTTATTAGGATTTTTTCCCCCATTATAAAATTTTTCATTGAGATAGTTCCTCATGGGTTGAGGGTAACTCCTGGGAAAGAACACCAGGGAATCAGTATTAAAAACACAATGGGAAAGGAAATGAAGAGGCACGATCAAAACTATTGCCGCGCATCCATGAAAAAACAATCTTGTTTCCCAGAACAGCTACAAACATGCCAAATTTGGGACAGTGAATCATGTCAGGACACCTAGTTTAGCTGGTTTATCAAATAAATGTTGATATAACATTGTCTTAGCCTAGTGTGTGTCATCTTAAGAGACTAAGAGATTGTCCATAAACCTGTGAAGAAATTCTATTTATATAGAAAGTATTTATTATTTAATAATATATTCAGGAATAATTGCTGAAATACTGATATTTCTCTGAATGCCCCTTGTGTAGGTTTTCTGGAGGGTGAGAGAGGATTGTTATGGACCTTTGCAAACAACTCCTTGAATTCCACAGTGAGCAAAGGAAATTCGTGATAAGGGTGTTCCTATTGGCTACAGTCTTAGCACACAATTTGCATATCATTCTATAACATTCCAGGGATCCACCTCATGTACCTTCTTCATACCTTAATATCTTTTGATCAATTAGTGTTTCGTGCTTGAATGAAAGATTGAATCCCAACTGGCACTCCCAGTTGAAGGTCTATTTTTTAAAACATTTTATTAATTAACTTATTTTTAGAGAGAGAGAGTGAGAGAAAGCGGAGGAGGAGCAGAGGGAGAGGAACAGACTCTCTTCTGAGCAGGGAGCCCCACATGGGGCTTGATGTCACAACCCTGAGATCATGACCTGAGTTGAAACCAAGAGTTGAAACCAAGCTCAATTTTAATGTGTCAGAGGCAAAGGGCAGTTTTGGGGAAAATCAGATTAAGAGTTGATTTTAATTTCTGCCACTTTACAAACATAATGCAACCCTTTGAAACTTCCAGGATCTGTTTAAAAATTTTTAGAGAAAGATATAGTAAACATTATTTTCCAAATTTATCCAGCTTATGGGTTTAGTAGTTTAGTTAGGAATGGATGGGTGTATGTGTGAGGGATCTTATATTTCTAGTGGTATGTGGCATATCTTTTTAGCAATAATATTTTAAGCACTATTTAGTAGGGGCAGTTTCTGATACGTGGCTTCTACCTTGGAGTCTCCAGCTTCTAATGTGATATTTATACCCGATTTGTCTCACTACCAATTGAATTAACATGGACTTACCAAATTCCTGAATTCAAAATTATTGGATCCCCTTCTTGGGTAGAAGAAAAGCGTTTTTTTTTTTTTTGAATCTTTAAAATATTTTCCATATTTAAAACTTATATCTATGCAAAGAGAAAATGTGTTAAAACTTTACTTGTTTCAGTATCCCCCAAAGTTTTTTGACCAAGAAGTGTCCCCTTCTTTTGTTAAAAATTTTCTTCACTTTCATGAAAGATACTTTGGGAAACTTTGCTCTATATAGCTATACCTTGAAAAATTTTGCTTTGAATTAAGCACATTCTCAAGGGACACCTTTATTCTGTGCATTATTTTTTTCTTTGTCCTTTACATTCCACCACTAAATTTGGGGGCAGAGTTTATTTTATACTGCTAAGAGAGAGTCTAATGTATTATGTACACTTAATAAATATTTGTTAAATTTTATTGGTATTACAATAAAAATAACAGCATAGTTACCAATTATGGTCTTTTAACTTGTTACTCTGTAAAATATTCTTCTAGTCTATAGCAAGGTGCTTCTGATTTGGTTGAGAATAATTCACTGCCTTGGATTGGTCCCAACTTCCAGGACAGAGAGTCAAAGTGTCTGTTGTCTAGACATGATATTTCCAATCAGTGTGGGTTGTTTTTGCTTTGCCTTTTTTTTTTTTTTTTGGACGAGTGTGGGAAATATTTTTCCTTCAATTCATTTGTTTTGAAATTAGTTTTTCAACAACACATGTGCCTTGAAGATATATGACATATACTGAATCTTCTCTTTAAAAAAAATAAAAATGTAATGTTCATTTAACCTATTAGTACCTTGTCAGACAGCAACTTTTTGGAAACATTTAAAAAAATAGAGAAATATGTAATTGTGTTTTGGATATACAAAGGAATATTGCATAGCAGTTAAAATGAATATACCATGTCTATATATGTTAATAAGAATATAAAAAATGTTTCATGGAGATGTTATGTTGCAAAGAGCTATAGATGGTAACATTTATTGAAGTTGGAAAAAAGGCTTGCACAAAACAATATCACTTATTTTTCTTGAGGCATGTGGCCATTTTGTATTAGTACTTCTAAAAGCATGTACTCCATCCAGAGTCAGCTTGCATGGAGTTGATTACTGGCTCTACCGCTATTGGTGTATGACCTTGGGAAAGTTATTTTTAAATCTCTCTGTGATTTTAATTTTCCATCTGTAAAACGAAGATAATAATAATTATTATTATACTTACCTTTTGGTTATTATGATGATTAAATATTTATAGAACTCTTATATGAATGTCCATACAGAGTAAGCACTATGTTTGCTATCATGATTATTATTATTAGAGAAAGTATTATAATGTGTATTGAGGCACACAAAATTTATGAAGTGGGATGCATCAAGGGAGGAAGGGAGAAGAATGAGACAGGGGAATGGAATAAGGAATTTCAATTTTGTTTGTAATATTTTCTAAAAAAAGAGAAAAGATCTGTAGCCTCTATTAAAATACAACATTTGCTAATTTTGAGTGTCTCATGAACATATTGTAACTTACCTTGTATTCTTTATTTTTATTTATTTTTTGTCTCCTTAGATGTGAGTAGGTAGCTTTTAATATTTATCTAAAAAACATGGTTTAGCTGTTACTTTCATAGCAATTCAAAATTGTCAGGCTCTAATTTTCAGCTATCTTTATATTTTAGTGGTGATAAAACAAGCTATGCAACTGCAAAGAGAAGTTTTTCATGGAAAAAAAAATCAACAATTAGATGTTCTAAAGAGGGGATAGCCTGCCAAGGAAAGTGGTGTACTTTTTTTTTAATTAAAAAAATTTCAGGTACAAACTTCAAAAAATAATAAAAACAACAAAAGAAAACAAATTAAAAAATACCCCAAATCACATGTCATCTTTCTAATTAGAGACATAGAGGACCATTAATACTAGTAATGCCACTGCTAATAATTTTTAAGGAAAAAACAATCCCATATTGTAAAAATACCTTAGAATCATAAAAATTCCATCCAGGTGCATGCAGTGAATGGTTTTGTTTTCCTACTCAGTGCTCATTCTCTTTTCTACTGGTAACTGTGTATGTTAGGGACTACTAGTTGTCTCCCAGAAATCTTAGGTTGTAAGAAGAATTTTAGTTAAGCATAAGGCCATCAATAAAGACTACATTTCCTGACTCTTGTAGCTGGGCATGGCCAAGTGACACAGTTTTAGTGAAGTGGATGTGAACAGAAGTTCAATGTGTGACCGTTGTGTATTCCCCTTCCCTACTCGGGGGAACATGAGCATGGTGGACAGAGTTACAGCAGCCATTTTAAGTTAAGAGATGGAACCTGTATTAATAATAGCAAAGCACTAGGATAACAGAATCCTGGGCTCCCGATGTCTTCAAGGAAGCAAGGTGCTTCATTGCTTGAACTTGTCTGTGAGAAAGAAATGAGCTGATTTTCAAATATGTTTTAAATTTTGGATTCCTGCCACTAAACCTGAAGTCATCGCCTCATTAACATGAGCACTTCATTTGTTCAGGGTCTCCCTCCTTCACTCTTAGTCTCTGTTTATGAAAAAAGTCTTGATTTCATCTCTGGCTGGAGGAATGGGCTTGTGGCCCAAACTAGGCCAGTCTCCAGCAATACTGTATATTTATTGGAAGCATCCAGAAAGAAAAGCTCTTTCCCATAGGGCTTCCGAAGGTTAGGCCTCAAACATAGTGCCATTGGTGGCTAAGGCAAGACCCTGCTTGAGAGTTGAGCCAGCTGAAGAGCAGAGGGTGAAGGGATGCACTCAGTTTCCTACTACATCATTTGAGGACTGAGATCTAGTTATGGCCAGAATTACCCATGACTAAGGTTTTCAGTTACCTGAACCAATCACTCCCCATTTTGTTGTTTAAGTTAGTATGTTTTTCTCACATTTCCAACTAAAAATTCATATATAACACAGGGCTGATTTTACGTAACCTTTGGAGTTAGTACCCCTAAGTTTTTAGAATGTTTTTCTTGTTATTTCCCATAGTGTAACTACCTACCCCTACCGCTGCCCTAATCCTAGTGACTTCAAATGGCAATTTATTATTGTTGCTCATGTTTTTGTCCATCGAATGAGCTCAGCTGTGTAGTTCTAGCTTGGTTCCTCTCATGTATTGCTGTCAGATGTCACCAGGGTTAGAGGCATCAGAAGACCCCACAGAGCTGGACATCCCAGATGGCTTTTTCACTCACAAGTCAGACTTGTTACTCAAGGCTTGCTTCTCCAGCATATGCATAGCAGAGACCAAGGCAGATACTGCAAGGCTTATTCTGACCCAGTCTCAGCATTTTCACTTATTTGTTTCAGGAATCGAATTCCCAACCCAGATTCAAGGGGAAGGAATCTCACAGGGCATGAATACTGGAAGATGTGGGACATCTTTAAAGACAAGCTGTTAGCAAAAAAAAATTTCATTTTTATGCTCAGGAAAATTTCCTCTTTGTAGTCTGACTCAGTAGAAAAATTAATCATTACTTTGAGTTGTGATGCAAGGTTTGAGCACAAATGGTTGAAAGAACTTCTGTGCTTTGTATGCTTCTAATTGTAGCCTTCACTTCACTTCACCTAGGGTAACGGCTTTACAGCTCCCCCATCATGAGGGGTTGCTTTTCAGCCAAAGCTTTTGTTATCTCTGGAGCAGAACACAACACATTCTAAATCAAGGTCTGGATACAACATAAGCTTCTCTGAGGCAGTGCTAGATATTTCTTTATAACCCCCCCCACCTTTGTAGACTTTAACATTGTTGTTTTCAGAAAAAATGTTTCCAGCTGGTAGATTAAAAACCTCCCAATGCAGGTGGGAAAAATTGTCCTTGATCATAGGAAAAGAACTGGCTAGATTCTATGCTAATCAGAGCAAATCTCATTCTCTGTGGGGCCGGGGTGGGGAGGGGGAAACCTCTGAATGAAACACTTTGAGGCAAAAGCTATTTGAATGATTTTTCTGAATGACGTAAGTTTGAGCTCAGGAGAGGCAGATCAAATCTGGTGAAAAAGACTAATGTTGAAAGAGACTGAATGTCCAGCTGGGATTCCTGCTAGTCATAGGCTTGCAATAGAAACTTTGAGAAAATATGGCCTTTTAGAAGTACAGTTTCTCCAGTAAAAACAAAACAAAACAAAACAAAAATGGAAAAAAAAAACCCCAAAAAAAAGTAAAACAATTTAACTTGAGACAATGAATAACAGAAATGGTCCCCATAATTAACAATAGAGTTTTTGGTTAGAACTTGATCATAGATTTGTTTATAAGCATTTACTACCTTATTTATATCAGATATTTGAAGCTTGAGAATCATGGCATGCCTGGGAGCTCACCATTGATAGACACCAGTTTGGGGGATTAATTGCTTTTGAGCATTTAATAAAGTAGTTATCAATCAGCTGATAAAACTGTAATTTACCCAGTTTTAGAATCTCAATTTTATAGGGGCTCATATGAACCACATTGGTGTTAGATTTCCAGAGGCATACTGGTTGAGGTATTCTCCCTGGGCTATCACAAGGCTAAGGAAATTAGTTGGGGTCCATCTAAAGCAGATTCCATGAGGGAATTCTAAAGTCAGAATCCCAGAGGTATCAGAGAGAAACATCTAGTCCAACAGGGCTAAGAACAAGATGAAAGGATATGGAACCAAGAGAGAAGCAGGACGGGAAGGAGCCTTAGGACAAGTACCTCGAATGCAAGAAGTGCTTCTATTAACTATACATGCTAGGGTGCATGAGCAATAATGACAACAGCAGTAGCAAAACATTATTTAATGAGCACTTAATACGTGCTGGCTACTGTTTAAATGCTTTATATAACTCAACCCTTTTATTTTTCAAAACAAGCACTCTGACAAAGATCCTAGTACTATTCTTACTTTTTAGGTGAGGAAACAGAAGCCGAGAGAGCTTAAGCAGATTGCCCACAGTCATACGTCTTGTATATAGAGAGCAGAGTTGAAATTTGAATTTACATCTATCTAATCTCAGGCCCCTTAATTGTCTAATTTGTACACTGAGCCTCAGATGATTAGATCTACTTAAAGTTTGCACACGAGCTTTCAGTGATGAGACAGACTTTACCTTTTCTGTGACTGTCCCCCTTTTGAATAATCTGTACAGTTGTCTTCACAGTATTCTTATACTTGCTGGAAAATGAGTCCTTCCTTTGATTTTTGTGATAGTGTCACCTTTTTCTAGGAATCCCATTCTGTGTGTAACAACTCAAACCACCAAATTATTAAAGAAGACACTTATGACAAATAGGTTGCTGTTCATTTACTTAGGGGAGCAGGAGGCATGCAGCCTTCCACTCCTCCATTGTGTATACTTTTCTTTTTTCTCTTTCTTTCTTTTTTTTTTTTTTTTGGTGTATACTTTTCTGATGAATCTTTTATTTGTGGAGTCTGACTTGACTAGTCATTGTGTTGGGTCAATAGCATTTAGATGTGGCTTATTGTCATTATGATGTGGAAGCCTATAAAAAGTATGTATGTTTCATCTTCCACTTCAGATCTCCTGAATCATAATCTACAGGATAGAGCACTGAAATGTCGTTTTTCTTATTTTTTTTAACAGTTTTTCCTCCCCAGATAAGTGTAGTCTGTTTGACTTTCTTTCTTTTTTTTTTTTTTTCCTCTCAAGGAACAGAGTCTCACTCTGAATCCATAAGTGTAGGAATGAGTGTTACATGTAAGAGTTAATTATTACTATGCTAAGGCCTCAAGGGAATATGGGAATTGTCACACACCCAGGCTGCATGGAAAAGTAGTTTGGGAACCAAGATGTCTTTGGCTCTTTGTACAGTTCTACAGGCTTACTTACTTTTGGTTCTTCCCCAGGCTGAGATGCCACCATTTCCTGACCCATCTTTTCATGCATAATCTGCTGCTTTTTAAACGTTTCCTCCAGATTTAAACCACTCCCCCTCTCAGATTCAAAGTTCAGAGTTAGATCTGATTTGATATGGTTTATCACTCTCATCCTCGTGGGCACAACTCATAACCTTCCAGTTGGCCTACTTATTGGCTGACCTTGGAAAAGCTGTCCTCCCCTGCATCAGTCACCTGTGACCAAGGTAGAAGGGTGAAATAATAATGCATTGCCACCTACCTTATAAATAATAATACAATTTATTAAAATGGTGACCTCAATAGGAGGAATAGTGGGTGGGAAGACTAGAAGGAAGCTGAAGCCTTTGCTGGGGTTTGGTTTATCTGGTATACACTATTCTTGGTCAGGAAATAAATTTCATGTTGATATAATCTCAAACGGGCAGCCTCCTACCTGATGGTGGCTGCAGGAATTTGGCCTGGGGAAATAAAAGGTATGTCTGGGACACCTGCCATTATTAAAAATGTATGGGTCAGAGCCTAAGCGCTGGGTCATTGGATTCTGAGCCCATCACTCAATGTTGACAGTGGAAATTAAATCCTTGGGCCACCTGGACAGCATTATGCCTTTTTTTTTTTTTTTACCTTGTTAGAGTTACTATTTCCTTTTTTTCCTTTTCTTTATTTTTATCTCTCTTTTCATTCTCCTAAAAGACCTCAGCATTAAGAATAGACTGTAACACAGGAGTCTCAGTTTGTTCCCAAGAAAGAAAAAGTCATACATGTGGGAGATTTTGAATGCCTTCTTGACTAGGACTTAATTAACTCCAAGCTAATAATTGATTGACTCTCTAATGGAGCTGAATGAATCCCCAGTTTCTAGCACTGATTTTTTCATCTCTTCATGGTAAGCAGACAGAGATGGGCTGTTTTGGAATCATTCCAATTCTTATTGGTCTGATACTTGTGTTATTTTAGTTCCTCTGAGAAACAGACATCAATGCAGAATTAAATGAATAAGAATTTGACTAAGAGAAACAACTGAGAGAAAATGGGAAGAGAGTCAGGAAAGGCTGGTTAAATTGGCAGAACATGATGCAGGTTTGACCCTGGGTGAAGGAGAGGGGGAAGGTAGGAAAGTGGGGGAAGGATCTCAGACTACAGTGTAGTCTGAATGAAAGGCAACATAATCAGGGAGTCCTCAAGCCAAAGTTGCCCATTAGAGGAGTCCTTTATCTCCTAGGAATGTGCCTGCCTTAATGTCCCTGTTTTGTTCATTTCTCAGTCAGTAGTTGGGGGTAGCACATGGGAAGTATGGCCTCAATGCAAATAAAGTGATGGAATGGGGTGCATATCTGGACCAGCAGTCCATCATGAGACTAAGAGACCTGAGAGGTACATGGCCACCATAAAACCCATTCTTACAAGGCAAACTGACGACTTATGTTCTTTTAGAGGAAGCCCAAGGGCTATGGAAAACTCTGGGTCATCCCCAGTTGAAAAAGTCTAAGAAAATCATCTCAGTTCAAGAATCTTTTTTTTAATGTAGATTTTATTGTAATGCAATTATGGCAAGGCCAAAAATAGGAGACCAATTCCCCTGAAAAGATAACTTGTTATATTCACAGATCCAAGAGGAGGGTGCATGCCAAATCATGAGTCCCTATGGGAAAGTACCAGGGCAGGTCAGGAGGCAGAGGGAGTGGGGGACAATGTGGGTAAGAGCCTTTATTGCGGTTTCTGTGGGAAGGAATGGGCAAGGCAGGGTAAATAAGTTTAGGATTGGCTAGTTTGGATAGTTTTCATGGGCTCTGGATTGTAAGAGCTGGGCCTAGGTGACTGTGATCTGGCTTTGGGAAGAGTAGAGCAAGAGGACGGTGGCTGAGTGTGAGCTTGATAAAGAAGGTAGTGGGAGTGTGGGTGCTGGATTGGTTGGTTTATTTATAAAAGGCTTGCTTGGGGTGCCTGGGTGGCTCAGTGGGTTAAAGCCTCTGCCTTCAGCTCGGGTCATGATCCCGGGGTCCTGGGATCGAGCCCCACATTGGGCTCTGCTCAGCAGGGAGCCTGCTTCCCCCTCTCTCTCTGCCTGCCTCTCTGCCTACTTGTGATCTCTCTCCCTCTGTCAAATAAATTAAAAAAAAAAAAAAGGCTTGCTTGAAGGCACGTCTTTTACTGTGTTTAAGAGTTTAAGAATTGGCTAACCCTGGGAGGGGCAATCCCTCCACAGTCAGCAAAGCCTCAAAATGTTAAAGAATCAATTATAGAAACTAGAAAATGTGATTATTATAGCGTTGTGTCCTTCTCTTTAGAGATTTTTGTTTAACCTCTAACATCTTCAGTAAAGCCTGGGATTATAATGTTGCAGGCTGATCCAAGTATTAAAAGTATCCCCCATCCTGCCCACTTCTGTCCCTTGACCTCCCAGGTCTTTCTTAGGTTAAGTTCTTGAAAGCTGTCTATATCAGGTCTATAATGATAATTTAAAAAGTAACATAGTAAAAGGCCCTTAGAGGACTAGCTGGAGAGAAAATATCAAGGAGAGATTGGATATAATTTCCAAAAAGCAAAGAAAATATTACAGAAATAGTAAAGAGGAGAGAAGATATTGTAGGCACCAGCAAAATGAAATAGGTTCTCCTTGTGGTTGAAAGAAAAAGAATGAACAAGAAATGGCCGTAGAAAAGTCTGGAGATTGAGCATTCAGCAGGAAATGTAAAATTCTTACTTAAAGATCTATTTTTCCCTTCAGACTTTGAGCTTTAAGAGGGCCATCTCTAGATTTGTTTACCTGGTTGTCACAGAGCCTAGCACATCATACGTTTTCAGTAAATGTGGGGAAATAAATGAATGAAGCAGGCAGACAAACTAACAAAGATGCTCCACGATCTAAATTAGGAAGGAGCCCATAGACTGAAATTCCTCCAGGAAAAGCATATAGTGCTAGTGGATGAAGGTGATGTGATTGGCATTCAATGAGATGAGATAAGATGCCCTGAGATGGCTCTGCGATTCCTGTCTACATGTTACTATAGATTAGTTTTCAATGCATGGATCACCTAGGAATTGCTTTCCATTTAACGCTGTAATAGATTTTTTTGGAGAGAATATTGGTCTTGAAGTTTAATTTTTCCCAGGAGTGCCTGGAAAATAATAATGTACCACCAAGAAGAGTCATGAAACTAATTCCCTGTGGAAATGCTGTTTGAAATTGCAGTGTCATAAGTGCTACATATTAACCAGTCCTGGCTAATTAGGACTTCCTGTTTCTAGTGCGAGCGAATCTTATGATGGTGTCTTCCTGCCCATCAGTCAAGGAATACTTATTACATCTTTAACCCGTCTTGTTTGTAATGACCAATAGCAGGCAGACGTGCTGCCCTGCTCTGCTCCTGCATTTATGGTAGACTTGGACATGTTCATGGTATGAGTGATCACAGCTATTTTCCTCTTGGAGATCAGAGAAGGTCCCAGGATCTGTCTCACCATGGAATTTGGAGCTGCAACAGTGGACCATTCAGAGTTAGGACCCAGGATGTTACTCAAGAATGGAATACAAGGTTCTTCACAAAAGGCAAAGATTGGCATTAATGATTCTCTGCAACTTCACCTTTGCCTTGTTAAGCTTATCTTGTTCTTTGACTGACCTTCCCACTCATCTATTGCTGATGAACCCCCTGCAGACTATAACCTGGCAGAGTATTTGCCTTCCATCTTCATCTGCTTTATGAAAATTAATGTCTTGTTCAAGACTACTCTGCACCACTTTCTCTGGAGTTTTTTTTTTTTTTAAAGATTTTATTTATTTATTTGACAGACAGAGATCACAAATAGGCAGAGAGGCAGGCAGAGAGAGAGGAGGAAGCAGGCTCCCTGCTGAGTGGAGAGCCCTATGCGGGGCTCCATCCCAGGATCCTGGGATCATGACCCGAGCCGAAGGTGAGGCTTTAACCCACTGAGCCACCCAGGTGCCCCTCTCTGGAGTTTTAATACCACACCCTTTTCTTTTCCCCATCCCCATACCCCAAGGCAAAATTAACATCTTCTCTTCAGTGCCTCCACTCTTTCTGTGGAAGACTCTTGGAGCCTTCTAGTATGTTGCTTGTTTCCCTATCTGTCCTTTCCAATGGCAGTGAGCTCTAGGGTAGGTACTATCACACACAGTAGTGATGCACACATGTACATATGCATACATATACATACACATATGTATGTATATATGTATGTATGTACTTAGTTTTTATTGAATGAATAAACTTTTCTATGCTTTTCTATTAGGGATTAGGGATTGATTTGTAAATATTTATTGCTATTTTTCTCATCCTATATTATTCCTCTTGTGCTAAATACTCACTAACTTGTTTCCTCAGTCATTGGAAATTCTACAGCCATTCTATTATTCTTTCTGTAATCCAAAAAATAACAAAAGAATAAATTTGATTACATTTAACAATCTACAATGCATATTTATGTTCCTGTTAGGTAGTGGGACAAGTATGATTTAATTACATTTGGTTAATTTTAATGAATGAATTTATGTTATTTAAAAAAAAAGTATATCATCTTTTTTCCCTACAATTACATGTTAAAAGCACTTCTAGGGATAGTAGTAAGAGAACTAGAGGTTGCAAAGGCCTCTATAAAACAAACACTAAGACCACAATTGAAAAATATGAGCAAGCCCCCCTTCAAAATATTGTAGAAATAGATATTCATAAATCTGGGTATATACATGTACTTGAGAAAGTAAACTCCTAAAGATAGGTGAGGGTGACCCAACTGGCAAAATCCAGCTTTTCTGGGAGAAAATTCACAAATGGCCTGACAGGCTTAAGGTAGATGGCAGGTTACTAAGAGATCAAGCTATGACAAAATTTATGGTCTAGTCTATAGGCATTCAAAGATGATGTAGTCTGGTAAGCCCTGTGCCAAGAGAAGAGCAGACGGTGTAAAAGTTCAGGCAAGCACCACATTTTTTATAAGAAAAATTCATATTCGACTTGAAAATGCTATTGACCTAGATATTTCTGATATGTGGGGTTTGGTTAGGCAATGAATGATGAGCTCTACCTGAACATGTCAAATGAGGGAGGATGGTTTGTTGTGTCAATACAATGTCAAACTCCTACACCCACTATTGGTAATATTTGATCGTTGATCCTCCTGTGTCTCAGACTGAGTGCTTCAGATTTAACACATGGAGGTCATAAAGGCAACATAATTAGCTGGTAATACAGATGACTAAGAGACAGATGTCTTTCATGCCCTCCCTCTGTCTTATTCAACTAGATTGTATTGATAGCCAGAGGTAATTTTTTAACTGGACCTGGTTTAGCAAGAAGTCTGTAGATGAGTTAGCAGTTGTACTTACCTGGACAACACTTTATTTGAACAGGGACCTTGGAAGGTGTAGAGGGAGACCAAACCTACTAGAAAGAAACTGTGGAAGGCCAGAGTCGGGACTATAGCAATGGTCTAGTCGGGACTATAGCAATGGTCTCAAAGTAGGTGGAAGACTTGAGGCTGACTTGAATGAAACTGAATTGTCAAATGAAACACGCATGATCCTCTTCACCAACTTGTCCAAGAATTTTACTTATTTATTCCAAGGATTCCAGTCCTACTTCTAAACTGCAAGAGAATAGAAAACTGGGAAAAAAGATCACTCTGGTAACAGGACCTAGTTTTACATAGGTTTCATCTGTCATAGCTAATGGCGTTGCTGTTGAAAATGATCTTCATGGTTTGACACCTTCTTGTACCCTTCTGCAGTGATGACATTGCTGGTGCAGATCCTTCTGCAGGCAGGAGTCATTCTTCAAGAGTTCATTTCTTCACTCTCTCCAGTGTTACGGTCTGGGAAGAGTGCTCTTTTGGGAAGACAGTTCTCTAAATGATATTTTCTCTTACTTAAAGAGAGACCCAGGAGCTAGGGAGGCTGGCTGGATGGGAGAGAATTCCAGTCTTGGTAGTGTGCTTTTCCAGAACCAACTCTTTGAAGATACTCTTAGATTTCTTTCTTTTTATAGCTAATAAAACTGAACTCTACAGGATTGAAGTGTTTTTCCCATTCATTAAATGCTGAGCCATGACAAATTTGTGGGTCTGCCTGTCAGTCAGACCAGTGACGGTCTTCCCTTCTTGCTACCATCCAGACTGCTTGCAGTCTGCTGTGCATGCACACTCATTAGAAAGCAGTGATCTTCAGCTGGGCATAGTACAAGAGACTTGTCCTGATACCTTCCTCTGTGCTCTGTTTGCCTCTGCAAAACGAGGCTTACTGGGGGTAGTAGACAAAGAACAGAAAATGAATAATTTATATTTCTCTCTTTCACAGAGGCTCCCCACTGGGTTGCTTTCTAGGAAAAATATTCCTGGCTTGCTGTCTCAGTGTGAGAGCATGTGCCAGGCCCAGCCCATTGTCCCCCTCTTCACACTGTCTGAGATATTACCCAGACAGAAATGTCAGGCTGCTGGGCTTGATTATTGTCTTTTTATTTTGGTCCCTGGGCAAAGGGAATGCTTTCCATCATTTATGGGCAAAACCTCACTTTCTTAGTGTTTAGTTGCTGTCAAAATGACCCAGATGGCAGGTAAGGCAATAGTGGTGCTTCTAACAAGACCACCAGAATTCTGATTTGATATCTTCCTTGCATAGCTACTCCCAGCTGTCAGAATTATAGACTGAGAGTTGACATAAACCTTAGGGACTTTTTGTTCCATTTTCTTCCTACCCACTGTTCTAAATGAATTAACCAGAATGTCCACCATTCTTTCCTAAGAGAAAATAGATTGTATACAGAGTATGTTGAGTGTCCAGCTCTGGACTGCTGTGTTCTTTACCATATGACTTCATTCTACTCTGAACAAAGCACCACAGATGGGGTGGGATCAGATGTAAGGATCTGACCCAAATGTAGACAAACCTTAAGCTAACTGGAGGTCTATGATATAGCTTAGTGTTAAGAGGTCAATTAAACAATAATTTTTATGAGACAATCAATTTCCTTTCTGTTGTGCACTTCTCTGTGCTATGGAACAAATCACATTATAAGCAGTGGGAACTTAGAGAAGGACCATAACAGACATGAGTGAGTAGTTATGAGTAAGTTAGACTCATGAAGAAGCAGAAACCATGGGTAAGCAGAGACTGGGATTGAAAAGGATGTCAGGTAGAAATACGAGAAGCAAGAGACAGAAGGAGAAACAGGCAGAGATGGTAGTTGAGAGCTTAGCCACATTACTGACAGCCTACCTGAGACTAAAATCCCCAGACTTGTGCTGTTGAGGTCCCTAGAGTTTCAACAAGTACAGAATTAATTTTTGTTCCCGTTTCCTTAGGTATGGCCATATTTCAATTTCTATTCATGAATATCTGGCAAATATTTCCTTACCTTATTGCCACAATTATTTTTATAACATGAGTTAGACTGAACGGAACTCTGTGTTTTGCCACTAAAATAATATAACATCCTTCATTTCCTACCTCATCTAATATAATAATATCCTCTATAGCATTCTGGCAAATATATTTTCTGCTAAAGACCTACAAGATTTGGGGTCTTTGGATAAATCAGTCTTAAGTGTCTGCCTTCAGCTCAGGTCATGATCCCAGGTTCCTGGGGTTGAGCCCCACATTGGGCTCCCTGCTCTGCTGGAAAGCCTGCTTCTCCCTCTCCCACTCCCCCTGCTTGTGTTCTCTCTCTCGCTGTCTCTCTCTATCAAATAAACAAATAAAATCTTTAAAAAAAAAAGAAAAGACCTATGAGATTGAGGTGTTTTACGACATCTCTAGAAGACCCACCCCATTTTTAATCACTTTGGAGAATCAGTCTTGAGACAGTTTTCTACAAATCTTATCCCTCCATAATTTTCCATATTCATCTTGATCCACCCATTATCCTTGAACTCTGTTACAAAGTGTTTTTTGTATGTTTTTTTTTGTTTTGTTTTTGTTTTTGTTTTTAATTTTCAATTTTCCTTTATGGAATTTGTTGTAGCTCATCCTTAAGCTGTTGTTATCTTGAAATTCTCTTTCCATTTTGGAATGCATTCCCTGGTAATTGACTCTATGAAGACTCAGTTCTTATATGTTGGTGGTGTCTAATGTGTTCATACCACCTCCTGATCCTAAATTCTCTTTTCAAAGTTGTTTTATCTTTTTCCCATTTATTGCCATGACCGAACTGTCTATATCCCAGCTTTAAACTTAAAATTTTAGTACTTTAAGCCTTGATCTTTGATCTTAATACTTAGATGAAGAATAGAAGTTTTGGAAGAAAGCAGAACTTCTGTACAGCCTAAGGAGATATCTTATGAAGAAAAAACCTTTCTCTTGCCTTGGTAAAACTGTTGACCGCATATATTTCAATTCAGTTTATGTCATAAAGTTATAAATTTAAAGACTACTTACTCACAGAGATGGTTATGGAGGAGTCTGTGTCTATCATGATTTCATGCCTTTAAATTAAAAAGCCTATCACCACATCATTCAAACAGAGGTAATAAAACATGAATATTAGGTGGGCCTATGGCTTCAAACATGGCAATTACCTTGCCTCTCTTGCTTTCCTTCTGTCTCTATTGTTTGTGCTCATTACTGTTCAATTTCTACCTAGCTCTAGAGCCTCTTATATTTGTCTCCAATGTTTTCATGTCCCAAACTTGCCAACATATTTGGTTTCTCTGTTTTTGGTGGTTGGGATGCCTGGGAAAATCAGACAAAGTATGAAAACAGAACAGTGGCCTTGTGCTTGGCAGACATTCTTATTACCTCCCATGAGAATCTAAACTTGTATTTTGTAAGCTCTACTTTTTTGAATATTGCTTATTTCTCTTTGCGTGTGCATGTGTGTGAGTGTGTGTGTTTGCTTTCATAATGTCCTTACAAAATTCCACCCATGACTAGTTGAAATAAGAGTAAAAGAAAGGGTCATGATTCCATTTTGTTTTTAAATATTCATTATTTAAATAAATATTTTTTAAATACTTCCTACATGTCATGACTGTGCTCAGTGCTAGGGTTAACAAGATGAAAAAGACAGATACAAGCCCTGCCCTCACAGGATATAAAGTCCATAAATGTTTTGTAGGACAAAGAGAGGAGGGAAAGCCAGAAAACTCAAAAGGACAAAGCATATAAGAGTGACAGAATCCAAAGAGAAAAGAGACATCTTAGAGACTAAAAACTGAAAAATGTTTGTACAGTTCCCATTGGCTTCCTTTTCTACAATACTTGGTTTTCTCAAGAGCACTCTTAGCTGGGCCTTCAAAAGATTTTATTCAAAGTGATTCTCTTATAGTCTTTAACCCTGCCTGCTTTGTATACAGAAGGTTTCTTAGTAATTCTAATACAGGTTCTATCCAGTTTGCCTCTAGTCTCTGCCCATATGTAGGTCCACCTTCATGTCTCTTTTAATAATGAATGTTATGACTGGCCTTAGACTATTCGCTTCCATCTTTGTAACTTGTATTAGTGGGCAAATGCCTCTTTCTAAAAAAAACAGTAACCAGTGGCGTGGCAGTAAATATTTAGTCCCCAGCTCTATGAAGAAGAGTATGTGTAGGTATAGATATGTACGGTACATATATACATGTTTATTATAATTTTACCAACATCCAGTACGTGTATTACAAATAACAGAATATATGATACTTTTGTCAAAAATTCTATATTGGGAACTAATTCTCACAGAGTGTTTTTTTGTTTGTTTTTTTTTTTTGCTAAACCCTTTCATCCTTACCTGCTCTGTGGTTTCAGTTGATGAATGACTGTAGTTCTGACATGAATGCTCCCTGGTATTTTCATTTCCATTAACTAGTAATACAGAAGAAGTATGTTGGAATTTTATTCATTTCTCAGTGATGACTACAGCTTATTTGCCGAATTTGATAAAAGTTTTAGAGTATAGCAAGATTATTTTCTCAAACAGTTATAGACATAACGTGCTGTTAAAGTGCAATCTGTATTATTAACTTTTTCTCCAGCACATTAAGTCTCGATAGTCAGCAAAACAATAAATCAAGCCCTGACTTATATTTCAATGTTGTGGATATGCCCACCTTGGCTGATTTTAAGCTACTAACGTGATAGCACTGAATGTAGGCTTGGGAAGAGATGTCTGGCAATATACCATTAAAGTATTTCCACTTTACAGCTATCATAGGTGTAAAGAATCTCAAAAGCACATATTATATCAAACATAATAAAATCATTAGGAGTGGTGGGTTTTGAGGATTTATTGACTTTGTTTTTAATATTATCTAATTGTAAATTTATATAATAAAAAATTTAATAATGGTTATGTATAACAATCAGTTTGCCAGCTTCCTGGAAATTTAACACCAAACTGACTCTAGCACACCACTCAGTCTAGTAGCCCTTTGGTTTTAGCAGAGTTATCCTCAGTCTTAATTCCCAGATCAGATTGAGAAAAAGTAATTCAATCAGTGGTATGGCTTTGCAATTATATATTATTGTTTCACGTCTTCATCCCTATTTTGAGACTTTTAAGATTTTAGAACTCCAATTTGCAAGCTGTGTGCAATTGTAATTTGAAGCCTATGCAGGGACTTTGGATATGCTTTCTTGGTAGTAAGTTTTTCACCTTGCAGTGGTTTCAGAAGAAAGAAGAGACACTGGGTCCAATTTGCACACTAATTCCCTGCTGCATAGATTTTAGTCCCTGAAGATGTCCTTGAAGCTTTGTTCCTTTAATGGGAGCAGAGGCGCCAATCAGGAGTTGTGGCAAATGGGGTGAGGGCTTACCTGGTTAAGAAGCAATGTTTAGACAGGAAGAAGAGCGAGAAGGAATGGGTCTTCTTTGCTAGTGTCAGAATGTTTTTGAAATTCCAATCTTCTTGAAAATGAGTGATCAAGGAATGAACTAATGAATAGGTAGTTTGCAGGGGGGAAGAATTTCACATTATTGATAAAATGGTAATTCAGATGTCAGCTAAGTTTATGTACCCCTTGAAAGTTTAGAAGAATTGATTTAGGGTCTATAACCCATGTCCATGCGGAAAATGGCTCTAGAAGAAATGCAGCCACGCTGACATCTTGATTTTGGAAGCCCGTTTTGGACTTCTGACCTACAGAACTATAAGACAATAAATGTACATTGTTTTAATCCACTGAATTTGTGGTAATTTGTTGTAGCCCAAGAGGAAACTAATACACCCTCTTTTCTATCTACAGGGATTTGATGTAAAGGTTTTCCTATGAACATAAAAGGCAGCACCGCATTGCTGATGGGTTTACTTTTCAATTGCTCCAATTTTGAGGAACACACTCAATATCCCCACAAAGTCTCTATCTGTGGCTTTGGTGATATAGTTGGATTTTGCTCTCTGATATCCCATGTATTAAATGAGAGGGGTCCCTTTTCCTGGAACCTCACCATAATATCCCCTAAAGTTACTAAAGTAACCAGGGGAATCACCATCATCCTAAACAGCACAAAGCCACAGCCCAGGCTGCTCAGCAGTATCTGTGTGACAGCTCCATTAGAGGGGTGTGTCACACAGCCATTATCCAGTCACATCTTAAGTGCAGCCCGCTGGGCTCAAATACCACTTTAGGAAGCAACAAATAATTTTCTGTTATTGGAGAGGGTCGCTGCAAGTCTCCTCCTGCTCTTTGGCACTTGTTTCCACAGCCCATTGCTGTTACAAAATGAAAACCCAGCATTAAACGTTTAATTCTGAAATATATTTTCTCAAGAGGTGTTCATTTGAGCTCCCTGGATTTTGAAAGTTGTTTTTTTTTTTTTTTTTTCCCTTCCCACCCTTGACTGCAAGCTCTCTCAGCCCTAGGCACCCCTGCTGCTGGTCATTGAAGGATGAAGGATGAAATGATTGCTTTCAAGAGTGGGTAATCACTGGTCTCAACACTCCATCAAATAGCATCATCAACAGAGGGCAAGTGGGGAAGCTGTTTTTACTTGCCTGATGGCTGAGGGCTGTGGATGCTCTCTCTAGTCAGAAGCTCCAACTTTCCTGCACACTGGGTAGGAGTTACCACACAAACAATTTCAGGTAGGGCTAGGAGACTAATTATGCCTATTTGGGGGATTTAAAAGCATGCTTTGGTGACATTCAAATCTGGGTTGGAATTGCAGGGTTTGTACTTCCTAGCTGTGGATATTAGACAAGGTATCTCTTCGGGGTCCTTGCCTGTTGAATGATGATAATGCCTCTTTTTTGGCAGGTTCTTATGAAGATCTCAGAGATAATATGTGGTGTAAAGTGCCTATTACAGTGCTGACATTGAACTGAAGAATTACTCAGGAAATTCTAATTCTCATTATTAGTAAATATTAAAACAACTTCTGAGTTAGTCTCCTCTTGCATTGATTATTAGTTTATCAGCTTCATTTTTTCAGGTGAGGATGGTAGAGCCCAGGAAGTTTTAGCAACTTGCTCAGGTTTTAGATAGCATGCCACTGGCCAGAGCCAGTTCATTTTTGCTCAGTGCTTTGCAAAATGTGGCTCAGCATCATTTGGGAGCTTGATAGAAATTCTAAATCTTAGGGCCTATTATAAAGTCAGCATCTCTGGGGACAGAACCCAGGAACTGATGTTTTAACATGTTCTCCTGGTGTGTCTGGGTGGCTCAGTTTGTTGAGCATCCGACTCTTGGTTTTTCCTCGGGTTATGATCTCATGGGTCATGAGCTCTAGCCCCACATTGGCTCTGTGCTCAGTGGGGAATCTGCTTGAGGATTCTTTCCTGCCCCTGCCCCCTACTTGTGTGCATGCATATGTATGTGCATTCACTCTCTCTGTAAGATAAATAAATAGATCTTTAAAAAATGCTCTCCTGATAATTCTTAAGTTCAAGAGGCACTGTTTGAACTCATGGCCCAGATCTCATTCCAATATAGCTTGCTGACTTTCTGGCTTCAGCTCCAAGATGTTGCTGTCATCCTGGACAATTTTATCTAAAGCTAAACTGATATAACTGACCTTATTGAGACCAAACTGGAATCATCCTCTCTCTTTTTCCCTCTTCTTCCTGTCCACATATGGGCATACTCATGTGAAAGTAAAAATGCTGCTGACCAGCTCCAAATCAGAAAATGTATCAGCTATAGCAGAAGGACCACTAGTAGGAATCTCTTTGATGTGACACCAAAAAGAAAGAACCGTGCTGCTGGAGCAATACATTGGGCATAAGGGGAAATATGTGCTTTGAGCTCACTCCATGTTGCCTGGCATTTGGCAAGATGATTGAAGACAGCCAGGCTATGTAGTGGGTGGCAATGGCGGGAAATGCTGTTGACTCATGGGCCTGATGTCGGATATTTAGATGACTGATTGATGTTCAAAGCTCCATCTGCTTATTTCATCAAACCTTAGAGACTTCCTCTTGGCCTTTCCATCAAAACCAGTAACTTTGGAAACTGTATAATAGTGATTGAGAGCCTGAGCTTGAAGACAGGCAGACTTGGGTTTGAATCTTTTCTCTGAAGCTTGCTGCATGATCCTGGACCCTACATTTATTTTTGAATCTCAATGTCTTTATCTATTTGGAGGACAAATTAGCAAACTTTTTCTGAAAACTTCTATCTCAATAAGCAACCCTGCCACTGTAGCATGAACATAACTATAGCTAATACGTAAATGACTGGTGTGGCTGTGTAATGAAACTTTATTTTTATAATAGACGGTGGGCTGGATTTGGACAGCAATTTGTTGCTTCTTGGCCCCTACTCTAGAGGAAATAATGGCATTTCTTTTTACATTTTTTTTGAAGACTAAATGTGATTTTATATGTATATGTATGTGTGTGTGTGTATATATATATATACACACACGCACACATATATAGGATATACATATATATCCTATATAAAGTAGGTATACAACAATTGGTACTTAGGCTATATAAAAATGCCACATTGGTACATATTTGAAAAGTGAGAGCTAGATGACAGAACTGATGTTCTGAATAAGGGCAAGATTATAACCGTTGTTCTTAATTAGCTATCCTCCCTGTTAGGACCTAGAGATATTTGAGCTGATGAAGATGATGATAATGATGATTATAAGAAGGAGGAGAAGGAGAAGAACAGGAAGAACACATATTAAGTATGTGCTTTAATCTGGAATTATTCAGTACGTTACCTGTACTTTATTTAATTCTCACAAATAACCCTATTAGTTGTACACTATCTTTTGCCCTCTTTTATATACAAAGAAATCAAGGCACAAGATGAGTAATTTGCTTAGGATAACAGTTCCCGAGATAGGAACTTAGTCTTGTCTCAGAGCTAACTCTCTCACCCATTAGGCAATACGGCTTCCCTAATAAGACTCGAAGGCACACTGCCCTGATGATATGCACTGAGTGCTAAAGAGAAGAAATGTCCCAGTGGATGCCTAGCCCACATGGATTTCAACCCTGAGCAATTTGAGGTATGCTCTTGTGTGGGGTTTCCAACTTCTTTGCTGTCTACCCCTCTCTAATCGCTCTTTAGTCTCTACTTAGGCCAACCAGTCTGATGTTCCTTTTGGGGATTTGCTCTTGACTCTGCACCCTGGCTCTATCTCCCTTGCTTCAAAACATCATAGACGCCCTTATAATGACACTGCCAATGTCTCTGCTGGCTCCCATCAACACACTTCTTTTTCACCAGAAACCCTGCTCTTTTATTGGGTACTCAGTAGTTCTGAGTGGAAACGCAGAGACACAGCAGATGAGATTCATCCTCAAGACATCAACTAGGATTTTGCCAAAATATGTGGCAAGGAGTTTCTAAAGAGTCTGGTGTCCTGCCTCAGCATTTACTGACTACATCCACAGCTGTTTGTCCTGTGTCCCTTGTCTGTGCTCCATCTGTTCATGAGTCTTAGATATCTCTGATGGCTTATTTTTCTCTTCCAGGCAAATGGAAAGCAAAGCTGAGGACTGGAGAGGGATTATTGGATTCTATTCAGATTCTCCCTTGCTCTGGTGCTGGGTCCTGGTATCAAGTTTCTCCTGGTCTGTTATATCTTATAATCCAAAATGGAATTTTTTCTCCCAGCCCACCCCCACCCCATATACACACCAAAGGGCCACAGCTAGCATGCACATTCTTGTTTCAGCTGTTAATTTGGAGGAAAGTATGACTAACCATGCCTACACTTATTGAAAGGTAGCAAAGCAAAGAAAAATAGTTTAATTATAATGTCACGATGCTGGATAATAATAATGACAATAACTACATTTACAGGGTTCTCTATGTGCCAGGCACTGTTCTAAGGTACTAGACGTCTTTTCTTACCAATGACAAATTTATTAGTCAAGATCAAGTGCGATTCAGCATTAAGAACATAAAAACTAAATGGCCAAGAAAAGGGAACATTCAGAAATTCAGACTATTTATTAATATGAGGATAGAAACATTAAGGTCAGAGGAGGAGTAAGAAGTGCTAGGAACAGAATAAATTATAATGTTGGAAACTCTGATACATGCTGGGCAGAGATCTTGGTGACAGGGTTATGAGGAGGATGGGGGTAGAAAATAAGAAATGGAAGCTTTGTTGAATACTTAGTAAATGATATGTATTTCCTATACAAAATGTGATTTAGCTCTCCCCTACCAACACAATCTTGGTCAACTTGGGCTGACACAAGAAAACACCATAGACTGGGTGGCTTCAACAACAGACATTTGTATATCATAGCTCTGGAGGGTGGAAGTCCAAGACCAGCGTGCTAGCATGGTTGGGATCTGGTAAGGACACTCTTCCTGACTTGCAGCTGGCCATCTTCTCACTGTGTCTTCACATGGCCTTTACTTGGTGCATGTGCATGGTTAAAGAGAGAGAGAACTATTCCTCTTCTGATAAGGTTACCAATCCTGAGAGCTTAGGATCTCACCCTTATTACTCATTTAACCTTAACTACCTCTAAAAATTCCTTGTGTCCAAGAACAGTTACATTGGGGTTACAGCTTCAAAATAATGAATTTGGGAGGGACACAACTCAGTCCACAGCAAACACTATGAGAAAAGTATCATTAAGTTTATAGCTGAGAAAACTAATGCTTAGAGGAGGGGATAATGTGTCCATGACCTCACATATAGGATATGGTAAAGGAAGGTTCAAACCCAGGGACTCTGACCTCTGAGTTTTCCTTCATCCCCAGCCACTTGGGGGGATAATGTGGGCAAGTCCATGGGACCCCTCTGTGGTACTGGGGACTGAGCTAGGCCTAATGGACCTGCTCCTGTGTTAATTTTTCCCAGCAAGGTATGGCTTCTCAGGTGAAGAGATAGGGAATGTGTTTTTTCTTTCTTTCTCTCTCTCTCTTTTTTTTCTCTGCCTTTTTTAGATTATTGGCTCAAGCAGATGTTCAGCCACTTTATAGAGAAATTAGTGGGCCCTGGAGATACTGAGTGGACTTCTGTGATTTTCTCCTGTCTGTGCCAATGAGAATGAGCTTTTGCTGTTTCTTTTTCACCCAATGCTACCAGGATTGTTAATGAAGCCTGAACCTCTCTGGTAGCAGTGGTGGCCATCTGCCCTCTAGGCCATCTATCTGGTTGACTGTAAGTAACCTCTCATTGTCTGTGGTAATAAATCCAAGCTGGGAGCCTCTCTGAGAGAAGGAACTTTTACAGCCTCATCTGTCTCTCCCTAACGAATCTTCAGAATGTCTTTTAGCCATGCCAAGATTTTGTAGGTGATAATTTATCTCTCCTTATCCATTCAGCTTCGAAGTTTGCACATGGGCATTCTTCCTCATCAGGAAGAATCAGCTTTTCCATGAGGAAAGGAGGTGAGGAAGCTCCAAGCTAGGTCAGCCGTGGCCGCATTCTTCAGTGTGAGTTCTAGACAGGCAGGCATGGGAAACTAAGAATAGATGTACAAATAGACCTTTAAAAAGGCACACAGAAAATGAAAATTAAGAGGGAAATACAGTGCCATTTCCTTTTATTAGACTGGTAAAAGAATTTTTTTTAAGACAGCAAAAAATTCAGTTTTGGTGAGATTGCAGTGAAATGCTCAGTGTATTAAATTTCACAGCTTTTTTTGGGTGGGAAATATGTTGTCATATTTCAAAAGTCTTCAAAAAGTGCTCACCATTTGGGAAAAACAAATCAAAACCACAGTAAGATACCACCTCACACTAGTCAGAATGGCTAAAATTAACAACTCAGGAAATGATAGATGTTGGTGAGGATGTGGAGAAAGGGGAACTCTCTTACACTATTTGTAGGAGTGCAAACTGGTGCAGCCACTCTGGAAAACAGTATGGAGGTTCCTCAAAATGTTAAAGATAGAACTACCCTGTGACCCAGCAATTTCACTACCAGGCATTTAGTCAAAGGATACAAAAATAGTGATTTGAAGGGGCATCTGCACCCCAGTGTATATAGCAGCAATGTTCACAATAGCCAAAAATATGGAAAGAGCCCAACTGACCATCGACTGATGAATGGATAAAAAAGATGTAGTATATATATACAATGGAATATTACTCAGCCATCAAAGGAATGAAATCTAACTATTTGGAATGATGTGGATGGAACCAGAGGGTATTATGCTAAGTGAAATAAGTCATAGAAAGATAAATACCACAGGATCTCACTCATATGTGGAATTTAAGAAACAAAACAGATGAACCTAGGGGAAGAGAAGGAAAAATTAAATGATATAAAAACAGAGAGGGAGGCAAATCATGAGAGACCCTTAACTATAGGCAGTAAACTGAAGGTTGCTAGAAGGGAGGTGGGTGGGGTATAGAGTAAATGGGTGATGGGCATTAAGGAAGGCACTTGTTGGGATGGGCACTGAGTGTTATATACAAGTGATGAATCACTAAAGTCTACCCCTGAAACTAATAATAGACTATATATTAATTAATTTGAATTTTAATAAAATCTTAAAAGGAAAAATAAATAAATAAAATGGTAGAAAAGAAGAAAGCACCTACCCTTTGGAACAGGTGATCCACTTTAATAAATGTATCCTAATAAACTAATCATGCACCTGCACAAAGATTTTGCTATGAGACATTTATTATAACAATTATAATAGTGAAAACTGGTATAACTAACTGTTAGCAAGTGCATAGTTAAGTAATTTGTGGTACATTAACTCAATGGAGTAATATCGATAGATTGAAAACCTATATATTAATATTTAATATATTAAATATTTGTTGACACAGAAAGATACTTATGATACATTTCAAATTAAAAATAGATTAAAAATAAGTATATACAGTTTGATTTATTATACATACTATATGTATTATATACATTTAAAGACTGGAAAGTTATATGCCTAAGTTATTCGGTAGCCACAAATGGTTACATGATTGTAGTTTTCTTTGCATTCCTATATTTTTATTAAAAATTTTAATACAATAAACAGGTCTCTTTTTTCTACAGAAAAGAAGTTTATTTATAGTTACAGGAAGTTGGGATGCCTGGGTATCTCAGTCAGATAAGTGTCTGCCTTTGGCTCAGGTCATGATCCCAGGGTCCTGGGATTGAGTCCTGCATCGGGTTCCTTGCTCAGCAGGGAGCCTGCTTCTCCTTTTGTCTGCTGCTCCCCCTGCTTGTGCTCTCTCTGTTTCTCTGACAAACAAATAAGTACAATCTTTAAAAAAATAAAGTTACAGAAAGAAACAATATCTTAGAATGTACACAGCACCAAAGGCATAGGTATAGAATCCAGCCCTACTGAATGCCCCATCGCCACCCACCCACTTTTCTTCCCTCTGTCTTATCTTCTCCTCTGCTTTCCCTCATGATAGAGCGCCTTTCCTTGGTTTTCTGTGACTCTGCACAGTCCAATTAGGTGAAATTGTGGAAACTTTGATAAATTGTCTACAGTTTAAAAGAAAGACACGTTTACTAGGATGATTGGAACCATGAGAAAGGAAAAATTTATCTTTATTTGTAACACAAGAAAGCCAGAATTTTTAACTCCTTTGGTTACAATGGAGAATCATAACATCTAAACTCTGGTTAGTGTCCAACTGAGGACAGTATAACAAGCAATTTCTACCTTGACTGGTAGTCCTACACTTATATGCTTATTTATATAAGGGTTTCCAACCTAGCAATGAAAATATGCTCACTTCACTAATATCTTTGCAATGAATTGTATTTCCTCTTCAAGAACAAGTCTTAAAATGTTTTGAGGTTAACAACTCCAATTAAAGCAAAATTACTCTCCTTAAAAATATTAGTTTTGAGAATAGAGGTTTCAAATGAAGCACATTTCATGAGATAACTTCTATGTATTCAAAATATTAATCATTGCGATCTCAAACCAAGTGATAGCAAATTATTTGAATTCTGGCACGGACTTTCTATTCTTACATTTATTTAAGAACATTTATGTCTCTAAAGGATAACGCAAGACTGAGTTTTGCAATAAGAGCATTGTGTTGTTTTCTGTCACTTCTATTTTCTCATCTGGAATTAATTTAAATGAATATCAGCCTAGCTCTCCACAGGATCTAATCTATTTACACCCACTAAAGCTAACTGAACTAATTTCATTATGTCCTCATTGATGCTGCCATGCTTCTCCATGTGAGGTGTTGAATTCACAGTTCTAAGGTGGGCCCTAGGATATGCAAGTCTGAGGTGCAGAGGCTGTGGTTGTGTTCTGCCCGCGTCTGTTGTCCTTCTTAGCACATGATTTCTGCCCACCCTAATTCCTGATACATTAAGTCAGTCATACACACCTGGTTACCTCATCTGATTCTCAATAGCTCTGACCCCATGAAATGGTATTTGTGGATATTCCTAGGCCTGATCTCCCTATTACCTCTTTAGGCTACAACCCTCCCTCCCCTTCCCACCCAGGGTAGGCATTGCTAATCAAACATGGTACTCTGTTCCTGCTGGCTGGATGCCGTCTCAGATCATTCCCAGTCGAGCTCCTCCAGCAGTCATTACCATTTGCGGTGGGTGAGATACGTGAGACAAAATCAACTCGCCATTTCTGGACTGATTCTGCTAGCTCTTCTTACTTTGGACAGCTGCTAGTATAATATCTTCCCCAAATTTAGAGCCTTTAAAACCCAGTTCCAGCACAGGCTGCTTGGTTGGTGCCCCAGCCCCTTCCTCTACAGTGGATATCTTTAATTAATTGAACTTGTAAGTTTTTTATTTTATTTTTTTAGATTTTATTTATTTATTTGACAGATAGAGATCACAAGTAGGCAGAGAGGCAGGCAGAGAGAGAGAGGAGGAAGCAGGCTCCCCGCTGAGCACAGAGCCCGATGCGGGCAAGATCCCAGGACCCTGGGATCATGACCTGAGCCGAAGGCAGAGGCTTTAACCCACTGAGCCCCTCAGGTTCCCCTGAACTTGAAAGTTTAAAACAAGAGTTTCCAGATATCAAATCCTTTACTCAGAAGCTTCCTTGGGACTTGAGACCATAAATTGCTAAATGAAATAGTCAGCTATTTAAGCATACACTCCTTCACTCCCAGATGCATTCAGCTCTCACCTAGTGTTTATTGCCCATGTCCCATACCAAATATTGTGCTGACGTAGAGGACATACCTAAATAGGACATAGTCAGTACCTTCACGGAGTAAAGATGTATAGAGGTTCACAAATTACCACAGGAAGCCAAACAAGGCATGTGCTTAAAAGGGAAACTGAGTGCTGTGGAAACCCAGAGAGAAGTGTTAGTCTCCACCAAAGGTTGAGGGTGTTGATCGTAGAGGAAGTAGCAATCAAGATGCACGTAGATTCTGATGATTATACGGTGTGTGACATTATACATGCTCTCACCTCTCGAAGCCTCCGGCTCCTCAAATGCCACGTGAGGATAATATTGGTCACTCTGCAGAGGATGGCAGCAAGAATTAGACAAAGATAAGAAAATAAGAGAAACTCAAGCTGGAACACTGTGAGTACTCAATAACTGTTAACTCTCTGAATGCCCCCAGAATGAGACAAGGAAAAGAAGGAAAAGCAAACTTTTATTTACTGGTCACTTTGTGCAGATGACCCTGCACCTGCCTTTTCCTCCTTCTCCTTTCAGAAACACTAGCAGTGCTGCTGGGGAGAGGAAGAGAAAGAGAATGAAGAAGAAGAGGAAGTCAAAGGAAGCTTGCAATGGATAAGGATGGAGGAAGATCGGGTTTTTTGAAGGACTGAACTTATCTTTTCTGGGGTTGAGATGTGATGGCTAAGAAAGAAGGTATTTTTTTTTTGTTTGTTTTATAAGGTTTCATTTATTTCTTTGAGAAAGGCAGAGACAGCGCATGAGCAGGGCAGGTAGGGACAGAGGGAGTGGGAATAGCAGACTCCCCACTGAGCAGGGAGTCCGATGTGGGGGTTGATCCCAGAACCCCTAGCTCCTGACCTGAGCTGAAGGCAGGCACTTAACTGACTGAGCCACCCAGGCACTCCAGAAAGAAGTTTTTGAAAGGGCGTCTGTAATCTGGTCCATGGAGGAGATGTCAAGTTCTTTTACGTGCTCATGTGGCATTGCAAATGTAGTAGTTTTAGAATTGTTCTCTTCTTGAACTCCAGAGACCTCTCTGAATATTCATCTCTATCCAGTGATAATGATGGCTAAATGTCCTCTGTGGCGTTAGACCCTTAGAGTTACCTCTATGTTAACCAACACTCCACCCCCCTCAATCCATCTCTCCATAATACTCCCAGACTGAATGACCTACTATTCACCTCACGTATCTTGCAAGGATAATATTATAGTCCTAACACCATGGAAACAACTTTGGTGTCTTAATTCAGTACATCTCAATCCTGGCTGTACTCTAGAATCACTGGCCATTCAGGGGTTCCTTCCCCCCACAGGATTTTAATTTAATTTATCTAAGGTGAGAACTTGTCCTTAGTCATTTTAAAAAGCTCTCCAGGTGTTTCTTAAAGTGCAGTTAAGGTCAAGTACTACTAATTTAATTGAATACATTTTGAGGGGAAAACTTCAGCCATAATTTGCCTATTAATTCTAATATACAGAAGAAGAAACTAAAGAAAATCAACAGAGAAAAAAATTGTTTGTTGAGAGAAAAATGTTTGCCTTTTAAAATAGCTAGGCTAAAGAGGCAGAATTTATACCAAGACTATGCATAAATAGATATTTTTTGTCAAAAGGCTTGCTTATTATTTGGGGCATTATAAAGATAGAGAAATTCCAAGGATTTGAAACTGGTCCCAAGATTAGAAATTTGGAAGGATTTGTGTTGAATTATGAAATTAAAACATGGCTAAGTTTAGCAAAAATAACTTCCCAATGAGTTATTGCTCAATATTATCTTAACACATAAAATCTTGGCCTCCCTAAAAGGGAAATTGAACAGCTTTATGAATTTTTTTAATACCTAGGGCTGGCCATGGATATACTCTTAGGCAAAACAGTTCAGATGACTTAAAAGGGCTTAGGGAGACAGATCACCTATATATTTGGCTCAGTAATTTTACAGATGATTAGGGAGTGGGAGAAGTTGTGTAAGGATGCAAACTTAGGACCAAACCTTTTACCTTTTGGTCCATTTCTTCATGATGCTGAATTAAACATCAGTGTTTATCAAGTATCTATCATATGCCCGATTCTAGCAGGAGTCCTTTTTCTGAGCTTGGGCACAAAAATTAAGGAAAAAACCCAGGTAGTAACTCAGACCCTCACTTATTCATATAGCTCAAAAACTTATTTCGGTCATGCCAGGTACTGAGCAGGATCAGGAGCAAGATAAGTGATATTAAATCACCTGTCCTGCTGACTCTTTTGGTTAAGAAGAATAGGATCAGAACCTGGGTGGGTTTGAACCTGAAGGTCAAGGTTAAATGGCATCAGCAGGATGCAAGGATGGAGGGACAGAGTCTGTCAGGTCACTCCTAAATAAATCAAGTCTATGGATATAACATCTCCCAACCTTTTCCCAAAGCAAGACAAATCCAGGCAACTTCCTCTGGGAAGAATATTGCCAAATATAATATAGGACACTAGCTAAATTTGAATTTAAGATATATAACAAATATTGTTTTAAAGTATCAGTGTTTCTTATATTGTCCCCAAATACTTATATTTTAAGAAGTATTTGTTGTCTGTCTGAAATTCAAATTTAACTGGAACCTTCTATTTTTGATTTTCCAAATCTAGCAATCTGATCTGGGATATTCCTCTGAACCTTTTTTCCCCCAATCTATCTTCATTTCTGTTCTTTGTTCATATAGGATTTAGCACCTGGTACCATGTTAGTTATTAACACTTCCCCCATTTCCCCATTTTGCTGTATAAGGTATAGGCCTCCAGTCAGCTGGTACAAGTTGGACCTCAGAAAAGGTTGATTGCATGGATGATGAATGGAACAAATGTGTCTGAGCCTAAGAGTGTGGCTGGTTCAGAACAAACTCCTTTTTGCTTTGGGAGAAGCAATTCCATGTGCAGCTGACACTGGTGTCACATGAAAATATTTCTGAGGCTGGTCTGAGTTTTGTTATTCAGAACCACCCTCTCTATTCTGGCTTTCTAGAAGCACAATGAAGCAGCTTGGGATGCCTTCCCACCCCATGGTGGGTCTGGGTTTGGGTTGTTAGGCCAACAGAGTTGAGAGGCACATCTTGTGGCAGGCGCTTCTCTAACTGCTCTCGAAATGTCCAAAGGCTCTGTCTGCCTGCTGTACCTCAAAGCTGCAAACCATTGAATCAGATCCCGTGGGGGGTGGTGAGTGCATAGGTTTCCTTTGACTTTATATTCTTGCTGCGTGAAAATGTCAGAAATTGATAAATTTTAGAAAAAGGAACTGGAGACAAAAAAAAAATACTTTGAATGCTGACTTATTCCCATTGTCATGAGCAATTCGTGATTCACCTGCATGTTGATACCTCCTGGAAAGCCTATGTCATGTTTCCATTTGTGATTTTTAGAAATCAATTCTGGCTTTTCACTTTATGAGTACAGGGTTCACAGAATTGACTAGCATTATTTGGGGACAAAGATAAAAACATTAGTCCCTTATGTAAGTATAGAATGAAATAATTTAATGTATGTAAAACACCCAACACAATGTCTGGCCTCAGTAAATGGTAGTTGAAGGTCAGTAAGGATTTTTAGTTACGTTAGGTATACAGTGAGGGAGGCACCCTATGAGATTTAGAAATATATATATTATATAAGGCAAAACCAGCACTAGAACTCAGTTTGGCTGGTCCTCAACCCTAATAAACACTTGATCTGAACAGTGATGGATTTTGAATCTCCTGGGTGATTCTGAAGACTTTGCTCTAAATGGGAAGAATGTGGAAACCAATCTCATAGATTTACAAGCACAGATCTTCACATTTGGTTGTGTTAAGGACCTAGGCATCTCTTAGTTTCTCTCTACTTCTCAGATCTGGCAGCTCATGCCCCCCCCCTCTCTTTTTACCATCCAGTGGGAAGGATCCTATGAAACCAGTTGAAATTTGGACTACACTGTTTTTACTGTAAGCTGCTAAGTTTGGGAGTCCTGTGGACAGAATCCAGAGTGAGCCACCCCATGCTTAGTTCATCGTGTGACCTCTCTTCCAGCACTTTGAATCTTAGCTTTTGGGCCTGAAGACTAAGAATGGAGCATCAATAATTAAAGGTACAATCACAGCTGAAGCTTCCGTTAGTTATTTTTCTTCAACCCTGACATTTTATGAGTCAACAAAGCCAAAGCCATCAATATGAAGCAGATTATTTTTAGCAGTTTCTTAACCAGTGTGCTCTAGCTTTAAATTAAACATTGACGTTGGTTATTATTAAAATTCTGAAAATTCTGAGCAGAGAGGAACCCACGTTAGTACAGTAAACACTGGGCTTTCATCACCTTGTTTTGAAAAACATCGACTCACTCACTGCTCCCACCAAATACAACTGTGTAAAACTAATGGATTGTGGATTTGCTAAGGATTAGTTGTTCAAGGTCAGAGTTTGAATATGTGGGTGTAATTTGCATGGTTGAATATTACTGTGGACTTCAACCTTTTTAGATGTGTAATACCTTAGCATTGATACTATGTTATTATCATTTGATTATATGAAGTTTGTCCCATTCCCGGGTCAACACCAAAAATACGGCATTTACAAAATTTTTAAGTAAATTACCACTTTTGCTTTGAGAATTTTGCTACATCCTTTGCAGTATGAGATAACTAGGACAGCCTCTGGTAGCATGAAACTAGGGTTGGGAATCAATTCTACTGGCATGATGTAGTGGAAAGAACACTGATCTTGGAGCCAGAAGACCTGATTTCTGCTACTTATTGGCTGTGTGTCCTTGGAAAACTGATATAGTGTCTCAGAATCTTTTATTTCTCATCTTTTAATTGAAGGGATCTGGGCTAGAGCAATAAGATCTAAATGTTCTACATCTACATCTACTTCTGTATTGAGATGCTTAAAGTCACCCATGAAGAAGGGGAGGAGGTCTTAAAATAGGGATATCAAACTCTCCATCCCTAGCCCACTTCAACTAATCACTGCCATTTGTTTTACCTCTTGAGCTTCTGCTAAAGATTTTGCCTGGGAGAAGTCCCACTGCCAAGAAAATTTGAAAACCACTGGACAATATGAGTTCCTGTTTTTCTTTTGGTTATGAATTCTATTATTCTAGATGTCAAATTAGTATTGAAAATACATCATTAAAACCCTGACAGTTTTTAACTACATCATTCTGAGTTTGTTTTGTGAAAAGACACTTGGATCTCAGAGGGGCCTGAGCACTCTCATTCATTCAGTGCTGTGGGGTGAATAGGAGCTTAGGCTCTGTGTTCCAATGGCCTGAGTTCAAATTCAGCCCCAGGCTCTTGAAATTACCTTGAACAATTCATTTTGTTCTCTGTGCCTTAGTTATCTCTATAGGTCCTATTGTCGTCACCTTCTATGAAGAGAAAACTGAGGCACAAAGAGGGTTTTGAGATGAGGAAGATAACAGTTTCTACCTCATAGGGTTTTATAATGATTAAATGAATTAATGTGTATAAAATACTTATCACAGTAACTGACACATAGTATGTGTGGAACAAATATCAATTATTACTATAAATTCATTTGTTTTATTTTTTTTAAAGTTTATTTATTTGAGAGAGAGAGACAGAGAGAGTGAGCAGCAGGGCAGGGCAGAAGGAGTGGGAGAGAGAGTCTGAAGCAGACTACATGCTGAGCATGGAGCCCGACATGGTACTCTTTCTCAGGACCCTGAGATCATGACCTGAGCCAAAACCAAGAGTGGGATGCCTAACTGACTGTGCCATCTGGCATCCGATAAGTTCATTTATTTTAAATATCCATTGTGCATCTATTACGTGTCAGTCATTATGCTAAATTCTAGAGATCCAGAGTGATTACCACATGGTCACACCCTCATGAGCACCCTAGGCTAGTGGGAAAGAGAAACCATAGGGACAGCCAAGTAAAGACTTTTGTAAAGCAGTGGATGACATATGCTAAGGCTCTGAGGGAGGTGTTTGTACAGACAGAAGGAAGAACTAATACAAAAGAGATAATATCTCATGAAAGGTGTTTGAGACACTCTCCTTAGCTTAGAAGGAGTGGAGCATGGGCTGTGGGAAGACAGCAAGGGATAAAGAAGGGAAAAGGATAGACTGGGTTTGGATCTTTAGTAACTAAAGTCTGCCTGGTCCCTCTAATTTGTTAGCTTTCCCCTGATGTAGATGCTGAGGTGATGAGCATATTAGTAATGGGTATATTCACTACCACCTCACCCCTCCTCCACATTGTTTCTAGCGTCCCATCCAATTGTGAGGAATTATAGTGTACAGCCCCTTGCCAAGTCAGTGTCTGAAAGTTTATAGTAGCTTATATGTTTTAGTTATTCATTGAAAAGTCAAGGATTTCAGATAACTTCCAAACAAATCCCTTGCAAAAGAGAGGGTAGGAGAAAAGCTAAAAATCCCATAGTCTTGTCTAATAACATGCCATCTCTCTGAAAGCTAAGTGAGGCCCTCACACCAGAATCTCTTCTGTCTTTAGTTAAAGAAAAATTCAGGCACAATCCAGGCCTAAAGAAGAGATTATGTGGGAAAGTTCAGTGAAAAAGAAAAATACATTTAAGCATGAAAAGATCCTTGCTGAGAAATGAGTCCAAATATAGCACTACTTTCTCTCCTTTGGACTCTGCCCTTCTTTATGGCTCACCAAATTCCTCAGACATTGGCTTCTGAATGCATGAGGGGTGCCACACTTTTTGTTAGTGTTATTTAGACACATGGCATAATTACTGGTCCTGGCATATCTCAGAGTTTCAATAATATACGTGAGAATAAACGATCAATGAGCGAACAAAAGACAGAGGGAAACACAGGTGACTATCCTGGGGGCTATTTGAGCCACCACTAAATCTACAGATATTGAAAGGACAGGGGTTGTGGCTTTTGCTGCCCTTTGTGGCCACCAGAGAGCTTTATGTGTACATAATCAGTTCCCTACTGGACACACTACAGGGATCAGTGAGTATTTAGTGAACACTTTGATTTCTTGGTTTGTGTGCCTCCTGGGTTAATAGTTTCTGCAGTGAAACATCACTAAGGGGAAACACATATACTCATTGTAAATAAATGTAAGTAAATAATGATATAAGCATGGAATTGAGACTCGTCCAGTCTCCTGACTCTCTAGGCTGCCTTTATCTCTGATTTGCACTATCTGCATACCTTTCCCTGAAAATTCAGATATTTCCAAAATGTGAGGCTGTAAAATGCAAAACCTATCCTAATCTTTACTTACCAAATACCTCTGAACCTTATTCTCTCTTGACTGAGATCTTTCCCATTCAGTTCAAGGGAGTCAGTACCAGACACTGCCTCTGTATTTGACATTGAGCTGGGTATTGAGGGTAATACAGGGGAAGCTGAAGACTCAGTCTCTGCTCTTCAGACTTTTGTAACTGAGTTTGGGGATGAGGACATAAAGTTAACAACTGGGGAACAGTTAGAAAGACACTATGATAAAGAGCTAAATTGTGTTTTAGAGTTCAGAGAAAGGACAAATCTTTACAAAGTGGTGTGAATGTTACTCAGTTATCTTTAGTTTTTTACCCCTAGCCACCTCTCCTGATGGCTCCAATGGATGCAAATATTAGTGTTTGCTTCATGCACTAAGGTTCTTAAATCTAATGACATTTTGTCACACAATATAAATTCTCAGTCCCCATGGAAACTGTAGTATAAAGGTATGTGTTGGGGTGAGAGGAACTTAATTTTAATCAGTGCCCAAAAAAGAGAGAATGACAGTCTACACACCTTGAACATGCTTTCACATGTCCACCTTTTATTTATTTTATTTATTTTTATTTTTTAAAGATTATTGATTTATTTATTTGACAGAGGGAGAGAGACAGCAAGAGAGGGAACACAAGCAGGGGGAGCAGGAAAGGGAGAAGCAGGCCTCCCATCCATCAAGGAGCCTGATGTGGGGCTCAGTCCCAGGACCCTGGGATTGTGACCTGAGCCGAAGGCAGATACCCAATGACTAAGCCACCCAGGTGCTTCTTTCTTTCTTTCTTTTTAAATACTGTATTTATTTGAGAGAGAGAGAGAGAGCAGAGTGAGCAAGTGAGAGAGAGAGAGAGTGAGAGAGAGAGAGAGAGCATGAGCAGGTTGAGGGGCAGAAGGAGAGGGTCAAGCAGACACCCCACTAAGCAGAGAATAAATTGATTTCAGGAACCTCAGATTGTGACCTGAGTTAAAGGCAGATGCTCAACCGACTGAGTCACCCAGACACCCCCTTACGTGTCCTCTTTTTAAAGAAAAATATACATTTGGTTGTTTTCTTTATGGATATATGCATCTCACTGGATTATAAGCCCTCTGAGTCCAGGGACAATCACTTCTTTTTATTTTTCATACAAAGCCTGATACTTAAATATCTAACAGAGGCACTCAATAGTATTTATTGAATTACATTTATATCCTAAAAAATTGAGCAACTATGTTGGTGATTATCAAAGAAATGACAATTTCTCAAGTCTCTAAAACCCCACTCCTGATTCTATTTGCCCTTTCTTTTTGTATTGACCTCACTAAAATTTCCCCCTTTGGTCCAGTTATCTTTATTAATTAGAGATTTATTTATATGTAAGAGCTGCTTACTTCCCAGTGCCCTTTTATTAAAGGCAATAGTTCTTGGATTAATGATCTATGAAAAACCTAACATCCGAATTATTGATCCACTTCAGAGTCTTTGTGATACAGGAAGGTCCCCACAAAGAACATTCATAGATACCTAGATATTGTGCATGGCCTACATTCTGCACTGTCTTGCCTTAAATTTTTTACTCAATTTCTCAACTTTTCTGATCTTAGCTACTTCTTATTTCTTCTCTTATGATTTATGCATTCCATATTCTAGGAGGTGGAGGGAGTAGAGAGAGTGGTGGAGAAGCTCTCTCTAGATTCTGTCTGTGTGGTTTTGCATCTTGACTCTGCTATATGACCATGGGCAACTTATATAATTTATCTGTTCCTAACTCATAGGCTTGGTATGAGTAGTAAATGAGACCTGGTACATGTTATTTTGCCCCTCATATGACCTCTGGCATTCTCCCTTGCTTCAGATTCACACCCATCCCATGGTCTCAAGGAGATCTGTTGAATCTGCCATGCCCTTGGACTCCTCCTTTAGCATAACTGATGTTCTCCCCACTCCTCCTGACCCTGAGCCTTTTCTTGTCCTCTTCTGCTGGGTAAAGTGGGAAAGTCTGTGTTGAAGGTCACAAAGGATAATAGTTCTTGAGGAGTGTTTCAGACCTCTAGTGAACATGCATACACATGTACATGATAATTGTCATCATAACTTCTAGGTATGGAACTTTAATACTTTTTTTCCCTAATAATAAAAAGGTCATTGTAACTAACTATAGAAATGGTGATTTCTAGCCTAAAGAAATATTAGGAATACTTTAGCAAAAGTAAAAACCAAAACTATTTTCCTTTAGTTCTTTTTAGTCTTTGGATGGATGATACTGATCTTCTAATTTCCATGCCAAGATTTGACGTTGATCACAATTGTAGCCAATCCCAGATTTTTCCCATGGCCTGAAGTCTTTAAAACAGTTAACATCATTGTCTCTTCCCAACTTTCTAGCACCTGACAAAATAATTTTAGAGTGGTCATTGAATGAGTGATCAGATATCATTTTGAGTTGTGACTTCACAGTCTGGAGAAATCATAACATGATCACAAAGAAAGACATTTTGGGGATTTTCAGGCATCAGGAACTGTAAATATGGAGGACCCTTGAAAGTTTCAGCCTCCAAGTTCCTTACTGCCTCAAGTCTGGGAACTGGGGCTTCAACAATCATATGGGAAAGATAAGAAGAGAGGGGTGTTTGATGAGATTCTGACAGTCTGCCAAATTGGAATTTAACTTTGCTGATGCGTGTGATATTCTGGGTAGAGCAATTATCCTTTTAGTTAGAAGTAATAAATATATTTTTGTTTAAAGGAGGGTGGTTGGGATTGTTATTTTTTGCCTGTGGCAAGCCCATAATGTAAACCAATGTGGTCTGGATGGGAGGAAATAATCAAATACCATGGTGAGTTCCTAATCCCTTAGGAACAGAGACCCATGATATAGAAGTTCAGGTACTGGCTGTGAATGGTTACACACAGCTACTAAGTGTCAGAGAAAGCATTCAGGTCCAGGGCTGTAAGACCCCAACTCTGTTCTATTCTACATTGCCTCATTCTGGAATTGATTCCAGAGCCAAGAATAACCTCAATCAGCTTCGGATCCAACTATTTCATTTTAAAGATAGGGAGATAAGGGCTAAGAAATGCCCACTTACTTGAATGAAAATGTCACCTCTGAAAAACAACCTGAGGGTTTTGAAGGGGCGGGGGGTGGGAGGTTGGGGGAGCCAGGTGGTGGGTATTAGGGAGGGCACAGATTGCATGGAGCACTGGGTGTGGTGAAAAAACAATGAATACTGTTACACTAAAAATAAATAAAAAATTTAATAAAAAAAAAAGGAAAGAAAATGTCACCTTGTTAAATACTTAGTCCACATCTTGGGGTAGGGGGGAATCCAAAAACCTTGATTAAAAGGGAGGCTTGAATATAATCCCTCTGCATTGGTGGTAGGGTTTCCATATTTAATATTTAATTTTTTAAGTTTTTCACGGATGCCTGCTCTCTTCAAATGGATTTGATCTTGTGCATGTGTAATGTGAACAATATTTTTTAATGTTTTTAATGTGCTCTTTTCTTCTACTTTTCAGTGTATATGACTTTCTCTCCAGTAAGTTCAAGAGCTACATCTATTATTATTTCAGCAAGAATGAAAAGAAAGATAAAATTCATCATCTGTCATCCCAATTAGGGTTTTTCAGAGTTCTAACAATACAATGGTCTTCATGCCCGAGTTTGTTGAGGGAAACTAATATACTGAATGTCTTGTATCTTCACTTTCTCCCCATCTTGCCTATTAATTATTAATATGTTAAGAGTCTAACCTGGTAGGTATGATTATGGAGTTTTATAGACATCCTTAATATATAGGAAGATCCAGGTGTAAATACTCATATCAGTTAGAGGGATTTGAAGAGGATGAGGAAAGAGAGAAGTAGAAGCAGCAGATGGTTAGCCATTCTTCCTCCTTTAGAATGAAATGTCAGAGGAGAGAAGAATGTTAGATGGGTAGGAGGGAATGGTGAAGGGTAAGAGATTTCTGCTCCCTTTTCACTTAGGATGCTAGAAGATGATTTCCTTATAGACCATCTATCCCTCTTGCAACTAAGCATCACAGTTTGGTTAAGTGGAGGGAAAAACTGGGGTGTAGCCCTCTCAAACTATTCCTACTTCCCATGAAGCTTCGGTAAGAGCCAGAATTACCCACATGTCCCTGATATAGGATGTGGAGTTTACTGGAAATTTTGTCTGAGGGGTTTGCCAGAAGGGATTCCTGGCATAAAGAAAAAGTGGTCCTATAGTTGAGGACTTCATGGGAGTTACAGCTGGTTCTTGATGGAGTCTGTGACATCAACAGTAGTTAAGTCAGCATGGAAGATATCACACCCTGACCAGGGAAGGGAACAGACCGTGAGTTTTACCAGTTGCAAACTTTGGCATTGAATGTCAACAGAACACTGAGGAGTAAGACTAGTCTTGTGTCAGTGGTCATTAATCCAGAGAAAAATCAATACAAATTACTGTTCAGTAGATATAAGCAAAAATCCTGAAGGTGCCACATTCACTACCTCCTCCTTTTATCATGAAGTCACAGGCACCACAAACACTCTAAAATCCAGATACCATCTTGGTGAGGAGTGAAGAGACAGAAATCTGAAATACTGAGAATTTTATCCCAAAGAGACTGATAATTTACTTAAAAGAAATTTCTTCTCAGGAACCAGCAAACTGTTTCTACAAAGAGTTAAATAGAAAATATTTTATACTTTGTGAGCTATATAGACTCTTTTACAGCTACTCAACTCTGTCCTTGAAGCACGAATACAACCATAAACAATATATATAGTGTTCTAATAAAACGTTACTTATTTAAATAGGTTGTGGGCTTATAGGCCCTAGTTTTCCAATTCCTGGTTTATATCATTGTATCAGACTGAGTTTCTTGGATTTGATTAAAGACAAATTCCTCCTAGAGGTATAGAAGAAAGATGAAATTAAATGTAGGAACAATTGGCATTTTCTTTGCACATCTTTGTGCAATATGAATAAAATTGGTTACTTTCATAGTGAAAGGGGAGAGGCAATCTTAGTATAAAGAGGAATGATTTTTTTTCCCCTTCCTCAAAGTCTTCCAGTCCTTGGGAGTGTTGGAGGCTATGAGAAGCCAGTAAGGGGATTCAGAGTGGCTGATGGAATAGGGAGGGGGAAGAGCAGCTGACCACAAAGAAAAGAGCACACATTCTGTGTCTCCTGGTCTTGACCTCAAAATATAGGAAAGGAGGACCTGGGAAGGGCAATCACTTTCAATAACAGACATAATTATGATAATGATGGTGATGATCAAAGTAATAATAATAATAATAATATAAATATATAATTAATAATATTAAATACATATTATATAAATATAAATATATAAATATATAATTAATAATAAATATATATAATATAATAAATATTATATAATAATTATTATTATCACTACAGTATCAGGATGGACTGTTATGCTACAGTAACAAACACCTGAAATCTTAGTAGCTTAAAGCATAAATGATTTATTTTTCATTCACTCTCCTTCTTTGTCAAGAGTCAGCTAGAGACTCTCTTTCACATTGTCCTTGAGCTCATCCTGGACTCAGGCATTAGATGAGCCACTATCTGCACCATCATCAGTTGCAGCATGCACTGTGTGATAAAGTACAAACTGGACTCCACTGCAAGTGACACACCTTACTTATGCTCACATTTCATTGGACAAAACCAGTCATATAACTAAGCCCAAGTTAAAGGGCAAAATAATATATGATCCTTTTCCAGGGAGGAAAAATTATTGTTAATGAAAAGAAATTCAATATACCTCAACTACTATTGCCAGGTGATGACATACTGAGCATTGTGCAAAGCATAGTCTAATTTTATCCTTACTCAGAGACCCTGTAAGATAGACATCATCAACATTTTACTGATGAGAAAATTGAGCATCTTGGGAATTAATAACTCATTTCATTCAGTTAGAAGATGGTAAAGATTTAAACTCAGCTGGGCCCAATTCCATAGCTTATCCTCCTAAGTACTATATTATACTGTCCTAATCATTTGTAGTATCTAGATTGGGGATCATAGACTCAAATGTGTTCAGGGGCCAGGCTCTTAGTACAATTTTTTTTTAACTAACATATAATGTATTATTTGACCCAGGAGTACAGGTCTGTGAATCATCAGGCTTACAATTTCACAGCACTCACCATAGCACATACCCTCCCCAGTGTCCATTACCCAGCCACCCTATTACTACCCCCCAACCCCAGCTACCCTCAGTTTGTTTCATGAGATTAAGAGTCTCTTATGGTTTATCTCCCTCCCAATTCCATTATGTTTCACTTTTTCCCTCCCTACCCCTGTGACCCCTGCCCTGCCTCTCAAATTCCTCGTATCAAAGAGATTATGTCATAATTGTCTTTCTCTGATTGACTTATTTCACTTAGCATAATATCCTCTAGTTCCATCCATATCATTGCAAATGGCAAGATTTCATTTCTTTTGATGGCTGCATAGTATTCAATTGTGTGTGTGTGTGTGTGTGTGTGTGTGTGTGCACATGTGTATACACATCTTCCTTATACATTCATCTGTAGATGGACATCTAGGTTCTTTCCATAGTTTGGCTATTGTAGACATTGCTGGTATAAACATTGTGGTGTGTGTGCCTCTTTGGATCACTACATTTGTATCTTTAGGGTAAATACCCAGTAATGCAATTGCTGGGTCATAGGGTAGCTCTATTTTCAACTTTTTGAGGAACCTCCATACTGTTTTCTATAGTGGCTGCATCAGTTTGCATTCCCAGTGTAGGAGGGTTCCCCTTTCTCTACATCCTCACCAACATCTGTTGTTTCCTAATGTTAATTTTAGCCATTCTGGCTGGTTTGAGGTGATATCTCACTGTGGTTTTGATTTGTATGTCCCTGATGCCGAGTGATCTTGAACACTTTTTCATGTGTCTGTTGGGCATTTGGATATCTTCTTTGCTGAGATGTTTGTTCATGTCTTATGCCCATTTCTTGTTTGGGTTATTTGTTCTTCCGGTGTTGAGTTTGATAAATTCTTTATAGATTTTGAATACTAGTCCTTTATCTGATATGTCATTTGCAAATATCTTCTCCCATTCTGTCAGTTGTCTTCTGGTTTTGTTGACTGTTTCCTTTGCTGTGCAAAGCTTTAGATCTTGATGAATTCCTAATAGTTCATTTTTGCCCTTGATTCCCTTGCCTTTGATGGTGTTTCTAGGAAGAAGTTGTTGTGGCTCAGGTAGAAGAGCTTCCTGCCTGTGTTCTGCTCAAGGATTTTGATGGATTCCTGTCTCATATTGAAGTCTTTCAGCCATTTTGAGTATATTTTTGTGTGTGGTATAAGGAAACGGTCCAGTTTCATTTTTCTGCATGTGGCTGTCCAGTTTTCCCAACACCATTTGTTGAAGAGGCTGTCTTTTTTCCATTGGACATTCTTTCTTGCTTTGTTGAAAATTAGTTGGCCATAGAGTTGAGCGTCCATTTCTGGGCTCTCTATTCTGTTCCACTGATCTGTGTGTCTGTTTTTGTGCCAGTACCATACTGTCTTGATGATTACAGCTTTGTAATAGAGCTTGAAGTCTGGAACTGTGATGCCACCAACTTTGGTTTTCTTTTTCAACATTCTTCTGGCTATTTTGGTGTCTTTTATGGTTCCATATAAATTTTAGGATTATTTGTCCCATATCTTTGAAAAAAAGTTGATGATATTTTGAAAGGGATTACATTAAATGTGTAGATTGCCTTAGGTATCAGAGACATTTCACAATATTTGTTCTTCCAATCCATGAACATGGAAAATTTTTCCATTTCTTTGTGTCTTCCTCAATTTCTGTCATGAGTACTTCATAGTTTTTTGAGTACAGATTCTTTGCCTCTTTGGTTAGGTTTATTCTTAGGTATCTTATGGTTTTGGATGCAATTGTAAATGGGATTGATTCCTTAATTCCTCTTCTGTGTTGCTGTTGGTGTATAGAAATGTAACTGATTGGGGCATCTGGGTGGCTCAGTGGGTTAAAGCCTCTGCCTTTGGCTCAGGTCATGATCTCAGGGTCCTGGGATCGAGCCCCACATCGGGCTCTCTGCTCAGTGGGGAGCCTGCTTCCCCCTCTCTCTCTGCCTGCCTCTCTGCCTACCTGTGATCTCTGTCTGTCAAATAAATAAACAAAATCTTGAAAAAAAAAAAAGAAATGTAACTGATTTCTGTGCATTGATTTTATATCCTGACACTTTATTGAATTCCTGTATGATTTCTATGAGTTTTGGAGTGGAATCTTTTGGGTTTTCCACATAAAGTATCATATCATCTGCAAAGAATGAGAATTTGACTTCTTCTTTGCTGATTTGGATGCCTTTTATTTCTTTTTGTTGTCTGATTGCTGAGGCTAGGACTTCTAGTACTATGTTGAATAGCAGTGGTGATAGTGGGCAGCCCCACCATGTTCTGACCTTAGGGGAAAACTCTCAGTTTTTCCCCATTAAGAATGATATTCACTGTGGATTTTTCATAGATGGCTTGGATGGTATTGAGGTATGTACCCTCTATCCCTACACTGTGAAGAGTTTTGATCAAGAAAGGATGTGGTACTTTGTCAAATGCTTTTTCAACATCTACTGAGAGGATCATATGGTTCTTGTCGTTTCTTTTATTAATGTATTGTTTCATATCGATTGATTTGTGGATGTTGAACCAACCTTGTAGCCCAGGAATAAATCCCACTTGGTCGTGGTGAATAACTCTTTTAACTCTTTAATAACTATTGGATCCTATTGACTAGTATTTTGGTGAGAATTTTTGCATCCTTGCTCATCAAGGATATTGGTCTGTAATGCTCCTTCTTGAAGAGGTCTTTGTCTGTTTGGGATCAGGATAATGCTGTCCTCATAAAATGAGTTTGGAAATTTTCCCCCCATTTCTATTTTTTGGAACAGTTTCAGGAGAATAGGTATTCATTCTTCTTTGAATGTTTGGTAGAATTCCCCTGGGAAGATGTCTAGCCCTGGACTCTTGTTTGTTTTGGGAGATTTTTGATGACTTCTTCAATCTCCTTACGGTTATGGGTCTGTTCAGATTTTGTATTTCTTCCTGGTTCAGTTTTGGTAGTTTATATGTCTCTAGGAATGCATCCATTTCTCCCAGATTGTCAAATTTGCTGGTGTATAGTTGCTCATAATATGTTCTTATAATTGTTTGTATTTCTTTGGTGTTGGTTGTGATCTCTCCTCTATCATTCATGATTTTATTTATTTGGGTCCTTTCTCTTCTCTTTTTGATAAATCTGGCCAGGGGTTTATCAATCTTATTAGTTCCTTCAAAGAACCAGCTCCTAGTTTTGTTGATTTGTTCTATTGATTTTTGGTTTCTATTTCATTGATTTCTGCTCTGATTTTTATTATTTCTCTTCTCCTGCTGGGTTTAGACTTTCTTTGCTGTTCTTTCTCCAGCTCCTTTGGTGTAGGGTTAAGTCGTGTACTTGAGACCTTTCCTATTTCTCGAGAAAGGCTTGTATATAAGGAAAGGCTATATACTTTCCTCTCAGGACCTCCTTTGTTGTGTCCCACAGATTTTTAACTGTTGTGCTTTCATTTTCATTTTTTTCCATGAATTTTTTCAGTTCTTTAATTTCATGGTTGACCCATTTATTCCTTAGTACAATGCTCTTTAGCCTCATGTATTTGAGTTCTTTCCAACTTTCCTCTTGTGATTGAGTTCTAGCTTCAGAGCATTGTGGTCTGAAAATATGCAGTGAGTGATCCCAATCTTTTGGTACTGGTTGAGACCTGATTTGTGAGCCAGGATGTGATCTATTCTGCAGAATGTTCCATGTGCACTAGAGAAGAATGTGTATTCTGTTGCTTTGGAATGGAATGTTCTGAATATATCTGTGATGTCCATCTGGTCCAATGTGTCATTTAAAGCCTTTATTTCCTTGTTGATCTTTTGCTTAGATGATCTGTCCATTTCAGTGAGGGGGGTATTAAAGTCCTCTACCATTATTGTATTATTGTTGATGTGTTTCTTTGATTTTGTTATTAATTTGTTTATGTAATTGGCTGCTCCCAATTTTAGGGCCATAGATATTCAAAATTGTTATGTCTTCTTGTTGGACAGACCTTTTGAGTACAATATAGTGTTTTTCCTCTCTTATTATAGTTTTTGGCTTAAAATCTAATTTATCTGATATAAGGATTGCCATCCTAGCTTTCTTTTGATGTCCATTAGCATGGTAAATTGTTTTCCACCCCCCTCACTTTAAATCTGGAGGTGTCTTTGGGTCTAAAATGAGTTTCTTGCAGACAGCATATTGATTTTTTTTTAATCTATTCTGATACCCTGTGTTTTTTGATTGGGGCATTTAGCCCATTTATATTGAAGGTAACTATTGAAAGATATGAATTTAGTGCCCATTGTATTGCCTGTACGGTGACTGTTACTGTATATTGTCTCTGTTCCTTTCTGGTCTGTTACTTTTAGGCTCTCTCTTTGCTTAGAGGACCACTTTCAATATTTCCTACAGAGCTGGTTTGGTGTTTGCAAATTCTTTTAATTTTTGTTTGTCCTAGAAGCTTTTTATCTCTCCTATTTTCAATGACTGCCTAGCTGGATATAGTATTCTTGGCTGTATATTTTTCTCATTTAGTGCTCTGAACATATAATGCCAGTCCTTCCTGGCCTGCCACCTTTCTGTGGATAAGTCTGCTGCCAATCTAATGTTTCTACCATTGTATGTTACAGACTTCTTGCCCTGAGCTGCTTTCAGAATTTTCTCTTTGTCACTAGGACTAGTAAGTTTTACTAGTAGATGATGGGTGTGGACCTATTTTTATTGATTTTGAGGGGGGGTTCTCTGTACCTCCTGGATTTTGATGTTTGTTCCCTTTGCCATATTAGGGAAATTCTCTACTATAATATGCTCCAATATACCTTATACTCCCCTCTCTCTTTCTTCTTCTGGAAACCCAATTATTCTGATATTGTTTTGTCTTATGGTATCATTTATCTCTCAAATTCTTCCCTTGTGGTCCCATAGTTGTTTGTCTCTCTTTTACTCAGCTTCTTTATTCCCCATCATTTGGTCTTCTGTATCACTAATTCTCTCTTCTGCCTCATTTATCCTAGCAGTAAGAGCCTCCATTCTTGATTGCACCTCATTTAATTCCTTTTATGATTTTAACTTGGTTAGATTTTAGTTCTTTTATTTCTCCAGAAAGGGTTTTTATTTCTCCAGACAAGGGTTTCTCTAATATCTTCCATGCCTTTTTCGAGCCCAGCTAGCACCTTGAGAATAGTCATTCTGGACTCTAGATCTGACATATTACCAATGTCTGTATTAATGAGGTCCCTAGATGTTGGTACTGCCTCTTGTTCTTTTTTTTTTTTTTTTTGTGATGCGTTTTTCCGCCTTGTTATTTTATTCAGATAAGAATATATGAATGAGGGAATAAAATACTAAAAGGGTGGAAAAGACCCCAGAAAAATGTACACTAACCAAATGAGAGGAGACCCCAACTGGGGGGAGAAGAAAGTGGGTTAAAAGGGGAAAAAAAAATATATATATATATACACACACACACACACACACACATATATATGTATATGTATGTATGTGTGTGTGTGTGTGTGTATATATATATATATATATATATATATATATATATATTAGACTGGTGAATAGAACTGAGCCACCCACTTGATTCTGGGTATATTTTGGTCTATTAATATTAATTATCCCAAGATTTTAAAGAAAGAAAGAAAACCTTATATATACAGAAAAATAAGGGTAAACACGGTGAAGGATGGCATATGACTGTATAGATAAAAATTTTAAAAAAATCTAGAAAAGGAATTGATAAGATAAGTTGCTTGGGAAAAGAAAGAAGAAGGAAAAAGAGGTGGAGATAATGTGTTTTGGCTGGAGACTACAACAAAGCCCTGTGCTAGATTTAGGGCATGTTTTGATCTATTAGAAGAAATTGTATCCCAGAATTTAAAACAACAACAACAACAACAAATATCCTATATGTATACAAAAAATAAGGTTAAATACAATGAAGGATAAAATATGTCTATAATAATGAAGGTTTAAAAATATTTTTTTAGAAAGGCATTAAGATAAACTAGTTAAAAAATGTTAAAAGAGGAAAGGGGACAAGTTGAAAAAATTAGAATAAGAAAAAAAATTAAAAATTTAATTTAACTTTGCAACTTTTCTCATAGGGAGAAAGCCATGAATTCCATGCATTGCTTTCGCCTCTCTCTGGAGTTCCTCTCTTCTTCTTGATCAGTGAGCTTGATCTTGGCTGGATGTTCTTGATGATCTTCTGGGGGAGCAGCCTGTTGCAGTGATTCTCAAAGTCTTTGCCTGAGGCGGAATTGCACCACCCTTGCCAGAGGCCACGCTAAGAAATCTCCTCGAGTTCACTCTTGGGAGTTTTTGTTTCCTGCATGCTTTCCGTAGAGCTCTGGAGGATGGGAATAAGAATGATGGCCTCCCAATCTCCAGCCTGGAGGAGCCGAGAGCTCGGGGCCTACTCCTCAGTGCACCCTCAGAGAAAAGGGGTCAATCCCTCCCGTCTCCCTGGTTTCCAGCCGTGCTCTGTGCTCGCCCGGCCTGTGACTGAGCATTTCTGTCTCTGACGCACAGTTCCATTTGGAGTCTCCAAACTCAGCAGATTCCCGCCTCCAGAGGAGGAATGTGAGTCTCCCCAGATCTGCCACTTGCGGGATCCTTTGCTTAACGAGCAATGGCCTGACTGTGCTGCAGATCATGGTTTAAGGTAAACCTGAACTGAGAGATCACTCCTTGGCTCTGTCTCTGTAGCTGGCTTCCCTGCTCCAATACCTGGCAGCTCTGCCACACTCAGACACCCTCGATCCTTCTGTGACCCTGCGGGATCTGAGGCCATGCTGTCCCTGTGAGTGCTTCACCCCCGCTTAGCCTCTGGAGCGATGTCCCTCAGTGGAGCAGACTTCTAAAAGTTCTGATTTTGTGCTCCACTGCTCTGCCACTTGCTGGGATCCGGCCCCTCCCTCTGTGGTTTATCTTCCTGGCGCTTCAGATTCACTTTTCCACATGTTCTACCTTTCAGAAAGTAGTCGATTTTCTGTTTCTAGAATTGCTGCTCTTCTTTTCATCGATCTGTCGGGTTTGTGGGTATTCAGAATGGTTTGATAACTATCTAGCTGAACTCCTATGACTTGACATCATTTCAGTCTGCTATTCCTCCACCATCTTGCCTCTTTCTGTTCGGTCAGTGGCTCTGGGAATGCAGGAGGAACAATAGAAATGACCACTGGGCCGCCATCTTCCAGGTACCTCCCTTCTTTAACCCTTGACTCTCCCGCCAAAAGGATGTATGCCCAGGTCACGTCTCCATAAGTAACCCAATACCTGTGCAGGAAACAGGAGCATCAGGACTCCCCCATACCCTCTGATCACCAAATACCTTACCATGTATGGGTGTGAACCCATGCCCTGCCTTATCCTAATGAAAGACACTGCCGACTCCCTCCCAGCATGAACTTCCCCAGCTCCCCCCTCCCAAGTCTTGGAAACTTGCCCTAGAGTGCCAACCTCCTCCCGGCACTTTCCTGGCTCCCCTTCTCCTGAGCCCCTAAACTTCGCCCGAGAGTGCCTTTAATAAATCTTGCCTTATGCCTACCTCTCCTGGTGTTGTGTTTACCTCGCCTGTAAAACCTTACACTTTCCCTCATCATAATTCATCTTAAACTGATTGTTGCTATGTAAAATTATGCTCATTATTATCAGATCTCCAGATTCTTTAAAAAATCCTCAGCAATTTAAATTTTAATGTGGAATTACCTGATTTCAAAATGTTAAGAACAATCTAAGATTAAAAAAAAATGTTATGCACTAAATAAAATAAATCTCTGGGCCCAACATGCCCCATAGAACAATACTTTACAATCTCTTAAGGAGGTCTTCTGGTGGAGTCTAACCAGTTTGCTGACAAAACACTAAATTGAGAATAACCTGCTCATATTATTAGTTAGGTAAGGTCCAAGTCTATGTGTGGTCTCTGGTAAGAAGCAGGAAAGTACGATGCTGGTAAAGTTTGAATACTGAATTCAAATGATTGTCATCAAGATGTATAAATGTTTGTATACAATGGAGACATGTTTGTGAATACACATTTGATTTTCAGCCAATTCAAATGTTTAAGGAGCCATGTAGCAATTTCATACTTGCAAGCTGCTGCCATGTAGCATGTACTAATTCTTTCTTTCTCTGTCCAGTGTGGCACTGTCATTATTCACTGGAGAACCTTCCTAATTGGGGGGAGGGCAGTGGTTCAGTGCCCTCCAGTTCAGTTTGTGCTTACCAATCTAAGCAGTCTAACTTGTATTAATTACAGCAGAACAAATGGAAGGTCCATTTCCAGTTTCATTTAAAGCTAGTCACATTTATGTCTGGTAGAAATAGTCAGGAGTGGGGTCAGATGGAAAGTTAGCTGACATGGCTTTTCCTGGAAAGATGATATCTGAAGTTTTTGAAGGAATTGGGAAAGAGTCTAAGTTGGGACTTCTTACCTGGGGATTAAAGTATTTTGGGGGGGGGGGTAGAACTATTACTTTTGTCAAATTCTCAAATAGGTCTTGCCATCTCTAACATATCATCAAAACTTTCAACTTGGAAAATCATTAAGAAGAGTGTAGAAATGCCTCACCCCCAGCCATCTTTCCTAAAAAAACATTGAAGACAGAAAGGTTTGCTGACCTTTAAACATAAGCCAGGGTTTCCTGCTGCTTTTCTTTACCTGAAATGCTCTTTCGAGCCATTTCTGTCCTACCAATTCCTTTCTTTAATAGCAAAAACAAAAACAAAAACAAACTAATTTATAAAGCATTTTCCAATTCCTTCACAGGATGTTTTTAACTTCTCTGAGTTCTGAGAATATTTTCTTTGTAGCTCTCTGATAACATTACTGTTCTGTCTCTTATACTTGTGTGTGTGCATGTGTGTTCATATTATATCATTTCTTTACAGAATAGTAAAGTCCATGAGGGTACCACAAGGTATCACAGGTGGTTGCTAGTACATGTTGCAGCTCAGTATTTGCCAACTTGAATTGAATTCTGCTGTCTTATTGGCTCCATAAGTCATTTGGTGTGGTCAATGAAATATTGTAGATTCTTGGCTTACAAAAAAGTGACTGAGTAATGACAGTAGATTAGGTATTTGTGAGCTCTTAGGGCTTCTTTGGAGAGTCACTGGGAAGAAGAGAGTTACAGTCAACTGTAACTCTAACACCTAGAATAGAATCTGGTACATAGTAACTCCACAACAAATACTGGTTCTGTGAGTGACTGATTACATGAATGTGCCCATAAGTTATCCTTGTTTTAGAATTTATTAACACTATCATTTGTACCCATGGCTTTGTTCTTTTCTAGCTACCTACCTCTCTAACCACCCAAGGAACATTTGTTTGTGCCCAGGTGTTAGTCTGATTACAGAATTGAATCCACTATAGAGTACCATGACAGGGTCATATTTTCTTTTGGTGTGATGTTTCCACATCTCTATAGGGTAGTCTTATTGTTTAATCACTTCCTTTTATAATCAATCCTTTTATAATAGGCTCCCTCTCAACTCTTGCAAGTCCTTCTGGGTTTAAGTCTGAATAATCATCAGATTGCTGTTGGTCTTAGGAAAAGCTGGCCTGAGAATGGGGTACCAAGACTTATTTCTTCTGCCAACAGTTGGAATCCAGGGATTCCTCCGAGCTGGGGAGAAGTTCAATCAGAAAAGCAAGGAGCACCATTAAGGGATAAGACTGAAGTACGTGTTTTTGGTCTGACCAACAAACGGACTGGTATTAGATCAAGATGGACATGATACAATGATGTTAACCTACATACACATCTTAGAAATGTTGTACATAGAAGGGTCCTTTTCCAAGTTATTGGTTTCCTGCTATGTACTAGCTTAATTTCCTAGGTCCTCTTTTTTTAACCAACTAGTATTACCTTTTCATTGATAAAAACATTAAAATTCCTCTTTTTTACTTATTTTACAATTTCTACTCTTTCTTCGTATTGATAGCATCATTGAATTAAAATCAGGGTATGTCTGTTCCTTGTTAGTACCATAACTTTGCTGTATGTCCTAACATTTGTGAAATGAAGAATAAATTTCTTGAAAGTGGAGATATTCAGACTCTTGACTCTCAGCATAAACATAAAAAATGTTCTGCTTTTATAAGAACCATGAGTGTGCCTAACTTATTTGACTATATCATCTGTGATCTCTGGGATCCATCATGGATCTCTGGGATCCACCTAATACAGTGCCAATGTGTAATTAATGTATGATGAGTGAAATCTTTCCAACTTTCAATAACTAGCCAGTCCTGGAATCAGTTTAAGACTAACCTGTCTTCCTCTTCTGCACTGAATCAATCCTTTATAATTTTTAAAGGGGCACCTGGGTGGTTCAGTTGGTTAAGTGAATGCCTTCAGCTCAGGCCATGATCCTGGAGTCCCAGAGATGGAGTCCCACATGGGGCTCCTGCTCAGCAGGGAGTCTGCTTCTCCCCCTGGCTCTTCCCTATCTCATGCTCTCTCTCTCTCTCTCTCCCTCTCTCTCTCTCTCTGACTCTCTCTCTCTCAAATAAATGCAGAAATCTTTAAAATATATATATTAGGATAATAGCAAAGATTCCTAAAGGTCTTTTGGATGGTTCTTTTATGCCCTTAAATCCTGGAGATATAATGATAAAAGAAACTTGGGAAGGAAAGCAGGACACCTTGTTTCTGCTTTGGTGTGTGCCAAGTAATTTAGTATGCTAACTTGTGTGAGTTGTCCTACCCCTCTGGGCTTGTTTCTTTATTTGTAAAATGAGGGGCTCAGATTAGATACCCTAAGAGCTCTTCCATATTTCACATTCTGTGAACCTATTGCTGAGACACCCCCAACCTTATATCTAAACATAGTGAATGGGAGCATATTATGGGGAGCTCATTTTATCTCAGGTGTTTTCCTCCATATTGAATTAAATCCCTCACTTGTCTTTGCCTCTGCCTCATACCTCCCACAACTTTATTTTAGGTTGTAAAGTTTGATGCCAGGTGTGTTTTTTTTTTCCTGTTCTTCTTGACCTAAAGTAGTAAAAGAGTTACCATGACAACGGAGTAATTTTCTTGGATGGCCACATTCAATTTGCTTAAGTAGATATTAGGAGTGCAACATGTTTCATTAGCTCCAGGGCCCTTGGGATGTAACACCAAAGTGCTAGGCAGACCAGAGCTTCAGGTTAAGCCCATTGAAACCTGGGTCTATTGACTGTGTAGAGATGACATTTTCTTTATAGGGTCTGTGTCTTAGTTGCTTAGACCTGGTAAGTACCAAAAGTAATTACTAAAGGAAATTGTAAGAAGATCTGCTACTTTAGCTAACAAAAAAAGAAATGGAAGAAAAACTTTAAGCACAGTGCTGGATAGCATAAATCAGAAAGTAAATATCCAAGATATTAAAAAATATGTTTTGTGTCTGTTTGTTTATTTTCCTTTTATATGAAAGAGGAAAACAGACCTTTATCTAAATTAAAGGTTAGATTCCCAAAGGCAGTATATTAAGTAGATGGAAATTTTATGCAACTGATATCCAACAGTAAGGAAATAAAATGAATTTGGTCATTTGAGTAAAATACTAATTCAGATTAATAATCATAAGGGTGATACAGATAAAAATGAATATTTATCATAAAAATAGCAGCAGTGAACATTTTTTAATGTTTTCAATGTGCCAATGTGTTCATGACAACCATATGGAATTATTTTTATTATTATTAATTATTATTATTATCTCTGTTTTACAGATAAGAGAAATGAAGATTTAGAGAGGTTAATAACCTGCCCAAAGTTATGGCTGTTAAGTAGGCAAGCTGAGTAGGAAATTTAAGGTGATCTCACTCTCACCTCTTGCATTTAGCCATATTCAATACTTGCATAATATGAACATACCTTTTAACTTCCCAGACCTTTGAGGATGATGGAGTTAAAAAGCGAAGAAGGATTTAAGATACCTTCTCCAAGGACTGTGTTAAGTGTGTATATGTCTAGATACTAATGTGGAAATGACAAGTTAGAAAAGCAGATGTCATCACTGTGTAACACCACCAGGATGATTTTATGGGACATATTGGAGAGTTTCTGGAGGGAGCCTAGGCATATGCCATAGACCTTTGGAGCTTTTTCACAATTAAAGAGAGCCATGCAGGCCATCTATTGTTAAGATTTTAAGGTAACCAGGAAATAGAACATATATCCATGTGCACCCTCACATCCACACATAAACACTTTCTATTCAATACATGATTTTACATAGACACTTAAAAGGACCCAGAATGTATTCTTTCCAGACTTAAACTGTGGATTCTGTACTTATAGAAAATATTATACATACATATATATAAGAAAACAAAGCAGATTCCACTGTTCAGATGGGAAATTTCTTAACATGGTAAGCCAGGGTGGGGTGATAACATCTAACTTTGGCTAATCTTTGTATCAGGGTGGGAGACATCATAGTGGGGCATGAGAACATGGAATTGAATCAGGTGGAGCTGTGTCTGTATCCTGAGTGTACTGCTTATTAGCTGTAATATCTTAAGGGATGATTTGATTTAAACATTCTCAATTCCTTCAGCAGTGAAATAGGGATAATTTCTTACTCACAAGACAGCAAAGCAAGGTCTAGTGAGTTGTTGGTAGGGTGTGGTAGCATGGGATCTACCTATATGAAGACATGAAGCATGTCTTTGGAGAGACTGTAGGAGAGGGGCCAGACATGCTAACCTTGACTTGGTGTACTGGACATTGTGATTGCCCTTGAAGGTCTGCTCCTCTCCTCACCTATTACATGGTTACTATGCAGATTGATTGGGCCCTGATTAGCAAAAGCCAGTCAGCATTCTTTCATCCCATTTGGCAAAGAATTTATGCTCAGGTATTAGCAATAACCATAGGTCTAAACCAATGAACATATGCCATTTACCTGACTAGGTTAGTCAAGTCAGAATATGGAATTATTTTATCTATAATTAGAGAAAGGATAGGGTCCCTGTCTTATTTTGAAAGATACAGTGTACAGGTATAAGGTCTGAGGCCACTAAAGCCACGAGAGAAGATGTTTGGTTAAAGCTATCAAATGTAGGAAGGAAGAGACAAGTGAATTTTAAGGAAATAGAGCCAGATCCCTGATCAAGCCATTCCTAAACCCCATCCTACTTTTTTTTTTTTCACTTAAATGAGACAAGAAATTCCTTTTGCCATTTAAATATGGTTGATTTGGATTTGAATTTGTTATTACTTACAACTGAAAGCATGCTAAAATACACACACTTACAGTTTTAATTGCTGGAGGACAGAAATGATTATGAGTTTAGAGTGAGCCTGTGTTTTGAGCACAAGTGGGGTGAGGGGCAGAGGGAAAAGCAGTCAGTAAAAGTGTCAACCACTCCATCCCTTTCCCCCACCTTCTCTCCATCCTTCCTAACCACCCGCCCCCAAAATTTGAACACATGTTTGATGCATAGGCTGAGAGAGTTTTGTAATTAGAAGTTAAACAAGAATTTTACCACACTCTGGCACACATTAGTTTCAAGCTGTATTGCTTTAGGGCCCTCTAATGAACATTAACACAGAAGAAGGCACCAGGCCTTTTACTTTTTACAACTTTGGCCATAGAAGACAGCAATACCTTTGTGTGCGGCACATGGTTGCTCTTTTCTTTAACCAGGTTATCTATGACAACTTGCTACAAAGTTTAAAGAAATATGTATATATGGAGTTAAGGGTAGGCAGTACAGTATTGAAGCAGGTTTATGGAGTAAAGTATATCATGTTTTACTTCTTTTTTATATGACCAACTGCTAAAGTATGAGACAGAGGACAGGAGAGTAGGAAGAAAAAGATAAGAACAAATAACTGATTCTAGGAACCAGCATGGATCAGGAGACTGGCGAGCAGCAGAATAGGATCGTGTGGCTCTGCCTTATGCTCATCTTGGTGGCTCTTCAACTTTACATATTTAATTCTCAATTTTTTTATTTTGTACTAGAATCATGTTAGTGAAGATCATCCTAACTTATTTAATAAATAAGCTCTAAAATCTCAGTGGCCCAACAAAATAGAAGTTAGCTATTACATTCATGTGATGAATGAAGTCTTCTGATTCTGGCATGTGTTGCTGATTTTTCTCCATGTTGAATTTGAGGAGTCAGCTTTTTTCTGGAGAGTCTGCTTTTCCCTCTGCCCCTCACCCCACTTGTGCTCTCTCTCTTTCTCAAATAAATAAATAAAAATCTTTTTTAAAAAAAGGGAATCATAGGAGTTATGTTTAATGAATTAATCTCTCTTCATCCCCTGTATCCTATGTTTCAGGCAAAAAAATTTTTTTTAAAGAAATGAATAAGATTCAGTCAAATAAGTGAAACCACCACGCACAGATCTCTTTCCCTCTTGTTACAAGAAATTCAAATTTAAGACAGTCATTTGAATAATCATGTTGGGAATAATGGACTGATCGGAGAGGGGGGTATGGGTTCTGTCTGGTCCTGGGTTAGTGTTTCTGGAGATGTCAGCTGCTGGCTGTTCCTGGGTGGATGAGGAAATTGAAAATGAATTTGTTTACATTGAAAGATTTGAGCAGAGACTCAGAATTGGGGCTCAGAGGGCACTGGGCATGTAGAACTAGGCTATGCAGACCATGCCTAAAGCTTACAAAGGAACCTTGCTGGCAACTGGGGAAGATAGAAGATGTCAACAATAATGTCAGATTCAGCTGATGAGTACAGGACCAAGAAAGGCTTGCCTATCGTGTCCTTATGAAGGCTCCCTTTCTTTGATTAAATTCAATCAGATGTTTACTTTTCGCTTGGCAGTGAGGACACTAAATAAGACATCATCTTTCTCCTTGAGGAACATGTGCTTTAATAGAGGAGATACACACAAAAATAAGTAGTTTCAATAAAATGGTAATTCTCTTGAGGATACCATTCCCAGATGCCTAATTCCACATGAGGGAGTGGTCTGGGATGCTAAGAATGACTTCCTAGATGTGATGGCACCTGAGTTCTATATTGACAGGTGGGGTTAGGTACAAACAAAAGAATGTGTAAGGGAAGAGTTAAAATATCATAGGAAAACCCATAGAGGCCTAAAGTAGCACAGTCATTTGGAGGAAATTAAAGTTTCTGAAACTGTTTAACATAAGGTTTAAGAGGTAAAATATTAGGACTTGGATCTGGAACAGTGGCAAGGAGCAGATTGTAGTGGTCCATGTAGAACATGTTGAAGACCTAGGATTCTGTTGTTTCGGTGATGGGGAGACATTGGAAATTTTCATTCTACATTGCCATTTCTTTTTACTAATGGGCTAAAACTGCATTCAGAATAGAGGCTGCTGACTTGTTATAAAAACTATAGTGTAAGGAGAAGCATGGAAGATGCTGCATAGCCCACTAAAGACATAAGCCAAGATCAAAAACCTAGAGTCCCTAATAAGCCCTTGATCAATAACAGCATCCTTAGTTTGGCCATGGCTCAGCTAAGGAGTGGAGAGAACCCTTAGTTCCACAGGTGTTTGTTTGTTTATTTTTTTCTTGAGATTATGAAAGGTGGGGTTGTATTTTCAGAATCCTAGCTCCTGCTTTGATATTATATATCCTAATTTTTGCCCTCAAACATAGTTTTCTTTATTGTTCTGGGCCTTGTTTTAACTCCAAAGAATTAAAATGCAACATTTTGTTTGTGGGAAGAGGTAGGAGTATACCTGGCATTCTGGATTAGTAGTTTTTCTTATCTGTTTACCTTTAAAAATAATTTTGCTTTTGGTCCAGTCTTGCCAGATGATGAAAGACACTTTGAGCTTTTAAAGATTTTTTTTTTTAATTTATTTATTTGACAGACAGAGATCACAAGTAGGCAGAGAGGCAGGCAGAGAGAGAGGAAGAAGCAGGCTCCCTGTCGAGTAGAGAGCCCGATGCGGGACTCGATCCCAGGACCCTGGGATCATGACCTGAGCCGAAAGCAGAGGCTTTAACCCACTGAGCCACCCAGGTTCCCAACACTTTGAGCTTTTAAAGGACAAGGGACTCATTTCCCTTTTTAGCAACTTCTTGTTTATATCAATACCCCATTCCTATATTTCACTCCTTTCCTGCCACTCTTTCCATTCTCAGCTGTCATTACCATTTTTTTAGCAATAAATAAGGAATGAAAGGCAAAATAAAATAGCCCGCCACGGTTGCTGACAATGATAAGACTGTGGGAAACTTTTTTAGAAACCTCAGAGAAGAGACTCTAGTGGTGTCTCAGCCCACAGGTTTCAGCTGCACTGGGAACAATGACTCTTCTGCCTACCTCCAAAGGACAAGATGAGACATGGGGCTTGTTTTTTCTTTCTCTTCCAAGCTTCAAACTTGAGCAAACAATCTTTACTTAACCCATATGGAAAACTTGCAAACACAAACACATTCCTCTTCTCCTATTAGTGCTGGGATGAAAGGCAAATTTCAAATTAGTTAATGTTCATGTAGTTAAGTGGTTCCCTATTGACTGGGAATATGTAGGTGGGGGAGTGGATTTGGAGGGGGGCTTTTCCTGTCGGGCCAACAGTAGAATGAAAGCCAAAATCACTCAAATTGCAAGAGAAAGTTTAGGGGGAAAAAAAGCACAAAGAAATCATGTAGGTAGTACAGAGCCTTGCCTATGTTATATGTTGGAATTCCCACTCCATATGGTATATTTGGGTGGCACTGTGAAAAATGGAAACAGACTTTTGAGGAGGGACCATCGTGTTCCTTGTCATGGTCCATGAATATTTATGGAACAGCCTTTTATAGGGGTGCTCGGCGCCACCACACAGTTTTATTGTTTGGCAGATTGAAAACTAGTTCCATGTTCACCCTTGGTCCTCTGAAAAGAATGTCTGGGCTTCCAAAAATGAGGTGGCCACATCATTCCTATTGGAAGACATGACCCTCTTTTTCCATCGTGAGAATGTCTATGTATGCAATTTGGGAAGCAAATCAATTAGGAACTGAACAGTCCTTACATCAAGAATCTTGGGAAGTATCAGCTGGTTTAGCAATTTCATCCTCATACCTTTAGTGAGGTATTTGAGGAAAATTCAAGATGACACTATCCTGGTGAATAAGAGAAACCAAAAAAAAAAAATATCAAATATTTTGAACAAGTTGAAAATTGGTTTAGAGGTCATAAATTGGAGGAAGCTTTGATTTAGAGCAATATCCAGCAATCAAGAGAGTTTGATTTAATCCCAGAAGGGCTCTTTCTCTAATAAATCACCACATTCACCCTGAAATATCACTGTTATGTCATAGATGTCAGGCGGGTTTTAACTATGGGCCCATAGTGTCCATCGATGGACATCAGGAAGGTACATAACTGGGTATTTTGTCTGTAGAGAAAGAGAGGAAGAGTGAGCAAGTGGGGTAGGAGAATAGAGGGGAGAGGCAGAGGGAGATGGAAAGCGAATCTTAAGCAGGATCTACTCCAAGCCCAGTGCAGAGCCTGTAGCAGGGCTCAATCTCACAACCCTGGGATCACAGCCTGAGCTAAAATCAAGAGCTGGTCACTTAACTGACTGAGCCACCCAGTCACCTCATAACTGGGTATTTAAACTTGCTAAAATTCTAGGCAAATTTTATGTATGTGTCTGTGTTCATGTATGAGTACTTTGTGTTCATGTGTCTGTATGTGTGTTTGTACTTTTCTCAAAAGATTTATTGCTTTCATCAGATTTCAAAGGGATTTGTCAGACTTAACTATTAACAATGAAAGTTAGAGTGTTGAAGTAGAAAAAGACTTCAGAAATACCTGACCCTGAGCATTTCAATGTGCTTTGCTGTGCTCAAATTTTCATGTTCATGAGATTTACCCAAGATGCTTGTTTAAATATTGCTGAGCCCTACTTCTAACCAGACAGGCTAATTTAGTAGATTGTAGAGATGGGGCCCAGAGTTCTGCTTCTTTTTTTATTTATTTTTTGGGGTCTAAAAAAAATTTATTGGAGGTTTTTTTGTTTGTTTATTTTTAATTTATTTATTAATTGCAGTATAATTGACACACAATGTTACAGTAGTTTCAGGTGTACAATATAGTGATTCTACAAGTTTGTACATTATGCTATGTTCACCACAAGTGTAGCTAACATCTGTCATTATACAACACTATTACAATACTCTTGTAGAGTTGTTTTTTAAAAATATTAATTCCAGCATAGTGAACATACAGTGTTATATTAGTTTCAGGTGTGCAATACAGTGATTCTGCACTTTCATATATTACTCAGTGTTCATGGAGTTAATTGTAGGCTTCATCCTCTTCACCTGTTTCATCCATTGCCCCGCCCACCTCCTCCCTGTAGAGTTCTGCTTTTTAATAACTTCAGGGATCATGAGCTGAATGCGTGGGCCAAAGATCATACTCTGAATGCCAGCTGAATTTAAAAGATATAGGGAAGTGTAATGGTCAGGTGCACAGTATTGGTAGAAGTCACGTTTCCTTCAAGCCAAAGCAGCTCTTTTTCTGCTTGGCATATTGAACTTCCGTGTAAGGTTTCATTTGAACGAAGACTAAAAAACAGCATGGAAGTCACCGACAAAATGCAACACCCTCATATTGCAGAAGAGGAGACAGACTCAGAGAGATAAAGTGGTAATGCCAAAGTCACAATAGCTGTTAGTGGTAGGATTAAAACCAGAACCTAAATTCCCCAATTCCTTGTCTAGGCCTTTCCATCATGGCCGATTCTCTTAAAAGTCACAAACTGGAGTTAAACACCAAACGGTTTTTAGCATATTATCTGGAAAGGGAAATAGGAAGCATTTAAGCTTTCTCATCCAACCAGATAGGGAAGCCTTCTGGTCTTGGAATGTTTAAAGTAGGAGAGAATTGAGTGATCAGGAGGCCTGAGTGAAGGCCGGGGAGAGCAGGAGAGTGATAGTAGTTATAAAGGCAACTGGAGCCCACATGACTGAAAATAGCTTCATTTTGTCTACTGCCAGACTTGCCATCCAAGAGACATTGCCTTCACAATGGTCCCAAGAAAATAATTTAGTGTTAGGCCACCCTGTGAGTTCTTTTATTCATCTGTATAGATGAGCCTTTTCTTTGGTTTGAACATTATCTGGTAATTAATGGCTTCAAGGTGATTCTTCAAACTTGACTTTAGAATTTTCAACATGGTATAAAATTTCAATTCAGTTTATTATTGGGGAGGAGTAACACTTAGCATTCTTCATGGAGTTTAGAATTGTATTCATTTAGGAAGGTGAACTTCAAAAGTTTTCAAAGCTCAGTCAACGTAAATTTGGGTGGTAATATCAATTAACCAGGCTAACAGGAGTTGTAAAACCAGTCTGAAAATGTTTTCCAACCTCTCTCATGATTTCTGAAGTTGCCGCCTCTGACTTATAAAAACAGTTTCTTTTCTTTGTTCTCAGTTTCCATTTTGGGTTCTGGCCAGTATTGAGAACTACGAATTTCAAAGCTGGTTTACAAAACTATCAAAAAACTTTTTAAAGAAATGTCAGATGTTATTAACATGGAACATGCAGTGAAGTGCTATTTATCCAGGATGCAAATAATCAACCTTGTAAAATAAAACCAGAATTATATTTTATACACTTTTGTGCAATGACTATTGACGTTCAGAATCCTGACCTGAGGCCCTGCAGATTCTTGATTTACCTAACTCATCAAAGGAAGATTCCACTGAAATCAGTCACTCTTCAGTGCCAAGTACATATTACCATATTTTATTGTATCATGGAGGTCTCAACATGGAGGTCTTAGCATAGACATGTCCAGCTAATTCTGACATGTCAATGCCTGTCCCCAAGCCTGGGGGCATGGACCCACTGGTGCTCTAGTTGGGAAAAAAGAAGGCCCAAATAACACTGTACCAGATGCAAAAGAATTTCCACTCTGATGGGAGAGAGTTGGGGGTACAGGTTTGTGAGGTGAATAAGTATATTAAAGAAGACTGTTGGCTTTATCTTGAAGCAGCCATATGAAGTAGTCCTTTCTGGAGCAGTGCCAGAGGTTTATGAAGATAGGGCAATGTGCTGGGTATCTGATGTCTGTGGACCCTCCAGATTGACTCTCTATCCTTTTCCATCCTTCTCTGAATGCCAGAGAGGATCTTGGGCTCTCTTGACCTCTGGTTTCTGGTTGGATTTGGTTGGACCATTAGCAGGAGACAAAGAGTAAAATGAGGTCATTACTCTGAAATTGTCACTCCAGTTTCCTTAACATCCTCAGACTTGGTGTTTCTCTCAAGTGAAAGTCACAGCTCTGTTGGTTGTCCTCCACCCACATCTCTGTCTTCCCAGGTTCATAAGTGGCAGTTCCATCTTGTCTCTTCAAGCCTGGGGTTGGTGATGGTTATCCTCTGTCAGTTACTTTGGGATAGTGCACTACCCCATGTGGTTTTTCTGTATGTTCTATATTTTCCACAACTTGGGCAAGAATCCTTTTTTTTTTTTTTTTTTAAGATTTATTTATTTATTTTAGAAAGAGAGAAAGAGCATGAGTGGGAGGGGCAGAGGGAGAGGGAAAGAATCTCAAGCAGGCTTTACACTGAGCACCGAGCAATCAAGAATCTTTTTATTAAACTTGCTTATTTTTCCCAGTTTGAGGGGTGCCTGGGTGGCTTAGTCATTAAGTGTCTGTCTTCAGCTTGGATCATGATCCCTGGTCCTGGGATCTAGCCTGCATTGGGTTCCCTACTCAGCCAGAAGCCTGCTTCTCCCTCTCCTACTCCCCATGCTTGTATTCTCCCTCTGTGTGTGTGTGTGTGTGTGTGTGTGTGTGTGTGTCTCTGTCAAATAAATAAATAAATAAATACAATCTTTAATTTTTTTTTCCCCCAGTTTGGGTGTATCATCTGTTTCCTGATGGGACCCTGACTGACAGGTATGTAATAATGAGTCAGTAAAATGAACTTGTATCATTAATATTTTGATAAGAAACTGAGAGCATGCAAGGCAAGAAAGCTCTGGGTCTTAATATACACAAGGATATCTGGGGATGTGTAGGGTTTGGAATTAATATTAACACATAACACATAATTACTCTGAATCTAGCCATCCCAGGTTACTGTCACTATCTAGTTCTGGTCTTTTTAGATAAACCAGTTTGTTCAAATAAAGTCACCCTAGAGATAGATTTCAGATCCTTCAGACAAAAGGAGTTTTCAGAACTCATTTACACCATCTTCGACTTGCCTACTTCACTCAGATCCCAATTTTTCAGATTCCTTAGCTTCCTCAATTTCTTCTGATTTGCCATTACAGTGCAGTTTTTTTAAAATTTAATTTTATTTTTTCAGTGTTCCAAGATTCATTGTTTATGTACCACACCCAGTGCTCCATGCAATACATGCCCTCCTTAATACCCACTACCACGTTCACCCATCACCCCAACCCCTCCCCTCTAAAACCCTCAATTTGTGTCTCAGAGTCCACAGTCTCTCATGGTTCATCTCCCCCTCTGATTTCCCCCAATTCACTTTTCCTTTCCTTCTCCTAATATCCAACATGTTATTCCTTATGCCCTACAACTAAGTGAAACCATATGCTAATTGACTTTCTCTGCTTGACTTATTTCATTCAGCATAATCTCCTCCAGTCCCATCCATGCTGATACAAAAGTTGGGTATTCATCCTATTTGATGGCTGAGTCATATTCCATTGTATATATGGACCACATCTTCTTTATCCATTCATCTGTTGAAGGGCATCTTGGCTCTTTCCACAGTTTAGCAACTGTGCACATTGCTGCTCTGAGCATTGGGGTAGTACATATGGCCCTTCTTTTCACTACATCTGTATCTTTGGGGTAAATACTCAGAAGTACAATTGCAGGGTCATAGGATAACTCTATTTTTAATTTTTTGAGGAATCTCTGCACTGTTTTCCAAAGTGCCTGCACCAACGTGCATTTCTACCAACAGTGTAAGAGGGTTCCCCTTTCTCCACATCCTTTTCAACATTTGTTGTTTCCTGTCTTGTTAATCTTTGCCATTCTGACTAGTGTAAGGCGATATCTCAATATGGTTTTGATTTGAATTTCCCTGATGCCTAATGATGATGAACATCAAAATCCTGGAGGACATAGGCAGTAACCTCTTTGACATTGGCTACTGTGCAGTTCTTATTACTAGTTTATCTTTTGATTAAAGACTATTTGGACTGATGTCCTGACTTTGACCTTGGCACCTTTCTAGGACACAATAACAGTTATTAATCGTTCATGTTTTTGAACTCTTGCTATGGCCAGATATTTTGATAAATGCTTTATATGCTTGATCTCATTTAATTCACACCAACATTATAATGTAGTTATTATTATTGTCCCCATTTTACAGATGAGGAAGCTAAGACTTGAATGGTCATAGGACTCATAAGTGGCAGAGCTAGAGGTTAAACTCAGGTTAGCCCATGCTGGTAAACTCTATGTGGTATTTACCACTTGACTTTCCACAGTGTTACAACAGGAGGAAAAAAGTGCAAGCCCTATATTTTTAACTAGCTAAATTTTTCTCTAAGGAGACACCCTCAAAGACTTCTACACAACCACAACATACTGAAAGTAATCAGAAATGTGGGAATGTAGATAAAGGTGATATTTGGGGGGGGGGATCACATCAGGATTTCCCTTGCTTTAGCCATATGAGAGAAATGGTTTGTGATGAAACCCTATATTTTAGCAGATAAGTATTGAGCCATTCATGTATTCATTCATTTCTTTAATTTCTTTAATTAACATACTTAAAAACATCTTTTATTATGGGCTGAATACAAGGGATAAAAAGATGGAAATGATACAGCATTTGCCCTCAAGGGGCTTAAAACCAAGTAAAATAAATAAATGTAGGAATATATAAGTGAAATCTAATTCCTACAGATTTAAAGACCTCTTTTTACTTCAGACATGAATACAACTCCATGCAAACTCTTTGAAAGTAGGTATTCATGTAATATATAGGGGTGATCCCATTACCTAGAATGAAGTCTGGAATCAATATATGTACGTGAACATTGTATTGGGCTCTCCAGAAAAATACAATGTACATCTATATCTACTCTATATGTGTATATTTATTCTATATAACTATATCTAAATCTGTATCTAGAGGAAGATTTATCTTAAGTAATCAGCTCACATGATTATGGACACTGGTCAGTCCAAAATATATAGGCTGTGCTGGCAGGCTGAAGACCCAAAGAGCCAAGGAGTTCAAGTCTTAAGGCTGTCTGTTGCAGAATTCCCTCTTGCTGAGGAGTAATTGGTTTTTAGTTCTTTGTTTGTTTGTTTTTTAATATTTATTTATTTATTTATTTTTAATTTCTTTTCAGTGTTCCAGAATTCATTGTTTATGCACCACACCCAGTGCTCCATCCAATACGTGCCCTCCATAATACCCACCACCAGGCTCACCCAACCTCCTACCTCCCTCCTCTCCAAAACCCTCAGTTTGTTTCTCAGAGTCCACAGTCTCTCATAGTTCATCTCTCCCTCCAGGTCTCCAACTGATTAGATGAAGCCTACCCACATTATGGAGAGCATTCTGCCCACCATAAAGTCCATCAATTTAAATGCTAATTTCATTCAAAAACACCATCATGTTCCACACATGAGTGAAACCATGTGATAATTGTCTTTCTCTGCTTGACTTATTTCACTTAGCATAATTCCCTCTAGTTCCAACCATGTCAATGAAAATGGTGGAAGAGAAAACTGAACAGGAAGAAATCAGAGAGGGAGACAAATCATGAGAGACTCTGGACTCTAGGAACCAAACTGAGGGTTATGGAAGGTAGTAGGGTGGGGGGACGGAGTAATCAGGTGGTGTGTATTAAGGAGGGCAAGTGTTGTAATGAGCACTGGGTGTTATATGCAACTGATGAATCACTGAGCACTACATAAAAAAACTAATGATGTACTATGTGCTGGCTAACTGAACATAAAAAAGGAACAAACAAACACCATCATGGAACTATCCAGAATCATGTGTGATCACCTATCTAGGCACTACGACCCAGCCAAGTTGATACATAAAATTAACTATCACAATTAGACAGAAGGTGCCTCAGGAACCAATACAATTAGTAAGAGCTAGGCTCTGAAGACTACATAACCCCTTTTCTCCTCACCATAGTGAGGAGAGCGGAACCAGCTTAAGTACTCTAATAAGCAGGGTAAGCATGAGATAATGAATTCAGGAGAGAAAGCTCTAAGCTACTGCACTGAATTCTAATTTTTGCTTGCTGGCATCCCCATCCTCACCCTCCATCGTTAGGATATTCCTCTGTTCTGCTAGGTCAGCCAGTCATTATCTCTTGTTGACCAATGCCTGGATCTGTGTCTGGCAGAATAATATGCTATTATAAGGATTTAGTAGGCCATATCCAAATCAAGGATCATATATATCATTAATTCATTCATCCATTTATTAATTCATTTATTCATCTATTTAGTAAGTCTTTATTAAGAATGTACTAAATGCCAAAAATTCTTCTAGATTTTGGGAACTGAGCAAGCTTCAAACAAGATAATTATAATTCTGATCTTTGTGGAGCATATTGACCTTAAAGTCAGATGGATAATAAACCAATGGTTGCTCAAATAATTACTTTATAGTAGATTTAATAAATAGCATGAAGGAAAAAATACAGGGTACAATGACGGGACAAGTAAAAGTAGCAGACACTAAAAGCTGCTAATAAAACCCATTTTTTCCCAAACTAGTCCATAAAATCCCATTTATATAACGCTCCATAATCTTTTTCCTTATGGCTTGAAACACATGAGTATGGTGACTCTTGAAGCTATATGTTGAAAATGGCAGAACCACACACTGAAAACAGCTTGGGTTTCTGAAACACCACACAGAAGGCCACCCACCAAATGCCAGAATTGCACTGCTACATGTAATAAATGAATTTATATTGGGCTTAGCCACAGTAATGTTGGTATTTGTTTATTCTGAAGCTAGAATTATGGTGACTAATATGGAAACTAATTCTGAATCTTGAAACACAGTGCTATCTATGACAAATATTTAAAATGGGTGATGTTGACCTCTCAGTAATGTGTTAGAAAGTCAGAAAACTCTAAGAGGCTGGAAAAATGGAGTCCCATGCTCTAAATTTGAGCAAAAATTTGGTAAAGATATTGCTTCTGATAATTTGAAGGCAGAAGATGGACCTAATGAGCCTGTAGTTTCAATTCTTGATCACAGGTGATTTTGCACACCATGGGACATTCGGTATTGTTTAGAGACATTTTTGTCACAACTGGAGATGAGGATGGTGTTACTGGCTTGTAACAGGTAGAGGTCAAGGGATGCTGCTAACTAAGCGTCTGTAGGATGGATCACTGCAATAACATGATTATCTGTTGTAAAATGTCAATGATGCTAAAGCTGAGAAACTCTGTTCTAGGGTATGTAGTTGGAAAGATTCAGAATGATCATGTAAATTGGCTTTCACTTCCATCTTTCACCAAGATGTTACTAGAAAAATAAAGATAAATCCAGATAAAAAAAACTGGACAGTTTTCAGAAAGTAAGGAAATCCTGAAAATCTCAAATTTTGGATTCTCTAAAAAAAATCTTGCCTTTAGAGAGAGACCCCGAACCATAACAGATGAGATCTGAAGGGGTTTTGAATGACAGTGGCTAATTTACACAGAGCCTTAGAGAAAAGATCAGATTAAAGGTATGTGATCTTCCTACCAAGTCTTTGATTTCAGGTGGCCTCAAGATATCTGCTATTAATTTCAGACAGATTGCCCTGAGAACTTGGAAGCAAAAACCTAACTCAGTCTTGAGAATTTCACCTAGGTAAAAACTTTGGACATGTTTACTGGAACATGAAACTGATTGGAGCTAGATTAGAAGCCAACCAAGTATTTGAGGAAAAGATACTGTGAAAGAAATGTTCTTTGGTAAAGCAGTTATTATTATTTTAATGAATAGTTACTTATTAATTATAAGGGGCTCAAGAGTCTTTCTGGAAATAGGATTTAAATGAGTCCTCAAAGATAAAAGGGAACAATCAACAAGTCAAAATTGTAGAACAATTATAGAACAATTGTATACTCCCTGAGCCCAGGAACTGAATGAGAGCCAGAGTAATTGAGATACAGTAAATTAAAGGGGGCATGATGATAGATGAAGCTGTTATGTAGGATAAGAACCCAAGGGCTTAAAGGTTATCGGAGGATTTTTTGTAGCTTGTGTCTTTCTAGGGATTTGTCTGTTTCATCTAGGTTGTCTAATTTTCTTGGCATACAGTTTGTCATAGCATTTCCGCATATTTCTTTTAATATATTTTTTAGCACTTTAAATATATCATCCCACTGCCTACTGGCCTTCATAACTTTGATGAGGAGTCATCTGATAATCTCATTGATACTCCCTGACCCATAATGAGTCACAATTACTATACTCAAGATTATCTGTCTTCAACACTGATATACTTAGAGCTAAAAAACATGTGAAGACACAGGGAGAAGATGGCGATCTGCAAGCCAATTGGAAAGGTTAAGACAAAACAAATCCTGCTGATACCTTAATCTTGGGCTTTTTTCCTTCAGAACTGTGAGAAAATAAATTTACATTTAAGCCATCCAGTCTGTATTATTTGTTATGACAGTCCAAGAAAACTAGAAACTAATATAAGCTTCATATAGGCTTCATGCAATTTAATTCTCCTTTTTAGGTCATGATTTTCTCCTCCATTAGGTGCTCTATCAGTGATGAAAACTTAATGTGTATGTTATTGTTAAGGAACAGCAAAGAAAATAAAAACCCTTGCTCTTGTTTATCTGATCTGCCTATTTTTCGGAAGTGTCTGCTTTTATACCTAGTTTAAGCAGGTGCAGACGTTATAAGATATAATTCTTTTCTGCTTTCCTTTAAAAAGTAAGTATCTATTATCTGAGGAGGCATTTTTATTTGGTTGAAGGATGTTTAACCCTCTTTTGCAAATATCACTCACCCAGAATATCGCTGATGGCTGTGCAAGTAGCAGAGAACACTTGATTTATTTCACTACCCTGGTTGGAAAACAAATTTGGTTAGTTAGTTTACACATTTTGTTGAATTTATTTGAGTCATTTATGCTTTGGTTTATAGTTTTTTCTCATAAGACACATTGGGAAAAGAAAGTAGGATGAGAAATTAAGTCCCACCTAGCTCTGTTACTAAATGGCCATGTTCTATTGAGTTTACTAACTGGATATTCTGAGTCTACTAACTAACTGCTTTGTAATATGGCATCAATCTCATGGTTGCCTTACCTGTTCACTCATTCATAATTCAAGAAATAATCAAGTAAGCATCGAGGACCTCCTGCATGCCAGGCACTCTTTGAGATGTTAGTGACTCAGTGGAGGGCAAAACTAACTACAGTCTATTTTTGAGAAGTTACATTATGAGGAGCAAAAAAATAAACATTTGTCAAAGAACTACACAAATAAATATAAAGTTGCAATTTTGCTAGCTCTTGTAAGGAGAAAGGCATGATAATTTGAAAGCTTGTCATGGGACTGGAGGTGAGGCAGGAGAAGAGGGTATTTGATTTAATCAGAGTGTTTGAAGTTCTCCCCAAGGATTCGTAATTGGACTGACATCTGACAGAGGGAGTAGATGCTAACTAGGTCACTGGGAAGATAAAAAAGAAGGCAGTGGATATGCATGTGGTACTATTTTCTTACTATCATTACTATTACTTAATAAATAGATGCCTACTCAGCTATTTTTTTTTTTTACCTAGTTAGTGAAATTACAGTGTGTCTTATGATAACACCTTGTCTTCAGTAAATCTTTCCAAACTTGAAGGTGATGTACCCACAAAAATTCATACTCTCAGAGTAATTGCCACCTGCCACATTCATCAGAAGAATTAGCAAAGAAAAAAAAAACACAACACAACACAACAATTCAGTGTAAATCATGGCCCTTATACATTTTTCTTACTCTTGTTGCTATTTCCATTCTCTATACCCATATGAAATAATAACTTTTATATCTACTGTATTTCTCATATTAAATCTGAATTATGGAATTCTTTCTGTATCTTATCTCATGTATTGGAAAAAGAGTTAATTCTCTTCAGCTTAATCCTGCTCAGTTGGAAGCCTTTGTAATAATGTACATTATTTTTGAAGACTTCTGACCAGCCAACTGCATACTTCAAAAATGGACCATTTAAGGTCAATGGGCACCATTTAACAACAAACTGTCTGATTCCCTAATACTGGGCAACTATATAAGGACTATCCAAACATAATAAACTACCTTTTCCCCTCAAGGGAAGACTTAAATGGATATTCACCTATTTCTTCTCCTTCGTATAACATTGTTGCTTTCTCATCTGAATTGAGACCAACTCAGCAAGATGGGTTAAACTCTTCTAACTGAGAACAAACTGAACTCAGATGTGAATTGGGCAAGGTGGGCCAATTTTGCTTTCAGTCTTGGCAGTACCAAATGGTCAATTTTTTCAAAGCTTTACAGTACCTGGCAACATTGGGCCAATGCTATAAAGGTCAAGCTTATGAATGTTTATTTAGCAATTCTCTGATGATTAGTTTGCCATCAGTAATCCAAATGGACAAAAAACCCCTTAAATTATTTTGTTTTTTCTTCCTTTTCGGAAGTATTTTTGGTATTTGTTTGTACTACCTAGACACTAAATAGCTAGATTTTTAGATCATTCCAAGCTGGCTTAACTGAGAACTTTTTAAAATTGAGAAGAAATTGAGACTTTTCTTTGGTGAGCAATTCTAAAGCAGATATAATTTAATGGATCTTTTTATTGGTCTAATTTTGAAAGGTCTGCATAAAAATGTCCCTGTAGAGAAATAAAAATGGATGAAGCCAATGTTTGACATGGTAACAAAACTGGAATGAGATGGACTACTTACTTCAGATCTAGTGCCTTAAATTGAGCAGTTACTAAGGTCTAGCTGGTGGATTCATAATGCTGGAATGTTTGGAAAAGATGGAGACATAGGTGAAAGTCTACTTGCATCAAGGAGAGAGAGAGAAAGTTTAAGATCAATAAACAGCTCTTAGTTGAAACCACTAATGAGTTACATAACATGTCTCAGAAATCACAAGTTTATTTTTTTTTTCCTGAGAAGTTGGAATAACTTGTGGCCGAGGCTGTCAACACAATAGACCACAGTCTTGTGGCAGCCTCTGGTTTTCTAGTGCCCTAGAAGTATAAAGTTCCAAGACAAGAGCAGGAGTCCTTTCATCTGAAATGTGTAGCTCATCAGCTCCACAATGGAAAACAACTTGAGACGTACCATCTTAAAGCACCAAGGATGTACTATTATGAAAGCCAATTTCTTGATATTTCTCTGCACTTCCAACACTCCCACATTTAAGAAATATATACCCTCTTCTAAAGCTAGCACTTTGAAAATGTGGAATACAGACTATCACCCTAAGCTCTTCTTCTTCTTCTTTTTTTTCCCCCCTCTTCTTGAATTAACAAATATACTTGAAAATATTTTGTGTTTTGTGTTGTGTGTGTTGGCGGGAGGATGAAGGGGGTAGGAGAAGAGGAAATAAAATGGAATTTTAAAATTTACTTTTATTTTTCTGTTTAGGATTTAGTGAAGACTTAAGTAGTCCTGGGGGGTTATTTCATTTCTGACTCTAAGATTTCTCTTTAAATCGTCATAATTCTTAGCTCTATACTTGGAACAATATGAGTGCCCTCTGGTGGACAAAATGTCATTTTAAAGTTTGTGTATATGGACTGAACATGGGTTAAGTATGGAGAAAATAAGTCTTATGTTCCAAATGTCCTCATTGAACTTCTGAAATCCCTGGAAAATTAGTTCCTGATGTTCTGGGGGTCGTGACAGCTATGAACATAGTTTCATAAAATAAGGGGATAAAAGGCAAGGTGGGGTGGTACTCCAGGTCCTATTTGCCACCAAAATAGTGTCTTGGAGCAAAACACAATTTGGAGCTTGAAGAGGGAACTCAAATGTTTAAGGGAAGGCTTATAACCTTATTTCTTGGCCATCAATGCCAAGATCAGAAATGCTTTCATTAAGAATGAGACACTAATGAAACAACTTGGGCATAGGCAAAACCTCTAAAGACCTCTGACTGTTGGCATTTATGGTTAAAATTCTTTAAGAAAGAAGGGAAGATATTGAAAGAAAAAAAGGAGGCAGGGAAAGAAGGAGGAAGAAAGGAAGGGAGGGATGGAGAGAAAGGAAGGAAGAGAGAGAGAGAGAGAGAGGGAGGATGGGGTAGAAAGGAAAGAAGAGAGAGGGAGGGAGGGTAGGAGTCTAGGAGGAAGGATGGAAGGAAGAAAACTCACAGGTTGTGTAACCCTTTCACATATCCAACTAATGCAAAGGACCTAAGCCAATGCAGGCCTTGAAGGGCTCATAAAGCATATTTTCTTATTGTTTATTCAGATACTTTTTACCTTCTCTGTCAGATGATGACACATTAAAGGCTGAAGAGAGACTATCTGGTTCTTTTTTTTTTTTTTTTTTTTTAATCTCTTTTGATTCTTTTACTTGCTACAAGGATATCAATCTGATTTAAGATTCACCAAATTGACAAAGCCCTAGGATTAGGGACAGTCGTATGCTGATAAATGTTTAACAATTGGTTCTTCAGGGAAGAAAGCCCTGCTTTGTAACATTTGCCCATTTCCATGGTGTAAATAATCTCACCATGGTTGATTTGAAGCTACCAGCACAATATCAATGGGCATGTGGTTGGGAAGAGATGCACACATTTGACTCTCACAGATTAGAACAAGGCAACTCCAGACTGTCACTACATAAAGGAGTTTTAATTATTTCTTCCTATAACTTTGACACTTTGGACCCTGAAGATGTATTATTTTTGTAAGAGGAAAAGGAACACTCAAATAAAAGTTATTTGAAAAGTTGACCCCTACTGAAGAAATTATTTGTAATAAAAAAATGTCTTCCAAATTGACACATATCCCACAATATTTAATACTCTTCAAAACCTTTCCAAGAGCACTGTGTCTCTGGAATCTTGTAAAAAAAATTTCAGTAAAATAAATATAATAGATCTATATACTACCATTGAGAAGGGAGGAATATGAACACCAAGGGGATTGCAGCAATATATAGAACTGGTCCTAGAATTCTAGTTTTCTACCTGTTAATTCAGTGATTTCCCTGTTTTATACAGATATTAAAAAGAAAATTTACAACTGGAATTGGTGAATTCAAACTGCATTCACAGTTTTCACTCAATAATGGTGTTTACTCTGTTCACTGCTTTGGACAGAAAGGATTGTCTACAGTTATCTCTTTAAGAGACTTCTGACTTCACAAAACAATTTATGCCTAGGTAGTTCTGTGCTACCAGTGCTCGACTCCAAAATGATTATAAAAGCACTATCCCATTCTAGCTCCCATGAATCTGGTAAGTAAGAGCAGAGTCTGATTATATTTCTCACCACATCTTTCCTTTTGTTTAATTCTTTTGTTGGTTCAATGTTGATAGAGTTCTTGGTAATTCATTTCTGTAAACAATCCTCATATCCTTGGGCTTAAGAGACTTAAGCGGCTAGTTTGAGTATCTCCAAGACCACCCCCAAAACACTGTGCTATGTGAAAATCAGTATCTTAGGATAGTGGAAAGAGAACAGACCTGGGAATCGAGAATACAGCTTCAGATACTTGCAATGTGACATTCAGCAAGTCACTCAATCTTTCTGATCCTGTTTCCTTTTTAAAAATTTTTAAAAATTTATTATTTTTTATTAACATATAATGTATTATTAGCCCCAGGGGTACAGGTCTGTGAATCGCCAGGTTTCACACTTCATGGCCCTCACCATAGCACATACCTTCCTCAATGTCCATAACCCAGCCACCCTCTCCCTACCCTGTTTCCTTTTCTAATAATAATGCCTACCTCATAGGAAAGTTGAGAAAACTAAATAAGATGATATTGATTATGGGCTTATCAAAATACCTGGAATAATTTTTAGAGGCAGGGAGAAAGGAAAAGGGAGAGGAAGAGAGGGAATATTAAGCAGTTTCCATGCCCAACACAGAGCCCAGTCTCATGACCCTGAGATCATGACTGGATCCAAAAATCAAGAAATAGAGGAAAAGGGTAAATGGAGAGGAGAAGGGAGTTGAGGGAAATTGGAAGGGGAGGTGAACCATGAGAGAGTATGGACTCTGAAAAACAACCTGAGGGTTTTGAAGGGGCGGGGGGTGGGAGGTTGGGGGTGGTGGGTATTAGGGAGGGCACAGATTGCATGGAGCACTGGGTGTGGTGAAAAAACAATGAATACTGTTACGCTGAAAATAAATAAAAATTTAATAAAAAAGAATTAAAAAAAAAGAGTCAGATCCTCTTTTTGGATCTGAGCTAACCTGGTGACCCAAAATACCTGGCATATTGAAAACGTTTACAAATGGTAAATGTAGTAGCAGTAATAATAGCCACCATATTATTATTATTTATGTATGTATGCATATGACTATATATTATATATATATAATTGGTAGCAGTAACAATTACAACAGTAATAACGACAGGAATAACAATAATATATAATACTTTTTACATATGTGTATAATTGTAACTTGTTATTTCTCAAATGCTTCACTGAATATCTGACATTTTTATAATAGGTGCTCAATTAAGATTAGTTTCTAGGCAAGCAGACAATCAAATAGCAAGTAGTAAAAGACAGAGAATGATGTATGTCTTCTTAATGCCAAAACACAAATTTCTATCAGGAATAATTTAAATGCTTTGTATTTTGTTTACATGTATTAGTATTCATTCATTCATTTCCTTATTTTGATCTCCCCTTTACCGATAAGGAAAATCTAAAGTTAGGTAAATGCAACACTACCTCCATGGAAGAGATGATGTTTTAAAAAAAAATTAATTCACTGTTTGTCAAGCCCATGATAAATATGCTATCTATCTGTCATCTATCTATCATCTATCTATCTATCTATCTATCATCTATCATCTATCTTATATCTTCATCATTGTCATCGTTTATCCAACCCAATCCATACATCTGGTGGCTAAAGCCATCCCCATGCTGGCCGTACTCTTAGAGACTTACATTGTTGAATAACTAATCAACTAAAACTAACTTATTAAAACCCTTGATTCTATGGAATTGTTTTTTGTTTCCATTAGGTCAGCAACCAATCTTGATCAGGAAATGGTGTTATTAAAATGAATACCAAGAAAGCAAGCAAGAATGCATTTCTATTCCACAACTATATCAAGGACTATGATTTTTCTGGAATTTGGAAATTTTGACTTAATTCAACCATTTCTGGGTCCTTTTTAAAGGTATTTTTTCTAACTATGGAAAGAACACAAATTTATTAAAGAGAATTTGAATACTTTAGAAAAGCACAAGCAGGGTAGTACAATAGTACAAGGTAGTACAGTCATAGTTCTATTACTCAGACAAAACAACTGTCCATGTTTTTTTTTTTTTTTTAAATTCACCTGTATGGGTGGTCTGAGTACATGTTTTTGTATGTTCGTATATATACGTTTAAAAAATAAAATTTGTGTTTACTGCTTTTATTTTAATTTAATAATACATGAGGATAATTTCTTTGTGTCATCCGATATTATTCTGTGACCTCATTCTTAATGATGGTATGCCAGTGTATTGTGGAGGGAAACATGATTTATTTGAATAATTGACTAGTATAGGACATTTAAAGTATTTCTATTTTTTTCTATTTAAAAATGCTGAGATGTATATCCTTGTTCTTGATCATGAGCTAGGAGTTGGTTTTAAATTTATGACTTAGATGTAGATGTATTAAGGACTACCCAATTCCTCTGATGCCTTCTCTCAGACGCAAGATTTAGATCTTCCAACTATGCTACTGCTGAATTTGGTGATATTAACAGTTGTCTGGCCCTCCCTTTCCTAGAGTCAATAGCGGGGCCGGGGGAGGGGGACAAAAAAAGAAAGGGAAAAGTGTTGTTTTGAGAGCTGGTGCCTTTGTTGTAGCCAGGGAATATATTTCAAGGAGAAACAAGAAACACCATAGAAGAGGGTTTGTTTTATTCCTTGAAGATGGCTTTTCCTCCAGCATCCTTGGAGAAATCCATTCTCTTTCCTGCCTAAGTGGCAGGGTTTCCTGCAAGAAACAGAACTGCTCATGCAGATGAGAAGGATGTAGTCAAGGCAGCCATAGCAGGTGCCACTAGCACAACGCGGGTGGTAAGAGCATATGTGAGCTCAATGTTAGAAAGAGCCTCGGCAATGAGTCAGAAGACTTTAATAAAACCAGACTTCAAGGCACAAGAGCCAGCTGTGCAATGTGGCAGCCCTGGAGGTAGTACTAAAATCCTGAAATAGTCATTCCTGGATTATCAACTTTTCAGGGATTGGTGGTTAAAACTAAACACATATTAGTGTGATATGTTTATAATTAATTGTTTATACTTATTTATAATTATTATTTTTGTTACTTAGCATAATTTCTTAGATGCATTTGTTTAAATGTGTTATAGTAAACTCAATAAATAATATTTTAAAAATAATTCATTTATCTAAAGATTATAGAATATATAATGTTGTATAAAAGAACATATTTCAATTATTAAATTATACATTATACAAGTGTGTATGTGGATGTATGTAAGTAGATACATACACAATTTAACTCTTAGTTTTCTAAATAAACAAATAGTCAAAGAAACAAGAGGTGAATTAGTCTAGGTCTAGTGAAGAGAGGCAGAAACCACCCAGTAATTTTAACAGGGAAAGTTCAAGATAAAATATTATTAGCTCTATCTGGAGGTTGAAGTAACAAGACATTGGGTAGTAAGAAATAAAAATAACTTCCAAAAAACAAAAGAATAACTTATATAAGGAGCAGCCACTACTCCTATGGCTGAGAGAGAGTGCCTAAGGAAGGTACCACCTTCTTTCCCCTCAGGAATGAGATACAGGCTTTGTGGAGAGGGCAGAGTTGCTGCTTTCTGGATTGTAGAGAATATGCTGGTCTTGGCAATATGTGCTTTAGAAGTTGCCAGAAATCTGTCCTCTGGAGTGCCCAGGAAAACTGTACATGAGTCCATGTTTCACCAGACACAGCTTGAAAAGGGGACATTTTCTTAAGTGTCCTCATAAAAAAAACCCTGAAAGGAGACACTCAATATATAATAATACTATATGAATGGCAATGTCCTCAATAAAATTCATGTAGAAAAGGAGATCATATTGTTATAGTATATATTTCTCTTACACCCATTTATTTACAGAGGAATTATTCAACTCAAGTCTTATATAATGTTTCAACTAAAGGATCTTAATCAGTTATTGTCTGAGGTAGAAATAACTGTCTGGTTGAATTTTACCAATCATGGGATCAACATGCCTTACGTCTGTGTCAGCAAGTATTGTCTTCACAACTGTCTGTCTTTCCAGTAGCAAAGTCTAGAGCAACATGATGGAGCACAAAACAGCAGTGGCTAGAAGGACAAACCATTAAAGGAAATATAGCCACCATGATTAAAGTACTTTTAGAAAAAGCTGATGTGTCCCTTGCTTCTGAGGAGTCGGAATCTACCAGTATGAAAAAGGACATTGCAGAGTGAATAGCAAGAGTCTTACTACTGTCCTTTATTTCAAAGTCAGCAAACTTAATGTTAAATAGTCAAAATAGTGACTACGTGAGCTGTCCTAAGCCATACTGTCTCTGTGACAATGACTGAACTCTGTTGTTGTAGCTCAAAAATCAACAAGTTTACTTAGTAAACAAGTACATTAGCTTGGTATAGGTTGTTGAACCTTGATTTTTGGGTAAATAATATTGTGCATTGTGTTAGTCTTCTAGGGTTTTCATGCTATTTCTTGCCAACATATAAACCTGCCATTCTCTCATTGATCTTGAAAAGAGGTCTTCAAACTTTTTCAGTAAAGGCTTAAGTACCAAATATTTTATAATTTATGAATCATATTTGTGGGAAAAGTCTGTGTCACTTTTCTTTCCTCCCCTTTTCCTTCTATTCCATTTCCCCCCCTTCTTAACAACCCTTTAAAAATATAAAAAAAACCTTCTCAACTTATGGGCCTTATAAAATAGATCATAGGCTGTAGTTTTCTGACTCCTGACTGATCTAGTAGAGCAATGTCTAGTAGAGATTTTGGTGGCGTATTTAAAGGTATTAAATTGGATCTATAGTGTTTAGGTTGCTCCTCAGCACTTGCGGCTAGTTGAGTAGAACTATTTACTGCCTTGACCTCACTCTCCTATATATTCATAATTCAAGGTTCTTTCTTGCTCCAGTAAACAACTAATCTTTCTCAGCTTGACATAATGTAATATCTTTTATCTTTTATTCCTCACAAATTATATGCCATTCCATAGTGTTGTGTCTGGCCCACTTAATCTAACATCTTAATGTAGATGTCACCTTGAAGATATCTACTATATACTGAAGAAAAACGTTCCCTTACTTATTGTTAAATTTGCCACCATGCTTTGAAAGGTTTGCAGTATTCACTTCCCCCCCCCATTACAATGTGGTAATAGTTGAGGTATGTGAAGTACTTAACCATGTTGCCTTTACCATGCCTGTGAGAAGTTGCACTGAACAAACTGTATTTTCAGACAATGTTTACACAGTGTAGATAAAGAAAAGTTCTAGGTGTTGTTTCTTTGTCCATCCAGTCTAATTTACTAGCTATAGTTGTATTGTCCTTGATGTAACTATGCAAAGAGCTGAGGGTTGAAGGCTCCTGTAATCCCAGACTCAAACCACATTCCCCTCAGAGCTGTAAGGAATTCTTTTTTCTTGTGTCAGACTGAGTGTTAAGAGTCAAATGAGGGCTAGATAAAAATGAGTTCAAAAAATGAGTTCTAAAACTTCAAAAAGTTTATATGATGTAATCCTACATATTGATTTTAGCTTTTGTTGTCTTTGCTTTTGGCATGAAATCTAAAAACTCACTGCCCACACAATGTCAAGGAGCTAACCCCCTATATTTTCTTCTAGGAGTTTTACAATTTCAGTTCTTACATTTAAGGTTTTAATACATTTTGAGTTGATGTTTCTGTATGGTGTAAGGTATGGGTTCAGTTGTATTCTCTTACATGTGGCTGTCTAGTTTTCCCAGCACTAGTTACTGAAAACACTATCCTTTCTGCTTTGTATTTTCTTATATCCTTTTGTCATAAATTAACTGACCATACATGTGTGCATGTGTGGGTTAATTTCTGTGCTCTCTATTCTGTTCTAATGATCTATGTCTGTTTTTTATTTTTCCAAAATCATATGGTTTTGGTTACTATGCCTTTGTAATATAGTTTGAAATCGGGAAGTCTGATGCCTCCAGTTTTGTTCTTCTTTCTCAAGATTGTTTTGGCTATTTGGAATCTCCTATAGTTCCATACCAATTTTAGGATTGTTTTTTCTATTTCTGTAAAAAGTGTCAGTAGAATTTTGATAGATGACTATAGTTGATAACAATGTATTATATAATTGAAGTTTGCTAACAGAGCAGAGCTTAAATCTTCTTACCAAATATGTATTCACACATATATGAAGTGTTAGCTGTGTAACATGGATGTGTTAATTAACTAGATAGGATGAATCTTTTCATGGTATGTGTGTCTATCATCATGATATTCCCTTCAAACATCTTCACTTTTATTTGTCAACTAATACTGAAATAAAAAAGTATTCACAAGTTGGGAATTTCTATTGTAACTTGACTTCTTAACTGTCAATGTAAATTTAGGACAATTCACTTACTACTTCTTTTCATTAGCTTCTTGATATACCCAATTGTAGTTAATATCCTTGACTTTGATGATTAAATAAGATAACATATATAACAAAGCACTCTCTGTATAAAAACTGATACCATTTATTAAATACCTTTCCCATACCAGGCATCTTATGACATTCTTCTGTCCTGTAAAAAAAAAAAAATCCTACACACCTTTTGTCTCATTTCCTTAAGAGTCTGATGGAGACAAGAACACACCTGATAACTTCTTGTTGAGAAAGTATATATGTGAAATTATCTGTCTTAAGTCATATATTTGTATTTGAAAGGGGACCTACAAGTCTTTCTTAATGAATACCTATTGAACAGAATTGAGTTGACATATTCCACAGTACATTACCATCAATTATTGTAAGGCATTATTTATTATTATTTATTATTTTACCTTATTGTTTGTTATTCTTATATGAGTCACTCAACATCCACTTACTTTCCCTATTCCTCATAGATACACATCCCAATCTAGTGGATGTATTGTATTTCCTTCCAAATGATCTTCCATATGTTTATTTGGATATATGTTTGTCCTTGAAAAACATCTTTTGTTGTTTCATTAATAATATTTTTAAAACACAAACATTGTGTTGTATTGTAAATTTAATTTCTGATTATTTCTTTTTAAAATTTGAACCTAGTACTTAAATATATCTATTTTTGTTGATATAGTGAAATATATGACAGGTTTCTCCTACTATCTCCTACTATTTATACCACTTTGCTTTTGCAAAAAAAAAAAAAAAAACAAAAACAAAAACAAAAAACCCTACATTGGTACCTGTTTTCACTAACTGAAAGAAATCTGAAGAGGATTTTGCCCTTATGAGATGATAATTGCTTCTTTGCTTTATGCTATTTTGGCTTGCAAAAGATTTCGTAGGAACATTCTACTTTCAGATAGTGGGAGAAACCTGCATCAGTTCTGAAGACTACATGAAGCAATATCCCACTTTATTCATTCATTCTCCTTCTTGGTAGACACACAGACAAAGTCAAACTCTTTGACTGTTATAAACAGCGCAGCAATGAATATACACTATAGTAGACCATGGTTCATCAATATTAATTGACCTTCTCATGGAGGATGATTATTCTCTAAAATTTTGAGTTTAGACTTAGTTATATATGTTGCTGTGATTGATGAATTGTGAGCGGAAGTGACATATGCCACTTCCAGTTGGAGACATGTGTAGCATGTGCTTTGCCTTTATCTCTATGACTGGCAATGTTTCAGATAATTCCAGCTCTGTCAGCCTGGGTTCTAGAGTCAGAGTGATTACTATCATCAGAGCCATCATGCCACAGAGTATACAAACAGCACAAATGAAAAATAAACTTTGCTGTTATAATCCAAAATTTGGGAAATGTTTGTTACTGCAACAAACCTATTCTATTCTGACTGAAATAGAGACTGATGTCATGATTAGATGAGATGATAAAATTGTTTCTCTTGAGGGAATGTTGAGGGTATTTTGTAGAATGGAGAATGAACCCAATATTTACGACCACAGAGCTGAACCATTATGGTCATTAGGACTGTTCAAAATATCAGTTTTATTAGTCTAAATATAGGGTAGAATTATATTGTTACCCAATTTGGTTATGTCTGTTCATGGACTTGGTGTAAAATTTTATCTGGCCTATATGCTCAGGAGCTGAATTGCTAAATTATAACCTACATAGCTTTTCATAGTGGATATACCCTACAGCAAAGTGAGAATCCTTCTCCTTTGTGATGTTCTCAGAAACACTTTACATATCCATCTTTCTAACTTGTACCAGTCTTTTGGGTAAAAAGTGGTATGTCATTACTGCTTTCAAGATTCTTCTAAGTGCTGGTAAGATTGAGTGCCTATTCAGTTAATCCTTTATTACCATGTTCTATGAACTCTATAGATTTAATTTTTGACCATTTAAACATTGTGTCTCTTGTGGTTTTCATGCTGATTTTCTGGAGTTCTTTGTATTTTTTGGATGTTAATCTCTTGTCAGATTTTGATATTGCAAATATCTTCTCTCAGTCTGTCACCCATCTGTTAACTTTGACAATGATGTTCATTAAACAGAAATCTTTAATTTTTATGTAATTTCATCAGTTTTTCTGCTGATTGCCTATAATTTGTAGTCTTTTTAAAGAAATCCTACCCTAATCCTACAGCAATAAAAATAATCTCCTATTTAACTTCTATAATTTTATAATTTTGTCTTTGTCATTTAGGTCTTTAATTTATTTGGAGTTTAATTTTTATGTAATGTTTGAAGTGGGAAATATGACTTATTTTTTCTTGACACCATTTTCTAAATAATTCATATTTTCTCCACTAATCTTTGATGTCACCTCTATTGTATAGTAGATTCTTTTAGTAAGAGATCTGTGTCTAGGTTTTCTATCACATACCATTGTTCTAATTTGTTAATTCTCTACCGGGACCATGGACTGTGATTACTATGACTTACCAATTATTCATCTATTCATGGATGTTTATTCTTCATTAAAAATTTTAGGATAAATCTGTTGCATTTCTCAGTTATTCAGATTGGAACTACGTTAAATTTAGGTATCCCTTGGGGGACTTAACATGTTTACAGTGCTATTGTCTCCACGAATGAAACTTATTTCTCTATATATTCAAGTTTTTGGTGGGGGCGGAGGGGAGCAAGAAAAGTCATTTAAAAAAATTTAAATATTTTCTCCACAGAAGACTTGAGTGCTTTTATTAGTTTAATTCCTAGACATGTTTGTTTTTTTTATTGCCATATTATCTGGTGCTTATTACTGACAAAGATGGATGTTACTGATTTGGAGGAATTGATTTTGTCTCTGGCTACTTTGGTCAAATCTTATTAGTTCTAATGGTTTGCCTTTTGATTTTATTGGCTTTTCTGTACATATATTATTTGTTAAGTCTTTAAAAAATGGTATCATCTTTGTATCCTCCTTTCTAATTCCTGTCCTACCCCACCCCTGCCATTTTACTATGTTAGTCAAGACCTCTAGTACCATGTTAAACAACTGAAATGATAGTACATACTCTTCTTCTCCCAGCCTCAAAAGATATAAATTTAAAATTTTACAATATGAATGATGTTTGGTCTAGTTTGGCAGACTATTATTATTATCATTATTTTTTATCAAAGTTAGCAGTTTTTTTCCTATTTCTTGTTTTCTAAGAGGTTTTTAAAAATTAAAATAAAATGCATTACTTTTATCAAATGTTTTCTGTATCTATTAAAGTGACGATAAGAATTATCTTCTTAAGTGCATAGTAAATTACATTCCTTGTTGATATTTAACCATATAGTAAATTAAATTCTTGGTTGATATTTAGTCATCCAAGAATTTCTGAAATGAATGCTGCTTTCCTTATTTTTTTATTTTGAACTATGCTATTGAATTTAGTTAGCTAATCCAGATTTTCATATTCATATTTATAAATAAGGTTGACCCAAATTTTCTATTTATTATAACTTACTCTGGTTTAAATATAGAGGTTGTACTTTAGGCTTTCAAAATGAGTTGGATAACTTTTATTGCTCTTATGTTTTCTGCAATAACTTAAGTTTGGTAGTTTATCTACTTCTTTAAAGTTTGCTTAACTCACCCACACAACTCTCTTGGTCTAAAATGTTTTGGGGGGGATTGTGGAAGAGGAAGTTTTAAAAATTATTGTTATCATAATTTCCTTAATGAGTTTGGTATATTCAAGAGTTCTGTTTCATCATATGCCTATTTTGACATTTTGTATCTTTTCCAGGACATTTAGTAATTTCATTTATATTTTTAAATGTAATTCAGTATGGTTGTTCAGTTGTTCATAGTGTTTTACATAATTTTAAAAACCTCTGTCATTTTTTATAGTTAGTTCTTTTTAAAAAATTGTTTATTTTCATCTTTGCTCCCACAAATTTGTCAGGGTTTTTTTTTTCTATTTTATTATTCTTTTAAAAAACCCATTCTTGGTTTTGTTAACAATATCTTTTTCCTCTTCTTATTCTTAATTTCATTGATTTCTAACATTGTTATTACTACCTTCCTTTTTATCTCTTTGGGTTTACTATTTTGCAATTTTTTTTTCCTAGCTCTTGTGTTGAATGCTTGGATCATTTGTCTTTAATAAAAACTGGTTTACTGAACAGTCTGATTTCTGCAGGATATAAACATGAAGAAGTTTTATTGTTATTTTCTCTATTGCTTCCTTCAAACATTCTCCACTGTGTCCTCTTTCCTATCCTTCAATAACATCTATGGCAGCTCCCATTGTTTCTTGGTCACTTTCACATATAAAAAAGTCCAGTCTTTAGTTTAGAGTAGTTTAAAAATTCAGTTTCACTTTCATCTAGTGTTCACCTTCTTGGTAGCCTTTCAGGCCACAGCCTGGGTGCAGAGGAGTGTCAGTTGCTTTTTCACTTCTCCCTCCTTACTATTTTAATTCTAGTTTCTCTGGTATTGGCATAGGGAGGGAGAGATTAGAGAAAAAGTTAGAAACCAAAACAAAAGCTTTTCACTTATTTTTTAAAGGATTTTACTCATTCAGTTGGGCACCTGGGTGGCTCAGTTGGTTGAGAGTCTGCCTTTGGCTCAAGTCATGATCCCAGGGTCCTGAGATCAAGCCCCATATAGGGCTGCCTGCTCAGTGAGGAGTCTGCTTCTCCCTTTCCCCCTTCCCCCCAGCTCCTGAGCTCTCTCTCATACACATTCTTTCTCTAAATGAATGAATAAAAATTTAAAAAAAAAGATTTTATTCATTCACTGAGAGAGAGCAAGCAAGTGGGGGGAGGGGCAGAAGGAGACAGAGAGACTCTCCAATGGACTTCACACTGAGCACAGAGCCCCAGATGGAGTTCCATCCCACAACCTCCAGATGGTGACTTGAACTAAAATCAGGAATTGGTTGTTCAACCAACTTAGCCACCTAGGTACCTCAGAAGCTTTTAGTTATATGATGTTGTTTTAACATTCTACTGGCTAGTGGTTTCTTATAGGAGGTAAGGGCCTTAAATGTTGGCTCTCTCATGTGATACCTCTATATAATCTTTCAGAAGTTCTGCAAGGTTTTTCCCAATGCACTGGGTCCTGGTTGGGGATACTTGGTCTGCTATGGCATGTTTTGACCCTTTCCATCTTACCTCTCAGAAATACACCTTATAACTTCTTGCTGGACAATACTTTACTTTGGCTAGTAGCCCTTTTGAGCAAAATAGTTTATACTCAGCTACTTTCCATAGTGTCCAAACTTTCCATAGTGTCCAGTAGCTTATGGGACCCTTATACATGTTGATTTGAAAGTGTTCCTCATTGTGGCTCCCTTTCAGTATCATGGACTGCCCTCCCCCCTCCCCTTTTTAAAGATGTTATTTATTTATTTTAGGAGAGGGTGAGTGAGAGAGAGAATGAGTAGGGCAGAAAGAGAGGGAGAAGCAGACTCCCCATTGAGCAGGGAGCCCTACATTGGTCTTGATCTCAGGACCCTGGGATCATGACCCAAGCCAAAGGCAGATACTTAACCAACTGAGCCACCCAGGCATTCCATGAGCTGTTTTGTTTGTTTGTTTGTTTGTTTTCTTTCTGTCATATTTCTTCTTTCTTGATTAAAATATTTAAAGTTATCTATTTTCCTCTAGGTGCTGCTTTAGCTACATTCCACAAATATTGACATGTTATACTTTTTTTTTTAAGATTTTATTTATTTGACAGAGATCACGAGTAGGCAGAGAGGCAGGCAGAGAGAGAGGAAGGGAAGCAGACTCCCCACTGAGCAGACATCCTGACGCGGGGCTTGATCCCAGGACCCTGAGATCATGACCCGAGCCGAAGGCAGAGGCTTTAATCCACTGAGCCACCCAGGTGCCCCGACATGTTGTACTTTTATTGTCATTCTGTCCAAATTGTTTTAAATTCCCTTCATGATTTCTTCTTTCTTTCTTTCTTTCTTTTTTTTTTTCCAGAAAGAGAGAGCATGACGCAAGTGGGGACAGAGGGAGGGGTGGAGGAAGAAGGAGAGAGAGAGACTTCCAAGCAACTCCATGCCCAGCATCAAGCCCCACACTGGGCTTGATCCTGTGATCCTGAGACCATGACCTGACTCAAAACCCTGAGTAAGACACTTAATGAATTGAGCTACCCAGCCACCCCATTCATGATTTCTTCTTTATCAAAGAGTGGGTTAGTAGTATTTAGCTGTTATAAATATTTTAAGTTAATTTTTAGTTAATTTTCAATTTCATCACATTTTAGTAATTCACAGGAATACAATCTGTGTGATGTTGTCTCTAGATATCTTAACACAAGTGACTGATATATATATCTATATATATCGATATATATATATAATCTGTCTCAGCCACCACAGGAGGGCACAATGTGAAGATCTGGCTCAGGGAATATTTGTATATGGTGCTGACTCTATGCCTATAACAAGAGGGCATAATAAACCACAAAGCTATAATTCAAACTTTCTCCACATGGAAGGATGGGAAATCTGAAACTGACAGGGGAAGCAAGGCTAGAGGATATGGAAAGAAAGCTGCATTGCCAACTCCTCTCACCATATTAATCTTTACTTTTCATGGGGGGTAGATATTGGGTATATTCAATGTTCAAGGCACTACAGTAGGTCTTTGGGAAATTCTGATTGACTCTGTAATTGGGGCCTGTGGCAGAAACTGGCTAGATGTTCACTAAACAAACTTCCACTTCTTTCTGTTCACACTACTTATCTTCTTAGCTCACCTGTACTTTGGTGAAGATATGCAACCACTGGTCATGAATGGAAAGTGAGAAGTGATGTGTCACCCCTAGAATAAGGCTGCTAAGAGTATGGTTTCTCTATGCTCTCTCCTCTTTCTTCCAGTGAGATTCAGAGGATCGAGTAGAGGATTCCAAGGCCCCAAGAGATGATACTGCCACCAGAGGGAAGGAACGGCTTGAATCCAAATGACTGAGAAGAGCAAAGTCTCCTCCCCCACCTCTCTTCTTCTGCCCTTTCCCTACCGAGTCACACTGGATTGTGGTATATCATGCACGCGCGCGCGCGCACACACACACACACACACCCCTTCATTTTGTTAAGCCACTGAGATTATAGGATTATTTAGCACAGCAGCTATCATTTACCATGCCTAATACAAGAAACTTATGGACTGTTAGAAAAAATAAAAAAAAATTAGACAAACATAGAAAACTGCAGTAGAAATTAGAAACTGAAATGTACCATGTGAGAGATGAAGAAGAGTTTCAGCTCCTTTGGGAGAATCAAAGATTATATTGGAGGAGATGATAGCTGAGCCAGGTTTTAAAAGTTTAGATAAGGTATACATAATTGGAAATGGGAGAAGCAGAAGAGTGAGTAATTATTTCAGAGATGGAAGTAAAAGAATAAAGGAGAATATTGTGAGGTTTGAATACGTCTTGTATCCCATGTAGGTCTGAGTGGCGAGAAAAGGGGAGGAAGGTGGAAAGAGTTGTAAAGATAGAATTCTGAATTCTAGTCAAAACAGCTAGAATTTTATTCTGTTGGGGCTTCTTTGTCTGTTCTTAGAATAGAGAAGAAAGAGAAAATAGTTTGAAAGGATGTTTAAGATGATTGATTTGGATATTGAGCTCAATAATGTACCATTGTTACAATAAAACCCTAACCATAGCAATGCGTAATGATAGAGTGGAAGTGACAGGGAAAAGGTTGTACAGATGAGGTTGGAGAAGTGGTAGAAGCCAGACCATGGTCCTACATTCAGGAAGGCAGATTTTCTTCTAAGTTCTATGGGACAGCATCAGGAGTTTTCCTGCAGAAGGATGTTATGATTTGATTTGTACATTTAAATGAGCATGACTTCTGTGTGGGGAATGGACAGTAATGGATAAGAGTGGAAGCAGGGCACCAATTAGGAGGTGATGGCTGAAGTGCAGCAGGTCTTTCCAAAAGATTCGAAATCCTAGTTTTAGTATACTCACTTAGGGAGAGTAATACATTAGCAGGTCAAGGCACGCAGTTAAAAAGGAAATATATTTTCATAATTCCTCAGAGTAGAAGTAAAGAAACAGGAAACTGAACAAATAAATGAATATATAAATAATCACAACAGTAATAGCAGAAAAACTAAGCTTAATAGTCTTTTCTAGTCACAGAATATCTTAGAAAAGTTGACTCGGATCACCCTGTTTAACCCAACCACCACTTGCCCCACATTATTTTTCTTTATAGCATGTATCTCCACCTAAGATATAATAATCTACTTTTTGGATTCATTTATTGTTAGTCCCTCAAACCCTTTCAACATAAGAAAGCAGGGGACTCATTTTTTTTTTTTTTCTCACCATTTTTTCTCCTGTATCTAAAGTTGTGCTTGGGAGAGAGAAGATAGCATTTGTTAAATGAATGAATGGATGGATGGATGAATAACAACGGACCATTCACACTAATGCATTTTCCTGGACAAAATATGCTGTTATGTTGAAAATCTTGAAGCCTTAGGAAAGCTAAGGAGCCACATGTGAGAGTCATTCTTAAATAAAGGAACCCAGCATAGAATAATAGTGGGCAAAGCATGAGCTTTCAAATCACAAAGGAGTGTACTCAGAGCCTGGTTTATTCTGTTTCTAGTTTTCAAATCCTGGATGTATGAATCATCTCTCTGAATCTTATTCCTCATCTATAAAATGGTATACTTACTCTTACCATAATCTAATGTATGTAAAGCACAGTACCTGGCTAATACCTCCAACCCCAATTTTTAAAAACCTTTAATTCAGTAAATGTTTAAGGTTTTCTAGAATTCTTTTCTAGAATTCACATTTCATATCCTGCAAATTTGGCTGAGATTAATTTCTATATCTGCCTTTGTTTCCTCCATGCCCCACCCAATTAAAATAAATAATTGCATCCTTTTCCCCTTTGCTTTTCTTGAATCTTGCTTCCTACCTACTATACCACACTGAGCCAGTGAAAACTTGTTTAACTGCACAGCGTTGCCTAGCAATGTCATGCTTCTCTCATGGTTTCACTCTGGGATATGGTAACTGGACTCCTGCTACTAATTCTTCCATCTTCATATCGCCGTATATCCAGTCTTTTAATAACTATTAGAAGGGAAATTCTGCTTTTATTAGCTGGAGGTCTTATAGAAGAGTCGGCATTGTTATTCATTCTGATAGAATTAAGCCGAACTGTTTCTCTTTTCTCCAAATCACTCAGGTTCTGTGTTTAAAAGGTCAATTACATTTATTTCAAATTGGTAAGACAAACATTTCCTGTGCATCCTGAAAATAAAATGGCCCAATAAACGGTTTCTTGAGAACATTTTATTTTTTAATTTTAAATATGTATACGGCACTGATAAGTTTCCTGCCCAACCTTAGGACTGTGTTTTAAGTGGTATTGAGCATATGCTGGTGTCTGAAATGGAATCCATACCCCAGGAAGCTGACACCAGGAATGGTGTAGGTGAGGTGACCTGGCTCTGTTATTGTATCCTTCAGCACTAAATGACCATCTCGGCCACACTATGAGTTTGCAAGTATTAAACAGAAAAAGTAACACCCACTCACAGTGCTACATCGTGGAACAGTGGAGATGAGCCAGATGTAATAAGTATAATTGGAAAGAGAAGTCATTTCAAATCACTAATCTGTAGATGACAAGGCAATCTTAAAGCACCAAGCAATGGTCCGCATGTTTTTAGAATCCTCAGGGCAAGAATATTCAAATGTTATAAAAGAATTTAGAGTTTCCGGGACACCTGGGTGGCTCAGTGGGTTAAAGCCTCTGCCTTCGGCTCAGGTCATGATCTCAGGGTCCTGGGATCAAGCCCCACATTGGGCTCTCTGCTCAGCAGGGAGCCTGCTTCCCCCTCTCTCTCTGCCTGCCTCTGCCTACTTGTGATCTCTGTCAAATAAAAAAAAAAAAGAATTTAGAGTTTCCTACTGTGTAGAAATAAGATGTGCTATCTTACCAGCAGCTTTAACAATGGCCTCAGAGGTCTGTTACATACAGTGTGAGGAATCAGACCTAGTCCTGCCCAATGATATACATTTAACCACTACATTATATTGCATGGGTTATAAACTCAAATGTCTACTGGGCTGGTCAGGTAGTTGGGTAAAATGGGAGAGACTGTGCCTGTTTAGAAGGCCAGCCACTACTTAGTGCTAGAAGTATACAGCCTGCAGGAATGAGGGTCCAGTGATGTCAGATCACCTGATTGCTTTAGGAGAGTCTGATTATCTGAATTTTACAGTGAAATTCCTTGATTGTTTACATGTTGACAGTTTAGTAAAACAATGTGGTCAAACATGTCTTTGATACAGATGCAGCAAAGGGTCCAGCAGTCTATGACTTCTGTGCACAGTCTCTGCTATTTGTGGACATAGGGCTGGATCCAGTACCCATTATTCATAGGGTCCCACAGGCTCTTTAGGGAAAGCACAAGGATGTTCTGGGTGAGAAACTACAGGTCAAAGTTCATCTAACAAAACTAACTCTCAAATGGAGAAAATACAAATACTCCCTTTTTGTAGCTACTCTTATCTCACAGGAAGACATGAAGCAGTTCCCAGAGAAGAGAATTAGGAAGGAGGAAGAAGTGGCCAGGGGCAGGGGAGGGAGTAAAAAAGATGTGTTGGCTGTAGCCTCTGGTTGGGTTCCAGTCTCTTGTTCTGCCAGGAAGGATGACCCACTGCCTATCACAAAGCAAAGTTAAATTCTGCCATGGCCTTGATCAACCTGGAAATCTACAACTCCTTTAAATTTACCCTATGGCCTTGGGCTTCAAGTTTTAGAAACTTGTTCCCACTCTAAGGGGAAAACATAACCCAATGTCAGCAATATTCATTTCTCTTTTCTCTGTCCCCACTGAAATCTAGTCCCTGTTTGGCTATTGCATTCCCCAATTTCCTCTGAGAGAAGGAGACAGGGGGGCTTTTGCTATAAGCAGGGAGGTCCTGGGAGGTGTTGCATTTGGTAGAAGAGATACACCCCTGAACTGGAATCCATTGTTGGAATACTCTCTGTTCCATAAATGGAGTCAAAATCTGAGCCTAGCTAAGTCAATTTTTTTTCTGGTGAAGGCAGTGAAAAATGTATCCTTGGAGCAGCCTCCCTGAGTATTCCATTCTTTTACCCTTGAGGCACTCTGTCAGGCCCAGGAATCCATCTTAGGTTCTATTCATACTCTCAAATGATGTTTAATGAATGTTTACAAAGTAAAAAGGTATAATCCTTCCCAAGGCATTTGTAATTTCAAAGGTTTGAAGATGAGAGTAACTGGCTTCAGAACCCAAAGAGTGAAGCTACAATTCCTGGGACCGGGATTTATTTAGTAGAGACAGGAGCAGGCATCCCTGGAGATGATCCAGGCAGTATGGAAAAGCCACAGTAGTAAAAAGTTGAAGTCTGGGAACAACCATTCCACATCGGCAAGCTCAAACCCACTGTCTGGATCAAGAATAGAGACTGTGGACTAAGAAACAAACTGAAGGTTTTGAAGCGGAGGGTGGTGGGGAGTTAGGAGGTTAACTGAGCCTGTTGGTGGGTATTAAGGAGGGCACGTATTGCATGGAGCACTGGGTGTGGTGCATAAACAATGAATCTTGGAACACTGAAAAAAAAAGAATATCATTGTATGACCATAGGGGCACCTGTGTGGCCCAGTTGGTTGAGCATCCAACTCTTGATTTGGCTCAGGTCACGATCTCATGTCCTGGGGTCAAGCCCCCCATTAAGCCCTGTACTGCACCCAATACTCAGCAGGGAGAATACTTGAGGATTTCTCTCTCCCTCTCCCTCTGCCCCTGCCCCCGACTTGTGCACATGCTCTCTCTTTGTCCCTCAAATAAATAAATCTTAAAAAATAAAAGAGAATATCATTTTATGATATTTGTGGCTGGATGATATTTTAAGGGTAGGAAGGTGTGCTATATAGGGCACAAGAACCAGCTCAAGCCTAATGTGAGGCCAAACCTCTGAACTCTTTACGTTGCCTGGACCATTGCAAACTGCAGGTGTAGTAGGCAGAATCATGACTCCCTGAGATAACCATGCCCTAACACACCAAACCTGTGACTGTGTTAACTTGCATAGCAGAAGGCACTCTGATCTTGAGACAGGGAAATTATTTTAGATTCTTCAGTCAGACCCAATGTAATCTCATGGGTCCTTATGAGAAGAAAATAAGAGTATCAGAGAGATTAGAAGGTGCTATATTGCTGGCCTTGAGGATGAAGGTAAGAGCCATTAGCCGATGAATTTAGGCAACCTTTAGACACAGAAAATGGTAAGAACACCCATTGTCTCCTAGAGCATCCAGAAAAAGTGTAGCCTTGCCAAAAATTTGACTTTAGCCCACTGGGACATATTTTGGACTGCTGACCTGGAGGCCTTAAGATAATACATTTGTGCTGTTTTAAACCACTGCATTTGAGATAATTTATTACAGTAGCAATAGGAAACTAACATAGTGGGCAAACATGTTCTGTTTAAAAAAAAAAACAAAAAAAATTTGCCCACTTAAAAAATCCTATTTTATATAAAAAATCTGTATTTCTGATATCTTCAAAAACAGACTGGAAGCTTTGGCAAAGCTGGTCTCGTGTTTGTTCTGGAAGAGTCTGTTGGAGCTGCACTGTGCTGCAGCCTTCTGATGAACATAGGACTCTCAGGTTTACCACAGTTTCTACTACCCCTACTATCATAGTTACTGTAATATCTTTCCATTTTTTTATGCCATGTGTCCCTTTGGGCATCTGAATTTAAGCTCCTTGCCCAGGTTATTTTTGGTCATTTTCTCTGACAAGCACCAAGATCGACCTTAGAGGTGGGAGTTAGGCTGAATTTGCAAGTTGGTATTAAGTAAGCCCAGTTATCTATGTTGAAGAAATGAAGGAGATATGACCCTAAATGATCAGAACGTGGTCTGTACTGGAAACAGGAATCTTGTCTTGCTTGTCCTGTCTGAAACAGGAATCTTGCTTGGCTTCTTTAAAAACCTCTTGTTGGGCAGACACCCGAGGAGTCGCCCTCCTTTTCAGGTGCGCCTTGTCAGTAGCTCATCAAGCTTAGTGAGCTGATATCACAGAGCCAGTCTGGCCTGTGGAAGAATCCAGCACAACCCAGTCTCTGCGGGGTTTTGCTCATGATTGTCCACCGAAAGAAGTAGAGGACCCAATCCTGGATGTCAGCAGCTGTGATGACAGGTGCGTGGAGACTTTGTGGTGATGGACACAAGTGCAGTGAGAAGTGGCTGGCAGTGGTCAGAGTCGCTCTTGTTGTGGAATGTGGAGCACAACATATTACCAGAGGGCCACGTTTACTATAGACGAGTAACTTGGTATAGAACTAACAGCCTTAAATGGCATTGTTTTCCTATTACTCAGCATGGTAATATGTTGTGAGCATTTGCTCTGCTCTGCCTAGCATAATGGTGTCATGGTGAGTTTCCCAGGATTTTATTGGCACTGATGTGAAATAGCTGTTTTTTTCTTTTTCTCTCCAACACTATAATTTTCCATGTTCTGATCCTGCAATCATAGCACCATTTGGGTTAACTCAATTGCTTTGTCGCTTTGGTAAAGACAGCCCACACATAATGGCAATTTAAAAAATCATACAATTTTAATAATTGAGTGACTAAGACCCAAAGTGTCTGATACAGGAAGCTCATAATATTTTGTAATACAATTTTGAAAAGATAATAGAGGATAGAGAAATGAGTCTGACAAGGAAGTGACAATACTTTCTTAAAGTACTGCTATTAAGTGGGCATGACAAGCCCAGCTGGTTACCTACAACATTTAGCAAAGAGTGAGCCCCTTCTGAGCTGCTGCCAGGGGCGATTTGTGTGCAGTGAGGGTAGTATGGTGATGAGTTTTCTTTTCTCTTTCCTGCTCTCCTGCCTTTTCTCCCAAGAATCATTTTAGTACTCTCCCACCCCTCCCTGCTCCCAACAGACCTGGTGGACTAAGGGACACTAGAACCTGTTTCCATTTTAAGCTTTCTCTTTAATTTTTCCTGCTTCAGGCAGAGATTTTCAAGTTGTTTTGTTTTTCTCCCAAAGCCCTAGAATTCTTTAAGAGAAACATTTCGTGGAATTTGAATATGTGATACATATAAAAGCAGTACACTCTTATAAAAGCAGTACACTCTTGATTGAAGAGCTGGGGAGACAGGATGAGTGAGACCTTCCAATCCAGGCTCTCCCTTTTCTCCATCATTCACAGGGACACAGAGAAAAATGTTTGAAATGCATTGGGTTGGAGCTTGCTAAGAACCCCTGAAGATGCTTCAAAATGGTATTTCCAAGGTTTGCTTCAAGTCAAGGCTATGGAGTTTCTAATTCAACTGCATGGGTCAATTGATGGGGTCCGTGATCAAAGGAGTGAGACTGATACAAAGCGAAGGTCAAGCAAAGCTTTATTTCGCGCCAGCATCGAGAATCAAACCGACCGCCCGGGGCCGTCTCTTATGGAGAAAGTGACCCCCTGCCAGCTTCACAGACTAGCTTTTATAGAGCAAAGGCCATGTGGTTGAGCCTGGCCAATGAGATTGTCTCCACCTGGCCTGACTTGTCCTTGCATTCTGGGTTCTGTTATCTCCACCTGACCTGACCCGTCCTTGTATTTGGGCTCTGTTATCAGCGACTGGTTGACCATATTTTACTGGTTTCCCAGACTTGCTTTTAAGTAAGTTCCTCTGGGGGGGGGGCAGGGTCAGTTTAAGTTTTACTGCACAAACAACAAAATGGCTGTTTAACCGAGATGGAGTCGCTCTGGCTAAGTAGGCCCCTACATCAATAATCTGTGATTTGAACACATGTCTATAAATAAGGCTCGGGGGGTCTTTTTAAGATTAAGAGAGCATTTCTTTTATTCTTTTAATACTTATTTACTTATTTATTTATCTATGTTTGGCCAAGGCTTTGTTTGTTTGATAAACTTGAAGGAAGGGTTAGAATTTGAAAAGGTTCCCCTGTTGTCTGTAACCATCGTAACATAAAACAATTCCCTTCAGACTTGGAAGAAGTGCTGGTGAAAAGTCCAGTGTCCTGGGCACTTGGTTTTCTCTCTAATATTGCTTTCTCATCCCTCGAGGTTTATATGAAACAGTTTCTACTCTTGTTGGATCATGCAGAGATTCTGGAAGGTTAATTTTTAGCTATCCTTCCACAGAGCAGCACACATTTCAGGCGCTTCTTTCTTAAGTAACCAGAAAGTGTAAAATGGCACCTGGGTCATATAGCCTTCAGTCTCAGCTCTGCTGCTCTCCCATGAGGCCACAGAAGCTCCGAGAGGCCAATTGAATTTCTAATGACACATGTTATTCTTTTTTGGTTTCTCATATGTCAGATTAAAATATAACTAAGCTGCTGAAGGAGATTCAAAAAGCCCCAGGCAAGAGTCTTGACTTTGATAAAGAAGCTGTTAACACACAGAGACAAATTGAAGTCCATTCCAGGTCATTGGTCATCAGGTAGATAGTGCAGATTTATCTGATGTCAGAACCAAATTTCAGTTTGCCTAACATTTCTGCTGTATTCACAGGATGCCGTAGCACTGTATAGAGAGCTTAGATGAAGTCTCCTTGGAAGTGAGAGCTCACTGTAAAATTAAAGAAAACAGCCCATGTTTTATTCTTGATCCAAGGATCAAACTCAGAAAGTAACCTTAAGGCAATTTCAACCCTTCAGGGGCTCAGTTGTTCACCAGGGAAAATCACTTCAGCTGTGTAGGTTGCTTTAGAGAAAAATGGTGTTAATAGAGGAATTGCCTTTCTTACTTCAATGCTGTGGATAGTGAGTGGCCAATTTACTCAGATCTAAGCTTAGACAGGCGGTTTTGGATGCCCAGCCCCACTCAAAGTCATAAAAGTAGATCAGAGAAGATCTCTTTAGAAAGTGTTCCTAGCTAAATCGTATAGTTATTATTACCAGACATTTAGGCACACAGTAGAGAGGAGAAATTTCCTATTCTGCAAACCTACGTCAGTCTCTCTTTTCTTTTGCCCTCTAATTCCCCTTTTAAACTGACTGTGTCAGGGATGCCCGGGTGGCTCAGTCAGTTAAGCATCTGCCTTTGGTTCAGGTCATGATCCCAGGGTCCTGGGATTAAGTCCCACATTGGGCTCCTTGCTCAGTGGGGAGCCTGTTTCTGCCTCTGCCTGCTGTTCTCCCTGCTTGTGCTTGCTCTCTCTCTGACAAATTAATTAAAAACAAAACAAAACAAAACCCTGTGTCACATCAGCCTGCAAATATTCTTAAACCATTGTCTTTTTTTGAACCTCTGAAATAATGCTCCATATTGATTCTCTTTATGTACTTAAATGGTTACTTTTTTAATAGAGATTGGAGTCAACTTTAGAATATTCCTCTATTTAGAATATTATTTCCCATTTCTAATCTTCTATAATAGAATTCCCAAGGACTGCTGTCTCTCTTTAGAAGAGAATTCTACTTCCATGCTTCACTGATAGCAGACTTGACTTGTAAATTGATTTGTCTGATGAAATGTGAATGAAGGTTCCTTAAGTCACTTCTCTGTAGCAGCTTTATGAACCATTCCATGGTTCTGTCAATTATTCTTTTTTCTTAATTTATTTTTTAAATTTATTTTTTCAGTGTTCCAAGATTCATTGCTTAAGTGCCATACCCAGTGCTCCGTTCAAAACGTGCCCTTCTTAATACTCACCACCAGGCTCACCCATCCCCTCACTCCTCACCCCTCTGAAATCCTCAGTTTGTTTCTCAAAGTCCAAAGTTTCTCATGGTTTTTCTCCCCCTCCAGTTTCCCCCCAATTCACTTTTCCTTTCCTTCTCCTAATGTTCTCCAAGTTATTCCTTATGCTCCACAAGTAAGTGAAACCATATGATAATTGACTTTCTCTGCTTGACTATTTCACTCAGCATAATCTCCTCCAGACCCACCCATGTTGATTCAAAATTGGGTATTCATCCCTTCTGATGGAGGCATAATACTCCATTGTATATATGTACCACATCTTCTTTATCCATCCATCTGTTGAAGGGCATCTTGACTCTTTTCACAGTTTGGCAATTGTGGACATTGCTGCTATGAACATTGGGGTGCATATGGCCCTTCTTTTCACTACATCTGTATCTTTGTGGTAAATACCCAGTAGTGCAATTGCGGAGTCATAGGGTAACTCTATTTTTAGTTTTTTGAGGAATCTCCACACTATTATCCAAAGTGGCTACACCAACTTGCATTCCCACCAACAGTATAAGAGGGTTCCCCATTCTCTACATCCTCTCCAACATACATTGTTTCCTGTCTTGTAATCTTTACCATTCTGACTGGTGTAAGGTGGTATCTCAATTATTCTTTTTTCTCTGTCTTCAGACAGATATGTTCAAATAGGACATGTTCTATCAAACTAGTTGCAGAATTAAAAAAAATATATCCAGCTGAGCCACAATGAATTTGTAATACAAGAAGAAAAAGAAATTGTAGTTGAGATTTTGGGATTGTTTGATATCACAGGATATCCTAATATAATCTGACTAATGTATTTGTTCATCTTTCAAAGCCTGATTCAGTGTTATCTCTTCCATGAAACCTCTTATATGTAATATGACATCCATGGATTTGAAACTTAGATTTACTATTTTATAAGTAATACAACATTGAGAAAGTCATTTACTCTTTCTGAAGTTTAGGAAGATTCATTACATTTTACCTGGAAAATAAGGAAAATGCCAATATCTCAAGGATTGTCACAAGGCTTAAGATAATTCATGTGAAGTTCTTAGCATTCAGTAATTGTTAACTATTATTTATCTTTAATTTTCCATGTATCATTCTTACTGACTGGGTACACTGCCTTGCATTTTGGAAATACTTGATAACTGTTGAGTAAATAACTGAATAAAGAAATGCCTATTTATGTCTATATTCTTTTGCTTTCTCCTTAAGAGATGAGAGTAGAAATACTGGAAGGTTACCCTGTAATCTACTTTGGGCCAGACCAGACAGCTGAACAGGAAAAGAGCATAGCTTTAATTTACAAGTCACCATGAATTATTGAAGATTCAGAGAAGAAGTTAGAAAAGGTTTCCTCCTCTCTGTTGGAAGAATTTACTTGAGATTCCCTTCTAGGTTGTATGAGGCATAAACCTATATACTTTTGCTTAGTTGACTTCTGCCACTCTTTGCCAGATAATTCTATATGAATGAGCTAAACAATGGTTAGAAGTCATATTCTTATTATTATCATATAAAAAGATAGTTGTAAAATAATAAAATGTAAGGATGGATTTTATTGCTCCTTAAATTCTTTTATAAAATGTGCTCATTTTATATACATAATACTCATGCTACTTTCATACTTATTCTTTAGGGTAATTTCCTTTTTGTATTCAGAATTAATCCTTTTTAAAAATGGCTCCCCAAAGTCTTCTATTTGTAATAGTTGCTCACTCATCTGTGCATTTGTATGCCTTTCTGTAATTCTGGTTTCTAAGCACAGGGAATTTTTGTCTCCAATGATACCAACTGTAGGGCAGATAATACAAATCAACTTTTTAGTGATTATCTCCTCAGTACTATCACTGTAGACAACACAGTTTAGGAGATAGAATATGAAAGAGATTTGTAATTAAGAATCTAGTCACTTGGGGCACCTGGGTGGCTCAGTCAGGAAAGTGTCTGCCTTTGGCTGGGGTCATGATTCCAGGGTCCTAGATGGAATCCCAGTTGGGAATCCCTGCTCTGTGGGGAGTCTGCTTCTCCCTCTCCCTCTGCCCTTCCCTCGAACCATGTCCCCTCATTCATGTGCTATCTCTCAAATAAATAAATAAAATTTTTAAAAAAGAAAGAAAGAGAAGCTAGTCACCTAAGTCTAGATCAGTATTGTTTTCCCGCAATTAGATACGAAGTTTGGGGCCTCAGACAACTGAGGTACAAAGATAGAAATCACTCCACACGTGATTTGTTGATTTCCTGATTATGATTTTGCTCAAGTTATGAGTCTTTTTTCCTGCAACAATACTATTAAGTAGTATATGAAACCCAAGCTCTAACTTTTGTGGCATAGAATATGAATGTGGGAGAAGTTAATGAAATGATCTGAGTAGCTACTATAGAGCCGCGTACTGTATGTTTAATGACTGTCAGTGACAAGAAATCAAGACCAGTTGTTCTACAACTTGATAGGAGAAGCACAGACACAAGTTTAAGCTACAGAGTGAGCACAGAGGAGTGAGATTTAACAAGTCATAGAAGGCTTTGTGTAGGAGTTCTGTTTAAGCTGGGCCTGGAAGAACTAGTCATTATATGGCAAAAGGACAATGGGAAAGAGCCCTGATATCAGAAGGCATGTGGGATAAAAGTGACATGTATTTTGAAAACTATGTTAGAACTACATTTGAGTGTGAGGGATTCAGTTGGGAGAGAACCGGAAACAGTCTCTTTGCATGGACTGGAAAGGATTTTGTAGTTTTCAAGGTGGCAGTTTTGACTGGCAGGAGGATATGAATAGATAATGAAAGCCAGTGTTCCAGGTAGGAGGTCAGGAGAAACAGGGTGATTGAAGTGTAGGCTGAAGATAATGAATACACATGGCCTTGAGTTGGGAGATTTTGGGGTTTAGCTGAGTTTTCAGAGACCAACCACAAGCTCATTTTTTTCTAGTCTTGCCCCAGTGGTAAATGTATGTAGATTTATAAGCCCCTTGAAGACAGGCCCAATAACTGATCTGATTAATTTTCAAGGACTACTGTGTAACTGGACTTATACTTAATGAAGCTTGGGAAAGGAAAAAAATACAATTGATCTTATTCTTTTCTTTTCTTTTTTGTTTGTTTGTTTTATTCATTCAATGCTACCTATCAAACAGCCTTGTCAATTTTACCCCCTCATGCTTTGTTTCACACTAACAATAACTAACATTCATAGAGTGTCAGTTATGGGTCAGGCTCTATTTTAAGTGCTGTATATATGTTACTCCATAATACATAAACAGTGAAGAAGGTAGTGCTACCTGTGTGTTATCTTAAAAATACTATAAGGAAGCTGATGTGGTATATGGGTTTCCTTATAAAAGTCCTATGAGTGAGATCATAGAAATAAAATCTGAGTCACGTAAAACAACTTTCCCAACTGGAGAAAGTGGAATTTGAACCCAAGCCATCTGAATCTGAATTGTTGGTGTTTTACCAGCACGCTCTTACTGATTCTCAAAGATAGCAAGCAGTTTACTTTATGATCACCCTCCTAAACCTATGGTTCTTGGCAATGTGTTGGACCATTTCTGAAGAGACATGGCAGTTTGAGTGGAAGGAACACTTGCTTTGGCATCAGAATGGACTCTAGATGTGATAACTGTGTCACCTCTGGTAAGAGACTTTATTGTAACTTTTCAATAGTTCTTCATTTGTAAAATGGAAATGGAAATTTACACATTACAGGGTTGATATGAAGATTATGACTAATCCAGGTAAATTTTTTTGGAATATAGTAAATTCTTGATAAACATTAGCCATTAGAAGTAGTTGTTTTTGTAAATGTGGAGAGCACCTGTTTCTTTTACATTCTTAGGCTTGGATACTTTTGAAAACAGATTAGGTACTAAATAAAGCCTCACTGAGTGGTTGGTATTTTTTGCCTTGCTTGGGGGAAGACATCCTAGAACAATATGTTACTATTAGTCATTTTTCTCTAATGTGTACACAGCCTCTTTAGTGATGATTTGCACTTGCACAGCATTTTCTATTAACTAGAATAAATTTTAGTAATATTAATGAGGTTTGTAAATACCTGTGCTCTGGTAGGATTATGTTTTCCATTAAAGTTGGTTGGGTTAAAATATCTTAATGATTTAAAGGAAAAAAATGAAACTAGAATATTCATATTCCACCAAGACTATTTTTTTTAGAAGGTCTACTATTTGAAAGTACCAGTACCTTTTCCTTCTCATGACAATTTGCAAATGAAGTCCACTGCTGACATCAAAGGCACTGATACTATGAATTATTTGTGTATTCAATTTGTACCAACTTGTTGTTTGTCTGTTGAAAATCCTCTAGATCTGGTTAGCAACAGAAGACATGTATTTAGGTCTTGGTACAACTTAAAATAAACTCTGTTGCAAAAAGCAAGTCACACTATTGACATGAACCAATGGCCTAGTATATTATGATGCAAAAGAAACCACTGATATTTGTTAGTAGCATAGGAGCCAGCACTCTGGCTTTCCAGTATTTCACTTTACAACCTAAACACACATAATTTTGTTCCAAAGAGTAAAGGAATCTATTTATATAATGTGAGCAATTTTTTTTTTTTAATTCAAGCAACAGATAATGACACAGCCACTAATCCCATGTGGCAAATCCTACTCAAAGAGTACTTTTTCTCCTCTTGCAGCCAATCTGTTATTTGTTATTGTATTTTTTATTGAGTATTCTTTTAAAAAATTGGGTAGAGACCTCCTCAACTTTTGGTCTGCAAGACAGAGAAATGCTGTACTATTTGTTATTCCTCGAGATCACCATATGTAGAACAGATTATCCAAAGCTGTTTCTCCTCTCTTTTGACCGTTCTTTCCTCTCACTATCTTAAAACATAGGTGGTCTCCCTGAGGCTTTCCCACTAGCCATTTTTTGCTCATTACCTTATCTCTTTGACCTTCAATTTTTCATCTGCATTATGAGAAAGAGGCTAGAGGTAATATTTTAAAAGATTTTTCCAGCTCTAAATTACATATATTTTGTCATAGTACACTAAATTATTAACAATTCCATTTTACTCAATAAATTTTTTTTCGAAGATTTTATTTATTTATTTGACAGACAGAGATCACAAGTAGGCAGAGAGGCAGACAGAGAGAGGAGGAAGCAGGCTCCCTGCTGAGCAGAGAGCCCGATGTGGGGCTCGATCCCAGGACCCTGAGATCATGACCTGAGCCGAAGGCAGAGGCTGAACCCACTGAGCCACCCAGGCGCCCTCAATAAATATTTTTTGAGCTAGTCAATCAGGAATTGTATTGAATTTCTGTGCGCAAAGCAAGTCTATGTTACTGTATTAGTTTCCTATTGATGCTGTAACAAGTTACCACAAACATAGGGGCTTAGAATGAATTCATTATCTTTAAATTCTGCAGGTTAATGGGTCTTACTAGGATAAAATCAAGGCATTGGCAAGGATGTGTTCTTTCTGGAGGCTCTAGGGAAGAAATAATTTCCTTGCATTTTAGAGTTTCCAGAGGTTGCTCCATTCCTTGGATCATGGCCCCCTTTCCCCATTTTTTTTTCAAGTTTTTATTTTAAGTTGACATACAGTGTTCTATTAGTTTCAGGTTTACAATATAGTGATTCAACATGTCCCTACATCACCCAGTGCTCAGCACAAGCACACTCCTTAATTCCCAGCACCTATTTCATCAATCTCTCCACTCACCTCCTGTCTGGTAACCATCAGTTTGTTCTCTATAATTAAAGAGTCTGTTTCTTGGTTTGTCTCTCTCTCCTTTTTTCCCTTTGCTCATTTGTTTTGTTTCTTAAACTCAACATATGAGTGAAATCATATGGCATTTGTCTTTCTTGACTGACTTAGCATTTTACTCTCTAGATCCACCCATGTTGTTGCAAATGGCAAAATTTAATCATTTTTATGGCTGAATAACATTTCATTGTATAGATACATCACATCTTCTTTATCCAATGATCAGTCAGTGGACAGCTGGGCTGCTTCCATCTCTTAGTTGTTGTAAATAATGCTGCTATAAACATGGTGGTGCATGTATTCTTTTGAATTTCTTCCTTGTATTCTTGGGTATATACCCAGTAGGGTAATTGCTGGATTGTAGGGTAGTTCTATTTACTTTTTAAGAAACCTCCATTCTGTTTTCCACAGTGGCTGCACTAGTTTGCATTCCCATCAACATGCACGAGGGTTCCTTTTTCTTTCCTTTTGGATGTCTTCTTTGGAGAACTATCTGTCTTCTGCCCATTTTAAAATTATAATATTTGTTTTTTGGCTGGTGAATTATGTAAAGTTGTTTATATATTTTGGATACTAATACCTTATTGAATATGTCATTTACAAATATCTTCTCCCACTCTGTAGGTTTCTTTTTAGTTTTGTTGATTGTTTCTTTTGCTGTGCAGAAGCTTTTTCTTCTGATGTAGTACCATTAGCTTATCTTTGCTTTTGTTTCCCTTGCCTCAGGAGATATATCTAGAAAAAAGTTACTGAGAGATTATACCTGTGTTGTGTTCTCTTCTAAAAATCTCTTATAGATTTTTATGGTTTCAAGTCTCTCATTTAGGTCTTTGATTCATTTTGAATTTATTTTTGTGTATAGTATAAGAAAGTGACCCAGTGACTCTTTTTTTTTTTTTTTTTTGCATGTTGCTATTTGGTTTTCCTAACACTATTGAAGTCACTGTCCTTCTCCCATTGGATATTCTTATCTGCTTTGTTGAAGATTAATTAACCATAGAGTTGCGGATTTATTTCTTGGGTTTCCACTCTGTTCTATTGATCTATGTGTCTATTTTCGTGCCAGTACCATATGTTTTGATTACTACAGCTTTGTAATAAAACTTGAAGTCCAGAGTTGTGATGCCTCTAGCTTTGCTTTTCTTTTGCAAGATTGCTTGGGTTATTCAGGGTCTTTTGTGGTTATATGCAAATTTTAAGATTCTTTGTTCTACCTCTGTGAAAAATGCTGGTGGTATTTTGATAGGGATTGCATTAAATATGTAGATTTCTTTGGGTAGTATAAACATTTTAATAATATTTGTTCTTCCAATCCATGAGCATGTTATGTCTTTCCATTTCTGTGTGTATCCTACGACTTTACTGAATTTGTGTATCAGTTATACAGTTGTTTTTTTTTTTTTTTTTTTGTGGAGTCTTTTGGGTTTTCTATATAGAGAGTCATGTTATCTGCAAATAGTGAACATTTTACTTCTTTACAAATTTGTGAGATATTTTTTTTTCTTTTTGTTGTCTAATTGCTATGGCTAGGACTTTCAGTACTATTTTGAAGAAAAGTAGAGAGAGTTGGCATCCTTGTCTTGTTCCTGATATTAGGAGGAACGCTCTGTTTTTCCCCATTGAGGATGATATAAGGTGCGGGTTTTTCATATATGGCATTTATTAGGTTGAGGTGCATTCCCTCTAAACCTACTCTGTTGAGAGCTTTTAAAATCATGAATGAATAATGTACTTTGCCAAATAATTTTCTGCATCTTTTGAAATGATCATATACCTCGTATCCTTTCTTTTATTAATGTGATGTATGACATTGACTGATTTGCAAACATCAACTCACCCTTGCAACCCAGGAACAAATCCCACTTGATTTTGGTGAATGATTTTTTAAAATGTGTTATTGAATTTGGTTTGCTAGTACTTTACTGAGGATTTTTGCATCTATGTTCATCAGGATATTGGTCTGTAGTTCCTTTTTTTTTAGTCATGTCTTTATCTGGTTTGGAATTAGGATAATGCTGGTTTCATAGAATGAATTGGAAGTTTCCCTTCTTTTTCTATTTTTTTTTTTTTGGACTAGTTGGAGAAGAATAGATATTAACTCTTCTTTAAATATTTGGTAGAATTTGCCTCTGAAACTATCTGGTGCTGGACTTTGTTTTTTGGGAGTTTTTTAAATTACTGATTTAATTTATTTGCTGGTTACCAGTCTGTTCAATTTTTTTATTTCTTCCTGTTTCAGTTTCAGTAGTTTATATGTTTCTAGGAATTTATTTTTTCTAGGTTGTCCAATGTGTTGGCATATAATTTTTCATAATAATCTCTTACAATTGTTTGTATTTCTATGATGCTGGTTTTATTTTTCCTCTTATTTCTTTTCCCCTTTCTCTTATTTTCTAGATAAATCCCACTAGAGGTTTATCAATTTTGCTATACTCTTCAGATCACTAGCTCTTGGTTTCACTGATCTGTTCTATTGTTTTTTGTTTTGTTTTGTTTTGTTTTTTTTCTAGTCTATATCATTTATTTCTTCTCTAATCTTTATTATTTCCTTCTTTCTGCTTGTTTTAGGTTTTGTTTGTTTTTGTTTTCCTAGCTTCTTTAGGTGTAAGGTTAGGTTCTTTAATCTGACATTTTTCTTGTTTCTTGAGGTGGGTCTCTACTGCTATAAACTTCCCTCCTAGAACCACTTTTGCTACATCCCAAAGGTTTTGAACTATTGTGTTTTCATTTTCATTTGTTTCCATGTATTTTTAAATTTCTTCTTTGCTTTCCTGTTTGACCCATTCATTGTTTAGTAGCATGTTATTTAGCTTGCATGTATTTGTTGTCTTTCCAGAATTTTTTCTTGTGTTTACTTCTAGTTTCATAGTGTTGTAGTCAGAAAAGATGTGTAATATGACTTTGATCTTCTTGAATTTGTTGAGGCTGGTTTTGTGGGCTAATATGTGATCTATTCTGGAGAATGTTCCATGTGTACTTGCGAAGAATGTGTATTCTGCTGTCTTAGGATGGAATGTTCTGAATATATTTGTTAAATCTGTCTGTTCCATCTGTCATCAAAACTATTGTTTCCTTGTTGATTTTCTGTTTAGATGATCTGTCCATTGATGTTTAAGTAGGATGTTAAAGTCTCCTATTATTGTTGTTACTGTTATTGATTTGTTCCTTTACATTTGTTATTAACTTTTTCTGTATTTTGGTGCTTATATGTTAGGTGCACAAATATTTAAAATTGTTGTATCTTATTGTCCTTTTTTTGGTCTCTTGTTATAGTCTTTGTTTTAAAGTCAATTTTGTCTGATGTAAGTATGGCTACTCTGGCATTCTTTTAACATCCATTAACATGATGGATGTTTCTCCATCCCTTCCCTTTCAATCTGCAGATGTCATTAGGTCTAAAATGAGTCTCTTGTAGGCAGCCTATAGAGGGGCTTTGTTTTCTTTTATCTATTCTGTCACTCTATGCCTTTTGGTTGAAGCTCATTTACATTTAAAGTAGTTATTTTTATATATATATATATATAGTCATTTTGTTATTTGTTCTGTGATTGTTTCTGAAGATTTTTCTCTGATTCTTGTCTTTCATTCATGTTTTGCTGATTTTATTTAGTAATACATTTGGATTTATTTTTATTATTTGAATGCTTATTAGTGGTTTTTGGTATACGGTTACTATTAGGTTTGTATATGACCTCTGCTGCATACAGGAGTTTATATTAAGTTGATGGTCATTTGAGTTTGAATCTATTCTTTATTCCTCTCCTCCCCATGTTTTAGATATATGTTATTACATTTTATATCTCCTTTTTAGTGAGTTTCTTCATGGGTTTTTTACAGAAATATTCATTTTACTGCTTTTGTGTTTTCTTTGTACTGTCATTTTTGGTCTTTCATTTTCACTCAGAGTCTCCTTTATATTTCTTGCAGGGCTAATTTAGTGGTCATGAACTCCTTCAGTTTTTGTCAGGGAAACTCTTTATTTGTTATTCTATTCTGAATGATGAACTTGCTAGATGAAGTCTTCTTGGATGCAGATTTTCCCATTCAGCATTTTGAATATATCATGCCATTTTCTTCTGTCCTTAAAATTTCTGTTGAACATTCTCTTGCTAGCTGTATGGGTTTTCTTTTGTAAGTCACTGACTTCTTTTGCTACTTAATTTTTTTTTTAATCAGTGTGTTTTGCCAATTTCATTACAATATATTTTGGTGTGGGTCTGTTTTGTTGATTTTGATGAAAGTTTGTATGCCTCCTGGATCTGGATATGTTTCCCTAGATTAGGGGTGTTTTCATCTATTATTCTTTCAAATAAATTTTCTGCTCCTTTTCCCTCTCTTCTTCTGGGGCTCCTGTTATATGAATGTTAATAAGTTTGATGAAATCACTAAGTTTCCACAATCTAGTCTCATGTTGCATAATCCTTTTTTATCTCTTTTGTTCAGCTGATCATTTTCCATTACTCTGTTTTCTGGGTCACAAATTAATTCCTCTGCTTCTATTAAGCATGTTTCTCATTTCATTTATTGAGCCCTTTATCTCTGTTACATTATTCCTTATCTCTGTGTTAAGGGTCTCACTCATGTCTTCCACTATTTTCTCAAGTCCCATGACTATCCTTATGATCATTGTTTTAAATTCTCTATCAGGCTTGTTAGTAGTATCTGTTTTGCTTGGATCTCTGGCCATTGGTCTTGTCCTATTCTTTCTTTTGGAATAAATTTCTCTGTCTCCTCATTTTGTCTGCCTTTCTGTGCCTGTGCATGTGTGTGTGTGTGTGTAGAAAGTCAGCTATGTCTTCTGTTCTTGAAAGTAGTGAGTTAATGAAATAGTAGTCCTGGAGTGCCCTGCAGTGCAGTGTCCCCTCTTCACCAGAATGTGAACTTCAGGAGAATATCCTATGTGTGTTACTTATGCCCTTCTGTTGTATCTGAGTCACTTTTCCTTTAAATGCTGTTGTCTGCACTGACTCTGTACCAGTTATGGGCTGTGCTTGCTCTCTGTGGTGTTAGTAGGACCCAGGCAGGCCACCTCTAATACCTCAAGCTTGGCAGGGAACTTGGGAGTGGGGTAATGGCATTAGCAAAATTTGCACGGGGTCACTAGTTATATGTCAAATTACCCAAAGCACTGGTTCTCTGGGGCTGCACACTGGCACAGCCAGAGGCATGAGGTTAGGCATATTGTGTGGTGATAGCTGGGTATGGTGGCTGGCCATGGTATGGTGGCTGGGTGGGGCACATGCACAGTTTAAATAAAATTTTCCCTGAGCCCAGGGCCAAAGCTGGCAGGCTTGTGGTGGATGAGACCTCAGAACTCATGGGCATGGTACACGCTAGCTGGTTAGGTATAAGTGTTTGCATCATTGTTTCCTGCAGGTGGTTCTGTGTTTATGCTGGGAGTGAGGGAGGAAAATGTGCCTTCTAGTTCCCTTGTTTTTGGAGGAGTCCCCCAACATGCTCTGAAATCAGTAAGAACAGATCTGTCTCTCATTTTCCCCCAGCACTGTGTGTAAACTGCCATTTTTATCTTGTCTCTCTGTGCAGGCTGTTTCTTTAAGGGCAGTGACCCAGCTATCACTCACCTTCTCAGCTCACCTTGTGCTGAGTCAGCTGAGTTTTAAAATTCCAGGCTCCAAGTCCCACTGGTTTTATAATTGCATGGAATTCAGCTCCTTTGATTTTTAAAGCCAAATGTTATGGGGACTAGTCTTCCCTGTGTGAGCTTCCTCGTGCAAGGGCTCATTTCTATGCCCTCTCCACATACACAGCTCCCTTCCTTCTGTGGACAGCCTCCCTCCACCTTTTTGACCTTCCTAACCTTTCAGATACAGGTTCTCTGTATGTAGTTGTGGAGTTTTTTCTGCCAGTCTTCAGATCACTTTTTGGTTTATTGACTTGAATATGGATGATACTTAGTTTTAAATGTGGATTGAGTGAACTCAGGGTCCTCTTACTCCACCATCTTCCCAAACTTCCACCTCTCTTTTTTCCATTTTTCAAAGCCAAAAACATTGCATCTTTATTCATGACTTTTCTCTAGTGACATCTTTCTCTGATTCTTTTTTCTGCCACCCTTTTCTACTTTTAAGAACCCTTGTAATTACATGGTATCACTCAGATGAACCAGGGTAAACTTTTTCTTTCTATTAGACAGAGGTAGAGAGAGAAAGGGTGAAAGGGGGTGGGGAAGTGGTGGAGGGAAAGGGAGAGATAGAATCCTGAATAGGTTCCACACTCAGGGCAGAGTCCAATGCAGGGCTTGATCTTGCAATCATGACCTGAGCCAAAATCAAGAGTCAGATGCTTAACCAACTGAGCCATCTAGGGAATGGTAACCAGAATAATCTTTTTATTTTAAGTTTAGCTGATAAGCAAACTTAATTTTCCTTTGCCATATAATCTATATATTCACAGGTTTCAGAGATGAGAGTGTGACCAGCTTGAGGGTATGACATTATTCTACCATACCTATATATGCACTTAATTACGAAATAATTTCTTAAAACAACTATTATGTACCAGGCACCCTGTGAGGCACTAAGAATATACTAGAGAACAAAAATGGACATGGTATCTGACATCTTGGAATTTATTGGTAGGTGACATGACATTAATCAGATTATCTCAGATTCAAGTATTAAATTCCATCTATAGTAAGGAAGGAGTGATACTGTGAGAACCTATAAAAATGTTCAGTGGCCTAGTAAAAGATGTGAGGAAAGGAGGTAGTGACCATTGAGTTAAGATCTAAAGGAGTAGTTGGAATCTACCAAGCAGAGAGGAGAGGGAAGAGGGATCCAGGGAGAGGGAACAGAACATATGCAAAGACCCTCAAAGCCAATAAGAGAGATGAGACTATAGAATAATCATGAAAGAAATTGAAGAAGACACAAAAAAATAGAAAAACATTCCATCCTTATGGATTGGAAGAAAAAAATATTGTGAAAATATGTATGCTACCTTGAGAAATCTACACATTTAATGCAATCACTATTAAAATATCATCAACTTTTTTCAAGGAAATGGAACAAATAATTCTAAAATTTATATGGAGCCAGAAAAGACCCTGGATAGCCAGAAGAATGTTGAAAAAGAAAACCAAACCCAGTGGCATCACAACGCCAGACTTCAAACTCTATTACAAAGCTGAAATCATCAAGACAGTATGGTACTAGCACAAAAACAAGCACATAGATCAATGGAAGTGAATAGAGAACCTAGAAATGGACCCTCAACTCTATGGCCAACTAATCTTCAACAAAGCAGAAAAGAATGTCCAGTGGAAAAAAGACAGTCTCTTCAACAAATGGTGATGGGAAAATTGGACAGCCATAATTAGAAGAATGAAACTGGACCATTTCTTTACACCAACACAAAAAAATAGACTTAAAATGGATGAAAAACCTCAGTGTGAGACAGGAATCCATAAAAATCCTTGAGGAGAACACAGGCAACCTCTCCGATCTCAGCTGCAGCAACTTCTTCCTAGAAACATCACCAAAGGCAAGGGAAGCAAGGGCAAAAATGAACTATTGGGACTTCATCATGATAAAAAGCTTTTCACAGCAAACAGTCAACGAAACGAAAAGACAACCAGCAGAATGGGAGAAGATATTTAGAAATGGCATATCAGATAAAGGGTTTGTATACAAAATCTATAAAGAACTCATCAAACTCAACACCCAAAGAACAAATAATCCAATCAAGAAATGGGCAGAAGGTATGAACAGACATTTTGGCAAAGGAGACATCCAAATGGCCAACAGACACAGGAAAAAGTACTCAAGATCACTCAGCATGAGAGAAATACAAATCAAAACCACAGTGAGATACCACCTCACACCAGTCAGAATGACTAACATTAACAAGTCAGGAAAGGATAGGTGTTGGCAAGGATGCGGAGAAAAGGAAACTGTCCTACACTGTAGGTGGGAATGCAAGCTCGTGCATCCATTCTGGAAAACAGTATGGAAGTTCCTCAAAAAGTTGAAAATAGAGCTACCCTATGACCCTGCAATTTCACTACTGGATATTTATCCTAAAGATACAAATGTAGTGATCCTAACCGGAACCCGAATGTTTATAGCAGCAATGTCCACAATAGCCAAACTATGGAAAGAGCCTAGATGTCCATCAACAGATGAATGGAGAAAGATGTGGTATATAATGGAATATTAAGCAGCCTTAAAAAAACCTGAAATCTTGCCATTTGCAATGACAAGGTTGGAACTAGAGGGTATTATGCTAAGCAAAATAAGTCAGAAAAGACAATTATCATATGATCTCACTGATATGAGGAGTTTGAGAAATAAGACAGAGGATCATAAGGGAAGGGAGAGGAAAATGAAACAAGATGAAACCAGAGAGGGAGACAAATCGTAAGAGACTCTTAATCTTAGGAAACAAACTGAGGGTTGCTGGAGTGGAAGGAAGTGGGAGGGATGGGGTGACTGGGTGATTAACATTGGAGAGGATATGTGCTATGGTGAATGCTGTGAATTGTGTAAGACTGATGAATAACAGACTTGTACCCCTAAAACAAATAATACATGATATATTATTTTTTAAAATAAATATAAATAAAAATTAGGTAGAATTCATCTTTTGGGGTGGGGAGAAGAGACTGAGATGAGGCCATTGTGGCTAGAGATCCAGCAGGAGGGTTCCATGATGTCTTATGAGTCGAAACTAGAGAGGTAGGAGGGACCCAGGTTATGTTCTACCATCTCTATTGGTTACACCCAGAAAACTTTGTTTATGCTAATGACATTTGAAAGCCATACAATAATTTAGGTAGTGCTGTGACCTGACCAAATCAGATTTTCAGAAGTTGATTTCGAGGATAGAAGACCTATCACCTGTGTTCAAGAAACTTTCAGTCTGTTTAATAGAAGTTATTAAAACACACATGAAAATGTAAATAGTATGAGAATTAAATAGCCAAACAAGAAAATCATATGTTTTTAGATGGTACAGATAAGAGTTCTTAATTTAGAGGATGAAAATCACATAGAATGATCTAAGCAGTATTTCTGGAAAAATATGGACTGAGGAGAACCATGGATATACTTCAATATTAATACTTTAAAGATGCTGTTTTAATATCCTTAATTTTCTATTAATGTGTAACAAATTACCATACACTCTGTGGCCTAAAGCAGCATACATTTATTGTCTCACAGGTCTTTAGGTCAGAAGTCCAGTACCCAGCAACCTGTCTGGATTCTCTGCTCAGAGTCTCAAAGGCTGCGATCAAAGTGTTAGCAAGATTGTTTTCCTTTCTGAAGCTTTGGGGCACAATCTTCTGGCAAGTTCATCCAAATTGTTGCCATAATACAGATGTTTTTATTGTTGTATGTCTGGGGTCGCATTTTCCTTGCCATGTAGCCCTCTCCATCTTCAAGCCTGCAAAAGCAATCTCATACATTGAAGCTCTCTAACTGCTCTTTCTGCTTTCCTCTTCTGCTTTTGTGTACTCATGTGATTACATTGGGTCCACTAGATAATCCAGGATAATCTCCTTATTTTAAGGTCAACCAATTAAACTTAATCACATCAGCAAGGTTCCTTTTGCCAGATATGGCAACATATTCAAAGTGCCAGAGTTAGAACATAGAATATTCTTGGAGTTCCTAACTCTCCCGGCCATAGACACAGAAGTAGACAGAATAGGAAATTTCAAAGGACATACCTTTGAATTTACCTTATGAGGAGGTAAGTTTAAGTACAGTAATTAATGTGTTTTGGGGTGTGTGTGTGTGTGCGTGTGTGTGTGAGAGAGATATTACCATAAATGCCTGTAAGACTCAGGAACACATACCCGTTTTAAGCAAAACATCAAGATCCTTAGTTAATTGCAGAGCACCTGACCAACATCAAGGCTTTGAAATTAAATTTTTTAAAACAAAGTCTGACAAACAATAAGAGACCCTTAATCTCACAAAACAAACTGAGGGTTGCTGGAGGGAGGGGGGAGGAGGAAGGGAGAGGGTGGTTGGGTTATGGACTTTGGGGAAGGTATGTACTATGATGAGTGCTATGAAGTGTAAATCTGGCGATTCACAGACTTGTACACCTGGGGCTAATAATACATTATATATTAATAAAAAATTAAAAATAAAACAAAATCTGAGCTGGCCAAACAAAATATATTTGTGAATAAGATCTGGCCCAATGGCTGCTAGATATGAGTCTTGAAATTGATTCTCTATGAACTAGTAAAAAAAAATCATATAGAAAAGTGACACTTAAAATTTGAGGCCCTCAGACCTAGAACTATTTCGTCTGTCATCCCTAGCATTTGAAAAAAATTAATTTCTGCCTACTTCTTGAACCATGTGTTCCAGGATAACACTCTCTTTAGTTCTCTTTCTACTTCAGTGTCCTTTGTGCCTATTCTTCCCCATATCCAGGTGTTGGGGTGCCTCAGGCTTGCTCCTCTGACCTCTTCTTGGTTCACATCTAGTTGATTACACAAGTCCTTGGCTATACACACTACCTTTAGGGTGATGACTCCCAAATTTATGTTTTCAGCCCTGACTTTTCCCCTGAATTTGTCACTTCTATCCAACCACCTTTTGGGCATCTACACTTCCATTTCTAATAGCCACCTACATCTTAATGTTAAAGCCGAACTCTTGTTTTTCCCTCTAAAAACTGCCCTCTCTCAATCTCCTCAACTCAGTGCATTGATACCCAATTTTTTTCGGCTGTTCAGCCTCCAAACCATGGTTCAATCCATATTGTCTTTCTTTCTTTCACACTATACATCTACTATGCATCTAATCTATTAAGCAATCTCTCTGGATCTTTGAAATGTATCTAGGATCTGGCCATATCTCACCACTCCCAAAGCTATCATTCTAGAGATGATCCAAAACCATGTATTCCCTCGATATTGTACAACCTCTTACTTATACCCTTTCTCTCCTATTGTCTGTTATCCACACTTCAGCCAGAGTGATTATATTTTAAATATAAAACAACTCAGATTATATTCCTCCTATCTTAAGATACTCCAGTTGCTTCCCATGTTATCCAGAATAACTGTCAGTGTCCTTCGCCCATCATCTGGCTCTGCCTGTATACCTGACCTCATCTCCCACCTCTTTCTCTTTTCCTTGTTACTCCAATCATGCCTACCACCCTGCTGTTTCTTGAACCAAACATGCAGACTCCATCATCTGCCTCTCTACTTGTTTTACTCTATAGCTTCATTTGGTTGTCTATTCAAATGTCAGGTAATCAAGAGACCTCCCTTGACTACCTTAGATAAAATAGTACCCTCATGCACCACAACTGACTGTATCTTTCACTTTGTTTATTTTTTAAAGAACATTTATACTCCACAACAAATGATGGTATTTATTTACATATTTATTGATCTAGTGACTGTTTTTCTTCACTAGATTTTAAGATCTAGGAGTGCTACAATTTTATCTGTTTTGTTGACTGAAGTACTCAGCACTCGGAACAGGAATACACATGTATTTGTTAAAAGGACTTAAAATATGAGATTTGTCTTTCAGAGAATTTTCTGAAGTTTTTAAGCTAGGCTTTGAATAAAAAGAAGAGTGGGTAGATAGAGGAAAACAATAGGGCATTTCTAGAGGGAAGACAGTTCCAATAAGGGAACAACCTAGAGGTCAGCAAGACCCAGATCTTATAAATAACTACTACTACTAATAGTAGTAGTATTAGTATTTCTAACAGTAATAGTAATAACACTTCCTTATAATACTTTCAATATTTATTGAATGCTTAATAAACATTTCACTGTTTTGTCTTTGTTCATAGATTTATACTCCAATCCATGCCTTGTCTCAGTTATCTCTCACAGGCCTTCTTCTCCCCACCTCTATTTTCCAGCTTACTGCTTCACTATTTTAAACAATTTAATTCCTGTAGTAATACTATTAGACAGTTGGTATTACAGTTTTACTACTAAATGTTGATTTGTACAATTGAAGGTTTAACATGAAAAGACCACCTTACCCTGACAACCAGAACTATACAGGTTACTGATCTTCAAACACACATCAGAGTATGCAATCAGAAATTAACAATGAGTAATCTATAGAATTGTTGAATCAATATGTTGTGCACCTGAAACTAACATAGCATTAAATGTCAATTATACTTTAATAATTAAAAATGAAAAGAAATTGACTATGATATGGCTCCTATATAAAATCCTAAATATGACTAAAGAGTTGTACATTAAAGTAATTCTTGCAACATTGTATATAAGTGAAAAAGCAGTTTTAAGTCATTCTTCTTCCACATATAAGTAGATTCAGGAAAGTGGGACACACCCTCTCCTCACCAATGCACACTTCTTATTCTAAAGAATGTTTTTGTCTGTTCAAGGATTTAGATAAGTAATTGCTCAAGATCCCAGAGGTCTGCACATTAAAACCCTAACTCACCATATTAATTTAAAAGAATCTCAAAGCTTAGAGTCATATAAGCCTAGGCTCCAATCTTGGCACTGCCATTTAGAAATAGAGAAATTGAAGGTACTTCTATTATAGAATTCTCAGATTCTACTCTATAAAATGGACTTCATAACCACACCATATGACAGGGGACTTATGAGGAGATTATTGCTCCTCCCTTATGAGATTGAACCCCTTTGACTGTTTCTTGTCTCTTAGAGATGGCCAGCATCATCATATTTCCAGTCGTGTATTCTAGAACCCCATCCTTAAGCACTGTCACTTTCCCCATCTTCCCTGTCCCGGGATTCTGCCAATGTCGCCACCTACCTATCAGAGCTATTTACCTCTCTTCATTTTTTCCCTTAGTGTCTCTTACACTCTCCTTAATATAGACCCTCAGCCCTTGCCCAGGTTACTGTAATAGCCTTGGAACGAAAATTCACACCAGCACCTTTGCCTTCTTTTTCTCTATTTCTATGTTACAGTGAAAATAAAATGCTTATAATGAAAATCTGATCACATTCCCTTCTTCCAAACTCCCCAAACACTTAAACTTTCAGTTTTTTCTTTGTTCATAGATTTATACCTAAATCCATACTTGTCTCACCTTGTCTATCTCTTGTCATGCATTCTTCTTCCTCTCTCTCTTTGTTTTCCAACTCACAAGATTTCTTTGAATTCTTCAAACATCCCATGCTCTTTACCGCCTCAGAGCTTTTGTGTTTCCTTTGATCAGAATGCTTTTCCCTTTGCTCATTCTTCTTTCATTTACTGACCTTCATGATTCAGCCTTTCTTTACCTTATAGCCTATGTCAGATTCATTTTTAATGTGTTTTCTGAGCATCTTGTTATTGTCCCTTTATAGCTATGTTAATTTGTAATTATATATTATTGTTCTGATCATTCAATTAACTCACTTAGTGAAATCTATGCTCTGGAATCTAGATAGCCATTCTATCCTCAGTTCTTAACACTACATATTCTCGATAGCAGCTATTCCGGTAATACTTACAGAATGAATAATTAAGTAAAAAAAATACAATGTCTGTCATATAGTAGCCTCTCAATAATGGTAGTTATTACCATTTTATCTTCTAGCTGTCTTAGTTGTAAAATTACTTCAGAATATTCCCTGAAGAATATTCAAATGGGTTCTATCATTTCTTAAGAACAGACTGCAAATGTCCCCTCAGCTAGCTGAAAAACTGTCCTGTTGTATAGAGTTATTTAACATTTAAGTCTGCATTTAAAATGAAAGAATAAATGCCAAACAGAATGATTTCTATTTTTATATAATATATTTAAAAATAATGTCTCTGGTAATTAGCTAAGAGAATACATTCTTTTCTTAAGGCCACTCCCAGTGTATAAAAATAATACTGTTGTCAGCATAGTAGAGGATTCTTGGTTTCCTTTGGTAAGTGGGCAAACAGCCCATTCTTCTAACAGCTGAATCGTGTTCATGAGACATGAATACAAAAAGAAGGGGGTTATGACCCAACTCTCTCTTCCAATTAAGTATAATTGAAATTTCATCTTTGTAACTACTCTGATTTTTGACTCAGTGTAGGTCTGAGTCTACTCTGTCTTTCCAAATTTATCTCTTCCTACGGCCTTTTTAATACTGTGTTCCATTCAAACAGAGCTGCTTGCTGTTTTTTATCTATGCCCCAGAACTACCCACTTTTGTCCTTTTACTAATGTCTTCTTTGCTACTATGTCCTCTGTCTATCTCTGCCAGTATAATCTTACCAGCACCTTAGGGCCCACTCAAAGGCAATCTCTTTGCTGCTTTCCCACCTGGAAATGAATCTCAACTTTTCAGGTCTCCCTATACTTCAAAAAAAAATGAAATTCTGCAGTGGTATTTATCATTTTATTTTCTCTAACCTTACAATGTCTTCATTTCTTATCTCTTCTGCCAGATTTTAAATTCTTGTGGGAAGAATTCATATCTGATGCAATCATATGGCATCTTAATTGTACGCTGATGACCTTAAATATTTACTAAATGAATAAATTAGTAAGTAAGTATTTAAATGGAAGGAAGGGATATAAAGACTTTAATAAAACACTGTTAAACTAGAGTACCCTAGAAATTATATTAATAGCATATATCTATATCCTTAGGTTATACCAGTCTCTAAAAGGAAAAGCCAAAGAAAGGTCAACAAATCATGAGAGAAGCCTTACCTTACCCTTAATCATTTTCTTGAGATATGAAGTTTTTAGTTTTATTTGATCCTCATATAACACATTAGAAAGAAAAACAGTCTTATAAGTTGTTCAATGGAAACAAGTAAGATAACATCTATAATATTGAAGAGTTGGATATAACGATACAGTAACTCTATTCTTAGAAATCACCTAAGGAGTTAATCAGTTTGTGTAAATAATGGGCACCATCATGGAAAAGGTATTTGGATCAAGGATGGCAAAAAGCAGGTATATACGATGTATTCTTCTATTCATTGGACAGACTAGACTTCACTAATCAAACATGACATTTTTTTCCTGCTAGCAGGTGTGGTCTTAGAACTTATCTGAACCCAGCACACCAGGCAGCCACTACCAATTGATAAGAGTTGACATTTGAGAGAAAACCCACTTTATATACCTCACACTTAAATGATCCTAAATGATGGAGGAATTTTCCAAAGGTGTTCTGTTCTAGTTTTGTTTGTTTGTTTTAGTTTCAGGTGACTGATAACACATGTTAAGTTGTGTGAAATTTCTGGAACCCAGGTGAAAGATATGTATGGATCATTATAGATGGGAGGGCAAAACATTTTCTCCAGTCATCACAAGGTACTTGCTTTTCTATTATGTCTCCTGCAAAAGCCATATTGTATACAGCAGTGCCCTTTAAACTGTCTTCATTAGTGGATCTGATAGATATCAAAGCCTCCCAAGCATTTGAATCTAATACTCTTTTTTTTTTCCTCTGAAAATAATTAGTTGCTTGGGAAAGGTTTGAATTTCACAACTGTGTGAGTGTGACCTTATTTGAATTCTATGAAAATGTTGTGTCATAAACTTTTCCAGGAAACCAAAAATAGCCTAGCACTCATTTTGGAACCAGGAAATTTGGATGGCTTGGACCAAGAATAGTATAGGGAGCTTTCACTGATATCAGTTACTTATTGGTATGTGGAGCTAGAGCAGTGGTCCTCACCCAGGTGCAATTTTGTCCCTAATCTCCTAGGGGACATTTGTCAATGTCTGAGGAGGTTTTATGTTTTCATACTGGGAAGGGAGGTGCCACTAGCATTAATGGGCCAAGGATAAATACACAGCACAGCATAGTCCTTACAACAAAGAATCATCTGGCCCAAAATGTCAATAGTGACATTTTTTGAGAAACTCTGATTTAGAGAGAGCCTCTCCAGAATGTTAGCTCACTGAGGTCAAGGATCTGCTTTTCTTAGAGTCCACATTATAGGTTGATATTTTGATCTGGTTCTGGGACCTGGCAGCCACTGGATCCAAAACAAGCAAGAAAACCCAACCCAGCAAACACTAAAGAAGAGATTGACATATATCAAGTAACAACACAATATCTTTATAGTATATCTCTCTTTATTCTTATAATCATTCCATGAATAAATATTATGTTTTTACTCATTTTATAGACGGGGACACTGACGCTCAGAGAGCATAACCTTTGGCAGGATCATTAAGATATGAAGGGCAGAGTTAAATAGAACCTAAGTTTGCTTTATTACAAAGTCTCAATTATTATCAGCTTCTTTATCTAATTTTTTTTATTGGGGCTCTGACTAGCTATAGGTACATTCCCTTATCCAGGTACTTCCTCTTCCCTATTTAAAAGAATAGATATAAAACATGTAGAGAAGATGGTAAGTGATGAAATAGATTGAAGATAAATTTCAGTTATTATTAGGATTATTTTATGTCAGCTCCATGCCCAGTGTGAAGCCCAATGTGGGACTTGAACTCACAACCCTGAGATCAAGACCTGAGTTGAAATCAAGAATCAGACACTCAATCAACTGAGCCACCCAGGTGCCCCTCAGTTATTATTATTATATATATATATATATTTTTACAGTAAAGCAGCTAGAACATTCTTCTCCTGAGCTAATGTATTTAAAATAAGTTTTAAAAAATGTTCTAGGCAACTATTGTAATAAAGTTGGTTTCTTATCAAGAGAAACATTTGTAAGGTGCTTCCAGGAAGTTCTGTAAACAGTCTCCCCATGTCCATTTCCATACCCCAAACCACATACATATATGCATATTCCTCAAAGTAGGTTTGAGATATTTATTACCAATGACTTGTGAATTGCTTTTCTATACTCACAAGGAACATGCGAATAATAATTCTTCCTTACAGGATTATTGAAAGGATTTAATACATTTATAGGAATAAGAGTATAGAACAGTGTTACACATTGTAAGTACTTGGTGGTCATTTCTTTCTCAGGTATTCAGAGAGGACAAGTGTCCTGGGTTTTTAGTAGCTGTGCTTTAGTGTCCCATGTCAAGATAACTTTGTTGATTCTTCATTTTCCCATCATCCTAGTGTATTTCCAAGGACCCTCTTCAAATTAGTTTATTGCAGCCAGTGAGTTGTACAAAATCACTCTCTCATATCCACTCAACCACTTGGGCATCACCCTTAAGTTGACTTCAGAACATTCTGAAGCTGTGTGTTAACGTGACTTTCTTCCTCAGGACCTATCAATCACTAGGGAAAACAGAATGGAACATAAATTCTGGTGATCCTCTGTAATAAACATAACTCTAAAAGAATTAAATTTTACAATCTGGGTGTATATGTGTTTGTTTTTTTTTTAAACAAACATAAGGACCAAAAATTGTGATGTATGTAATAAAAGATGCCCTATGGCTCTTCAACATACCAGATTCTCCAAATTCCTTAAATAAACTGATTGTGTCCCCATGATCACAAGCAGAGTTGATCCCATTATGCCTTTGTAAAAGTTCTTTTATAAATTAAAATTGTATTTGTTCAAAGAGATGTCTTATTTTTTACAAAGGAGATATTCTGTGGATCACACTAGGGAAAATGTGTCCATATTAAACTTGGCTCTTATTTTCACAGAAGTGGGAAACATGTTGCCATTTTTTTTCCCCCTTGACTCCATGGTCTTCTTTGCTTGAACAATGCCATCAGTGCTGAGAACTCCACTCTCAAACTGGGTATCAGAGCTCAAGAAATCCAGAAAATTTTTTTCCGTTTTTAAAAGTCATTTTGATAACTGATCAACGTGATATTTTCTTTGTTGACTAAATGCTTAATTTCACATATTTTGATATTAGCATAAAAAGTAAATTGAGCTAAAATGTATTCCCAACCCGTTTGCTTTACATAATGAATAGTTGTATTTTCTGCCAATCAGGAAGATTATCTTCTAAGGTAAAACATGTGATTAACCTTGAAGAATTCAAATTTATATAAATCAATAGATTATTTTTGAGAAAGGGTAAAAGTGGCCATCAAACATTCTGGTTTATTCAGGAAAAAATAATTTTGTAGTTGTTACCTGTTTCCCCTACCCCAAAATATTCTACTCCATTCTGTTTTTTGAGATTTGATCTTTGTTCTCAAACTATTTATAAATTGCAGCTACATATAGTACTTTTTAGATTTGCCAAGTTGTCACTCCCTAAAAGTTGACTTGGAAATATCTAGTGTCACAGGTATTAACAGAATGACCATAGCACACATGTGACTTTATATCAAGGAGAGGTGCATAGTGGGAAAACCAAGTGATGTTTTATTTCAAAGGACTTAGGGTAGTGGAAAATGTGGTGGCAGGATATATTACACTTAAACTTCCTAGCCTTTTAAATTGCTCTCACTTTACCAAGAACAAACAAAGGAAATTACAATAAATTCAACCAGTCACACAAAGAATCTAATAGAGGAAATGCGTGTATGTATTCTAGAAACTGAAACCTCCAGGGTTGATTAGTAATGAAATGTCTATGGAATTAAAATAACATCAGAAAGTTTTTTTAGAATGACTGTCAAAAGTACACTGTCCTTCTGAAGATTCTGCCCCTGCAAAGAATTTCCAACATATTCTAGAACAAGAGGAAAGTTCGTATTTGCAAAAGTACAGCTAAAAGAATGGATGGGAGTAAGAGAGAAAGCTTTGTCTTTCCTTCTCTCTTCATTGTGGCCATGATAAAAAGCTCCAGGGCCTCCTGCCCATGACCTTAGTCCTTTGGAGAGGGCCAGTGGGGTGGCAGGCCCGGCTCGAGCTTGCCTTTAGTCAGTGATGTGTGAATAGCTCTCAGTCCCTTAATGACGTGAGCGCAGGCTCCAAAGGGAGCCGGTGACTCAGAGCGCAGGAGGCACGGAGATTGCCTGAGCAGCCATTAGCACGTCATTGGTAATCCCAGCGACACCTTTCACATCCGCGGTATTTGTCTCCATGCTCTCCTCGGAAGGCTGCGCGAATGTTTTATTTAAGGGCTCTGGGCTGCCTTCTGCCTGACGGATTGCTTGTCTGCAGGGCTTACTAACACTTGCAGATCTTCCAAGAGGAGAGGGATGGGGGGTGCAGAATTCCTAGTATAGTTACAGGCCATTTCTGTGAAGGCAGACATGATGTTTCTGCACTTTGGAAACTGCAGGCAAATTAAAACTGCAGCCCTAGTCCTTTCGCTGCATGACAGGAAGAAGCAAAGACTCAGCTGTTATTGTGCACAGCAAAATCTGTATAATTCCGTGAATATCTGTTTAGCATCTAGGGGAGTGGTATAAAATAGTGGTTAAGATCAGGTCTTGTGCTGTATGATAGAGCTTCATCTGAATGCCAGCTCTATTGCTTTCTATTTCTGTGAACTTAACGTGAGTTACTTATACTCTCTGAGCACGGATTTCTTTATCTGCAAAATGGAAATAACAGTGACCTTCTCATAGGATTGTTGTAAAGATTATATGATGGGAAGTATATATATATATATATCTCAGCACCTGGCAAATAATAAGCATGGAATATGTGGTAGCTATTTTATTTCTACTTCTTACCGGACACTTGGCTAGGTGCTGGGCTATTGGAATCCATAAAATGAAGTTCATCCTTGGAGGAAATCAGTGTAGGGGGAGACAGGCAAGGAAACAAACAAATGTAATGCAGTGTGATAAGTCTACATTAGCACAGTGGTTCTAGAATTTTAATGTGCATAAAGGTCACCTGGGGCATCTTATACCAATGAAGATTTTGATTCAGTAGGTCTGGAGTGGAGCCTAAGAGTCTGAATTTCTTACAAGCACCTAGGGTTTATGATGATTTTGTGATTTTGGTACAAGGTGCCTAGTTTCAGGGGCCAGAACCTAGAGCAATGTATAAGCTTCACTGTGAGCAAATAAAAGGGGAACAGATTCTGAGTGTTTATCTCTGAGTTTCTGCCTTTGGATGTTTGAAACTCTGCATTTTTTCCTCCATTTTTTTCCATTCCCCCTGCTAACCTCCCCCACTCCCCACCCCATACCAAAATGCTAAGCACAGGAAGGAAGAATTCGATGGGAGGGATGCTTCATCAGGGACAGCTTTTAAAACAGGTTAACCTTGAGCAAGATTTTCAAAACAGCAGTAGACATGGGTGGTCACTTAGAAAGGTGGAAGACAAAGGAGCAGGGAAGAGTGTCTGTCCTGCCAAGTGCATGAAATTGTTGGCTTAATATATTTCAAGAGCCAGCGAATATGCAACAGGAGTTAAATATAGTTATTGAACATTTGCCACATTTATGAACTTCAAAAATGTTGAGAGAACATTTTTATTTTTTCCTTCTCACACGGGAGGCTTTGGAAATGTGTACAATTAGCTCGGATTATCAACCCCAGTGGGTGGGGAGTTCCATGTGCACCTCCCACGATTTCTTACGAGTGTAACTCCTGCAAGCAGCACCAAGCAAACACAGCTCTGGCTGCTTTCCTTTTGACAACTGAAGTTTCATTCCAAATCAAACCTAGATGTAGTCCTTGGGCTTGATTGTAGAACATATGAATAGTTAGGTTAGCATCCAACTGGTCTGCAAATCTGTTTGGGGATCTGACAGTTTCTAGCACAGCTTCTCTGTATCATCTCTATGTCTCCTATTCCTTCACACCTTAGAACTTTGCTCACCCTGATTTTCCTGCCTAGGGCACTCTTCCAGCTCCCCTCACCCAGCTGAATTTTAAAATCGAGCTTATGATTCATTGTTCTAGTCAAGGAGATCTTCATCCCACACTGAATACTTCTTTTCTTTTCAACCAGATTGTCCAGCTACAACTGTTAAGACTTTAAGGTCTTTGCATTGTTCAGTCAGTGTATATCTTTCAGAGGACTTTGTTCCTAGCTATCTACATTGTAGGGACCACAGACCTACAAGCTCACAGTGATTGTAAGCCTTTGCTTTGCAATTGAATGGTCCTGGATTAGAATCCCAGTCGTCCTGGGTGTGGTGCATAAACAATGAATCTTGGAACATGGAAAAAAATTTAAAAAAATAATAAAAAAAAGAATCCCAGTCTTCCTATTCAATAGCTGTCTAACCTTAGGCAAAGCACATTAATAACAACAGAACCATAGTAAGAGTGTTAATAATGAACATTTTCTGAGTTCTTACTCTATACCAGGCCACTGTGCAAATGTTTTTATATATACTGTCTTATTCAAGCATTATAGCAGTCTTATGAGGTTGATACTATATTCCTTGATCAAGGTCTTCATTATATCTGTAAACTGTATTATTTATAGTAATTGCTATTTCCATAGTAGCTACCTCTTCTGAAAAAAGATTTTTCAGAGTGTGACATGTGACATTAGTGACTCTCACACACACACACACACACACACACACACACACACACATATATATATATATATATACTAAACATATATTTGGACAGCCTAAGGCACCTCATCGTCATCATCTTGAAATATTTGCTCCTATTTTTGTTCCTTCCTTATCTACTAATATTACCCCCTACCTACTCATACGAGCCATTGATCAAAGATGCATCCTAGACTCATCTTGTTCCCATAAGCATCTACTTTGTGCCACATACTGTTCTAAGCACTTTATCATATCAACTATATGAGACTTATACCCTTATAATCCACACTTTACATTTTAATGAAATCTTAATAGTCATATAATCTTGTGAGGTAAGTTATACACTTCTCACGTGCTTTGTAACTTCAAGTTTGGATAGCCTGCTGTATCTACCATTGTCTCCACTGTCTCTGCTATTGGGATATACTGTTGAGGCAGACAGGATACTTGTGGTAGCCTGGTGACATCCTCCCCTCCCCACACTTGTAGACAAGACTTAGAGAGGCACTGACCTCTTACTGCCTTACTCATCCTATGGGAACATCCTATGATTATTTCTTTATATATGCTAATATTCTTAGTCTTGTCATAGATATGGGAGTCATTCTTTCTTTAAAACTTCATTTTGAATATCTCAACCCCATTTCAAAATATGTGGCTTTCATTGCTTAATGCCCAGAGAGCAATTTTATTTCCTCTCCTTTCAAAGACAGTGGACACTCTTATAAACTGCATGCTGCCAGGTTTCCTCACAACTGTATACCTTTACATATGGGGGTCTCACTATGTGACAGACACTAAGTTATCAAGACCTAACTCTGCCTCCTTTGATGATGCGTTCTTCAATTTTGCTGAGCTCCGTTGGGGAACATGATTTTATGTGTGCACTCTGTTCCTATTTCTACAATGATATATCTCATAATGTGTCTGCTACTCACACTTTTAATTATATTCTAATGTCTGTATTTTCCATGCATATCTGGCTTAGAGTCTTCATGAGGTTGCCATCAAGATGTCAGGTGGGGCTGCAGTCATCTCAAAGTTTCAGTGGTTCTGAAAGATCTGATTCCAGGGTAGCTCACTCACATACCTAGCCTATTACTGTTAGTTGTTGGCAAGAAGCCAGAGTATCTTGCTGTGTGGCCCTAACCATAGGGCTGCTTGAGTATCTTTACCAAATATCAGCTGGCTTCAGGCAAGTGATCCAAGAAGGTGAGATAAAAATGAAAATGTCCTTTAAGATCCATCTTTGAGAGTCACAAACCATCATTTCCATGATATCCTATTGGTTTCACAGGTAAGTGTGACAGGGTGTGAATGCCAGGAGGTAAGGATCCTTAGGGCCATCTTGGAGGCTATCACAGCCTATTCTTGCATTTATCTATGCTGTTGATCACAAGCACAGAGCCCAGTGCTTGTCCAGTAGTAGAGGTGCTATAAATAGTGGTTGCATTGAACAAAGAAAGGAAGGAAGATGAAGAAGAAAGGGGAACAAAGGAAGCGGGAAGGAAAGAGAGAGAAAGAAAGGAAAAGGAAGAAAAGAAGAAATTGTAATTATTTTTTTACTTCTGTCTTTGACTATACTAATAGCTGCTTGAGAATAGGAACTGAGATGTTTTTAAGAAATCTCTCTAGCTGAAGCAGTTTACTCTTAGCACAGAGTAGAATCTTAATTAATGTTAGTTGATTGAATGATTGAATATAGGAGTGATGAATGCCTGAACGAATGCTGAATTAAAGTGAATTCATCTTGTTTTCTCACTCTGAGCAAAAGCTCTCTAAGGAAAAGAACTGTATCATTTCCTTCTTTTCCTCATTATGCCTATTCTGGAGCTGAGATCACTTTAAGCCACTGAAAAATTCTTTTTGAATTCATGCATGAATAACTGAACAGGTCATAGAGATCACTGCCTACTGAAACTTCATAAATATATTTTTACGTAGTTTGTTTGGTTCAGGAGTATTATGTATCAGAACAGAAGCTCAGTTTCTCTCCCTACTCTACATTTCAGTGTAAACTGCAAAACAGCAGTGACTGATACGTCATTGAAGATGCTGTTTTGTGAAGGTGAAGTTTAGAGAGAGTCTCTGCTGTTTGCAAAGTAAATGTGGTTCCCTTAAGGAGTCTACAACTGATTCTCTAATATATACAATGGAATATTATTTAACCATAAGAAAGGAGGAAATCTTGCCATTTGTGACAAAATGGATGGAACTTGAGGGTATTATGTTAAGTGAGATAAGCCAGACAGAAAAACACAAATACTGTATGGTCTCACTTTTATGCAGAATTTTAGAAAGCCATACTCAGAAACAGAGAGTGGAATGGTGGTTACCGGGGAATAGGAGGTGAGGGGATGGAGAGATGTTGTTTAAGAGTACAAACTTTTAACTAGAAGATAAATCATTTATAGAGACCTAAGGCACAGCATGGTGATTATTGTCAAGAATAATGTATTATAAACTTCAAAGTTGCTAGGAAACTAGATCTTAACTACCTTACTACAAAAAGGAAATGGTAGTTGTGTGATGTGATATTGTTATCAGCTAACACTATGGTGATGATCACATTGCAATACATAAATATATCAATAAGTTACACACCTTAAACTTATACAATGTTATACATCAGTTATATCTCAATAAAAAATGTAAGCCTCTGAGCTTACTGGTATTACTATTTGAGATACTTAAATAGTATCTTCGGTCTTTAAGTATATTTGGATGCGGCAGACCTAGACTTAGAACTAAAGTCACTGTATTAGAATTCTCAATATTTCCCTCCTGAACAGGAAAATTACAGTGCATGTGTATGTGTGTGTTTATATATCCTTTCTTTTTATATTCTGAAAACTCTCAGTAGTTTCCATTTTATTTTGAAAATGTTATCCCACCCTTCATCATCCATAGCCTTATTGTAGGGAATGATCAATATAGCAGACAACAGTAGTAAATCTAGGAGGTGGGCAGTTTTTGTAATAAAAGGTCTGGAGATAGATGCAAACCTCTCAACCTCTCACCTGGAGGCCAGCGGCTGCCTTTGGAAGGAAACTGCCATAGGCAGGTGGGAGGTGGAGTTAAGACAGGAGACACTCTACCCCACGACTGATTAAAAGATAGGATTCTGGGCCTGGTGTCTTGAAAAACAATAACAACCAAAGAGATACATTCATATAACTTAAGAACAAGGGAGCACATTGTGTGGTCATAGGAAAATTACCCATAAATAAAATGCTGGAATTACAGCCAAGCCTCAAGAGATCTGGAAAACCATCAGCCATCCGCTCTCTCTGCCCTTGCTTTGTTTCTGGAATCACTTTTCTAGGCAGATTTTTCATCCTCTGTCCCAGCAGATTGATCTTTTCTACTCATTTATTACAATTGGTTTGCACTTCCCCTAATCGGCATTTTTTGCTCTGTATGACCTCTCTGCCTGGCTTGCTACAAAGTGTAGTAAACTTTTAGCGTCTAGATTCCAAATGCATAGAAGAGGAAATGTAATTGGCCAGTCTTGGGCAAGTGTTTGCCCCTGGTCCAATCAGCCATGAAGATGAAGTAAGATTATATGGGATGAATATCAATAGATCAAGGTCGTAGCCCGGATAGAACTCTAAGAAAGAAGTGTGAGTATCACGAAAATTAATAAAATTACTGGTTCATCTAAGACCCTATGAAGCCAAGGGTAAGAAGAGTAAAACTAGGACACAATTGAAGGGGACTATATGTAAGATTAAAGCATGATCATTAGCAGGATAACGTAAAGTTGAACTTGTAAGCCATTCATCCAGAGATTCTTAGGATGGCTGTTAAGTAAGGCTAGCATTACCGCCACGAGTCTGTGGTACAAGGGAGTGCCAGGGGAGGGGTAAGTGTTGTTAGCTGAGAAGAGCCAAGTGCCACAGGGGCAGATTGTTAGGTTTTTTGAAGCCACTGCAGCCAATTCCTTATCTGGGTTAAGTCTTTTCTAAAATTAAAATTTATTCTCTCTCAGTAGGCCCAACAGGTTGATCTGGCTTCCTCAACAAAAATAGCAGTGTAAAATCTCCAGGCAGCTGCTGGAGCAATACTTGTCATTGAGGAAGGCAGAAAACCAGCATCTAATGTGCCTATCTGCTAGGTACTTTCCCTATGTTATTTAATTCTCCCACAGCAATCCTCTGAAGTAGTCATCAACATCACTCCCGTTTTACAAAGGAGGAAATGGGTTAAATAATAAACGAGCAGCTCTCTACTGCTCAGGCTGCCAGCCAGTCTAAGGTCTTTGTAGTTTCAATTCTTTTCTTCTCTTTTCTTTCCCTCTCTTCTTTCTTCCCTCCTTTTTCCGTCTTCTTTTCTCTTCCCTTCCTTTCCCTTTGAAAATTTTGAATCAGGTCTTGTGTCTCCGTGCCTTTTTAGACTCCATTTCCACAGTGGGTATGATTAGTCTGATCTGTTAGTGCTTGATACTTTGCCTTAACGTGTCCCATTAATATTGCTGACGCTGGACCCTTAGACCCCACCCAGAGACCCAGGACTGTATGTTTTTAGCTACTACCTGTCTCTACATGGCTGCTCATCCTACGGTATTTGAGAGCCCCTTTAGGTTCAAGCACCATTATGCTGAGTGCTGTCCATTCCTAACACCATCAGAGCCATTATTTACTACTCTCATATTATGTAATCCCTTTTATTTCTTGGTAATCAATGGTTAGGATTTCTTTTTCAAACTAGAAAAGCCCAAAGCATTCCTCATTATTAACAAAAGGGTCTCAATTCTCACACTTTCCCTCTAGTCAGATTTTGGTCCAAATGGGATTACAGGGAGAGCAATTGTGATGATAAATCTGCCCAGCTCTTCTGTAACTCAATCAGCTGGACACTAACAAAGAGAATTGTATGGGCTTTAGGGAAGAGCCAGGATAGCAATTAAGGGTCTGGCCTTTAAAGGAGGTATTAGAAATATTTAAGCCTTTGCATTTAGGCCTGGTGGCAGAGCAAAAAGGTCATCATCACAATTACTATCCTGATGAGTAGTTTCTTATATGCTATTATAGTCTATGTGACATTGGGATTAGAGGCCATATTGGTACTTTGTCTTATATGCTCTCTGTGAGGTTTTTGGTTTTTTTTTGTTTGTTTTGTTTTGTTTTTACATTTTAAACCACTTTATTGGGGTATGATTGACATGCCAAATATGTACATGCTTAATGTATACAAATTGATGAGTTTGGAAAATATGTATACCTACGAAACCATCACCATCACCAAGGACATAAACATATCCATCACCTCTCAAACTTTCTTCCTATCTCCTTATCATTATTATCATGACTTTTGTGTGTGTATGATAAGTATACTTAACATAGATCTATCCTCTTGGCAAATTTTAAGTATACAATATTGTATTGTTAGCTATAGGCACTGTGCTGTACAGTAGATCTCCAGAACTTATTTATCTTACAAAACAGAAAGTTTTTTTCCAAAAGGAGCAGAGAAAAGAGAGAGAGAGAGAGAGAGAGAGAGAGAGAGAGCTTAGTTATAGAAATAGTGTGAGAAAACTCCCCAAAACTGGGGAGGGAAATGAACATGTGGATCTATGACACCCAAAGAGCTTCAAATAGACTGAACATAAAGACATCTTCACCAGAACACAGTATAATCAAACTGTCAAAAGTCAAAGACAAAGAGAAGATTTTGAAACTGGGAATGGAACAGTAACTAGTTACATAGAAAGGAACTGACATAAGACTGTCTGTGAAATTCTCAATAGAAACTTTGTGGCTAGGAGAGAATGGAATGATATATTCAAAATGCTGAAAGAGAAAAACTGCCAAACAAGAATGTTGAACTCCAGAAACTGCCCTGGAGAAATGGAGAAAGACTTTCTGAGACAACCAAAACCTGAAGGAGTTCATCATTACTGGACCTGCCTTATAAGAAATACTGAAAGGAGTTCTTAAAGCTGAAATGAAAGGACTTTAATTAGCAACATGAAAATATAAGAAAGTATAAAACTCTAAAAATAAATATATAGTCAGATTCACAATATTTTAGAATGACAGAATGTTGGTCACTTTTAACTCTGTGAATTTTCCTTTGCTTCCCCCTTAATATCTCTCTTTTTTTAAATTGAAGTATAGTTGACACACAATGTTACACTAGTTTCAAGTAGTGATTCAACTTCAGTATAGGTTGTGCTATGCTCACCACAAGAGTAGCTTCCATCTCTCACCATACAATGCTATTTTGATGTCAGACTATATCCCCTATGCTGTGCCTTTTATTCCCATGACATACACATTCCGTCACTGGAAGCTTATATCTCCCACTCCCCTTCACTCATTTTTCCACCCCCACACCCTCTATCACCTTTAAAAAATAATAACAATATTATATCTTGTTAGGAAAAGGAGATAACAAATCAGAATTCCCTCCTTATCTGACACCAGTCTTGCACCCCGTCCTCTGTTTCACTAACATCTCTGTAACATAAATGAAATGCAAGTTTTCCATTCCTCATTGTATATAAATTTGCAGTAATATTTGACACTCTAATCCACTGCTTTTTTTTTCACTGTCTTTTTATCTTACTCTTCTTACTTTTTCCTTCTACTTCTTTGGGTTCTTTTTCAGGATCTTTTGGGAGAGTCTCATCTTATATTTGAACTTCACATAGCCAACACCTATGTGGCTTTTAATATATGCCAGGCATTCGTCTCAGCACCTTGTGTTTATTAATCTCAACAAATCCTTGTAACACCTGATGAGAAGTTATCCTTGCTTAATAGATAAGAAAATTGACAAACAGATAACTTAAGTAACTCTCAGAGCTGATGATTTGAACCTAGGAAACAAAATTCCAGAATCCCTATTCTTGACAACCACTCTAGACTGCTTCTGTTTATTGGAATTCTTCAGAATCTTATTCTTAAAACTTCTTAGCTTCTCTGTGCTTCTTTTCTAGCCAGTCACAGCAGCTGTCATGGGTTATAATACCATCAAAAGACTAATAATCCTCCACATTGTATTGATAGGGCCTCTGTCCCTTCTTACCTCTAGACAGTTGCATTTAGTAGTTTACTAGATATTAACACTGAATATCCAAGAGACCTCAAATGAAACATGAATATATTCTTAGACTCCTTGTATATCTCCTTCAGACCACTTGTCACAATTGCAATTAAATAATTATAATCATTTACTCTATCTTTTCTCTTAGAGTGAAATCTTGTTGAAGACAGGAAATCTAACTTTCTTCATCATGGTGGCCACAACTCTTTGAACAATGCCTGACACATTGTAGTTGCTCAAAATACTTTTTGAATGAAGGAGTAATAGAAGGGATAGTAAAGGAATTTTTAAAGGGGGAAAAAAAGAAGTCATTTTTATTTATTTATTTATTTTTTCAATGTTCCAAGATTCATTGTTTAAGTCCTACTACACTTTCCATTTCAATGTGCAACTCTAATGTCAATCACTGAAATACATTTTAAATAAATTATATTCCCAGGAAGTTAAAAATTTAGTATTCTGTTCTTTTCCCCTAACATATTTAAATAGTTCCCATAGATGTTTTATCATGTTAGTGTTACATGTGTTAAATAACAATTGGACAAATATTTCCTCTCAGCATTCAGTTATTATAGGCATATTTGTACTAAACATTTTTCAATTAGCAATAATCGCGCCTCAGATAAACCTCATTGGCTACGATACTGCCACTGCACAAAGCTTGTACTAAACATTTTTATGCACAGAGCTATATTATTCTTGTGAAATATTTCTTTAAGATAAATTCTTAGAAGTTTTCTAAATTTAAATGACATGAACACTGTTATAGTTCCTGCCATATATTATAAAGTTACTATACAAAATTGTTGCACTGACACCACCAGAAGCAATAGAAAATGGTTTCATCAGCATTAGAAATAGTAACTCAGATTATGCATGCAAATTTAGGGGAACTGCAGATATGAAGAAAAAATGCTTTTCATGAACGAGATGGTCTTGCTTCTGGTAGCTAATCCTGGTCCAATTGTGTTGTCTTTCTGTCCATTAAAAAAAATATTTTAAATATATATATATATATATCCACACACACACACACATGCATACATGTGTAGTGTGTGTGTGGAGATATATATATATATATATATATATATATACTATATAAATATCCACACACATATCTGTATTTTATTGTGGTAAAAAGCACAACATGAAATTTACCATTAAAAAATTTAAAATATATAAGCATTGGCATTAAGTAATTCACAATGTTGTATAACCAACATTACTATTTAGTTCCAGAACTTTCTCATCATTCCAAATAGAAATCCTGTACCCATTAAACAGTCACTCCTCATTCCTCCTTTCTTTTGGGTCTTGGCAGCTAATCTGCTTTATGTCTCTATAGATTTGCCTGTCTTGGTTATTTCATATAAATGGAATCAGGTGTTCAAACAAAATTTGTGTTTGAATATTCATAACAGCTCTATTTGTAATATTCAAAAAATGGAAATAATCCAAATTAATGTCCATCAACAGACAGGTGGATTTAAAAATTGTGATATACCTATAAAATGGATTACTATTCAGGCACAGAAAGAAATGAAGTACTGATATGTGCTACAATGTGAATGAACCTTGAAATCATCATGCTAAGTGAAAGAAACCAGATACCCATCTCTTTTTGTTCTTCACTAAACAATTTAAACAGTGTAGATCAATGGAAACAGCTTAGGAGGATGAAGTATATTTGAAAGGAGCAAAAAGTGCAGCAAAAGATCAACCTAAAACACTCATTTATTGGGACTGACTTTGTGCTAATTGAATCCAACAAGCATTAATTGAGCACCAACTGGGAATCAGGTGTTGCTCTATATGCTAAGGCTACAAAATGAATCAAAACAGCCCCTGACTCAAAGCAGGTCATACCCTAGTAGAGGTATAAACATGTAAATAAATCATTAATATAGTGTATTATGCAGAAGTCTGTATTCTGTGCTATGAGAACCTAGATAAGAAAAACTAATTCTATCCAGAAGGATCAAGGAAAAGAGAAAAAAAGGAAATACAATTTTTGTTTAGTCCAGAACTATGAATATGGGTTGTTAGGCAGGAAATTTGGGTGCAAGTTTAAGGGGACAAGGAAGCATAAAAAGGGAACATATCTTCAACTTTCCCCTTTCTTTTATGTTGACTCAGATCTCTTCCCTCATCCCACAATTGGCTGATGATTCTAATCATCAGCATTGACAGATATTGAAAATAATTTTGGTTTTATCTTAATAAAAAAGATTTTCTAAATAATAAGGTTTCATAAAATCAGGCAAGATTGGAACTTTGTGCTTGCTCAATAACATGAGTAATTTTTCAAAGTGAATAATGTCAATATTAATTGACATAAATAATAGGTGTGTTGAATGCAACATTTTTTTCTGTTCATTTTCATTGGTTGTAAGAAGAAACAGAGTATGGGTTTTGTGATCTTATAGGAACAGTCTTCACTAATTGTTAGAACTATAATCATTTTATTTTATTTTATTTTATTTTATTTATTTTATTTTTTTAAAAGATTTTATTTATTCATGTGACAGACAGAGATCACAAGCAGGCAGAGAGGCAGGCAGAGAGAGAGGAAGGGAGGCAGGCTTCCCACTGAGCAGAGAGCCTGATGCAGGGCTCAATCCCAGGACCCTGAGATCATGACCTGAGCTGAAGGCAGAGGCTTTAACCCACTGAGCCACCCAGGCGCCCCCTATAATCATTTTAATATCAAATGTGTATGTCTGGGCCTTACAATGAATGAAAGACTGAGTCTACAGTCTGTGACTCAGAGTTCATATAGTATGGAATGAACATCATAAATATGCAGCCTCCTTCCTATTCCATGACAGGCATCTCTAGTTGATAATGTCATCCTTTGATGAGGGCCCTGGACATGCCTCTGAATGCCTTTTCACATAGTCAGCCATGTCATGATGAATCAGAGGCAACTGATAAAATTCCATTTGTTATATCTGTTGGAGAGGAGATTATTAGATTTGGGAGTCAGAAGTTGTGGGTTTGGAACCTAGTTACTTCTTCACCAAGTTAGGCAACCTCTCTGAACCTCAGTTTCTTCAGCAGGAAAATCTATCGATAGCTACTTTAAAGGTTGTTATTGGAGGATTACATAAGGTCACATGTCTTAGAGGGCACAACTCTAAGAACTTCGGTGCTCAGTAAATTAAGTTTAGTGAGACAGGATCCCTGTGACTAGTCTAAGTCGTTCTGAGTCTTGGTTCCATGCATCTATTCTATTGAAAAGAGAAGTGAAAGCTGCTTCTAGCATTGGCAGTATTGCTGCCATTTTCCCATTTACTCAAAAAAAAAAAAAACAAAAACAAAAAACGAACAAACTGAGAGCTATCTTCTACTTCCCTCTCTTTTGGCCTTCATTGTTAAATTCTGTTAATTTATTTAGGAGCAACTCTATTTTTCACTTTCCTCTGAACTGACCTAGCTCCACCCCAACACCAGTGACGATTCATCACTGTGTGCCTGTGTATTTTCATTCGCTTCCTGTCTTCTCTTTGTCTGTTCCAGGGCTTTCAAACTTTGCACTATTACATTTTGGACTAGAGGGCTCTTCATTGTCAGGGACATTGTAGGATATTTAACAGCATCTCTGACCTCTACCTACTAGATGTCAGTAGTACTTCTCCAGCTGTGACAACCAAAAATGTCTCCAGACACTGCCAAATACTCCCTGATGGGGGAAAGGGGAAGGCAAATTGTCCTCAGTTGAGAACCACTGCTCTAATCTCACCTTTTTAAACTATTTCACCCATACTAAGAGATTAGTTACCTACGAATAGTGTTTTTGCTGTATTTCCTCAATTCAAGTTGTCTTTCTTTGAGGCTATTCAAACTTTAGTGTAGCCTTTTAAACTCTAACGTGCCCATGAAAATATTTTTAAAATACAAATTCCAGGGGCACCTGGGTGGCTCAGTGGGTTAAGCCTCTGCCTTCGGCTTTGGTCATGATCCCAGGGTCCTGGAATCGAGCCCCGCATTGGGCTCTCTGCTCAGCGGGGAGGCTGCTTCACCCTCTCTCTCCCTGCCTCTCTGCCTACTTATGATCTCTGTCTGTCAAATAAAGTAAAATAAAATCTTTAATAAAAAAAATACAAATTCTGCTTAGTAGGTCTGGGATTCTGCCTTTACAGTGAAGTCTCAGGTAAAGTTAATACTACTAGTCCACCCACAAAGTTAATACTACTAGTCCACCCACAAAGTTAATACTACTAGTCCACCCACAAAGCACTTCCGTAGCAGTGCTTTGAAAGATATCAGTTAAGTGATTCAACATCTGTTGAGAGTTCATTAAAGACAGTACCTGCTTTAGAGGAGCCCACAGACCAGCAGAAATGAGAGAAATAAGTAAATAACTGTAGGAAAACTTGATGTTTATATCCTAAGACTATGGATATAATGATATAATGATCTATGTGTGAGAAAGTTTATTCTGCTTGGAATGATAGGTAAGTGAAGGGTCAAGAAGAAATAAATAATAATCAAAGAAAGCTTTGATGAGTAAATTATCTTTTATTTGGGCCTAGAGAAAATGTAGGTGGTCTTCCAGGTGGAGAGGAAAGAAAAGTACCTAGCCAGGAAGTAGGAACAGCATGAGCCAAAACAGAGAGTAATACAAATGCTTAGGGTGTTGAAGAAACTTTATTCAGTGTGAGTAGAATTCCGGCTGGCATTGAAGAGGGTCTCATTATGCCACCTTCATTTTTAGGAAATGCCTTGTCTCACATACTCAGTATTTGGCATATTTTTTTTTTTTTTGTACCAAGAGGGATGGATGCATTGAAGATTTTAAAGTAGGATAACAACATGATCAGAGGTATGTGTTTGAAAGATCATGCTACAGGGAATATGGATGGGAGGTACAATGAGGACCATCCAAGAATCAAGCCATACTTGTAGGGGTGAGGATCTTGACTAGGATGAGAACATGGAAGCCATGGTGAGCTGGAGATATTTCATACCAGCCCTGAGAGTTGATTGTAGACATCTCTCTCCAACTCAATGTGTCATGCTGGAGGCTTGAAATTGGCCATAGTGGGAACTTTTATAACACTAAAATTGGCAAATTCCAGAAATGTTCCCCTGAGAGGTGGTTGTTAAATATTTGCCATCACATCACTGAGTGGAAGAGACTGAGGTAGACAGGTGTCAGAGCCACTTGGAAGTGATTCATTGGATGTGTTAGAATGAAGGACAAGAATGCATCACAGATGACATGTCCTCATTTGGACAATTGAATAGATTTTTTTAAAGACTTTATTTATTTATTAGAGAGATGAAGAGAGAGCACAAGCAGGCAGAGCAGCAGGCAGAGGGAGAGAGAGAAGCAGGCTCCCCGCTGAGTGGGAAGCCCGATGCGGGGCTTGATCACAGGACCCTGGGATCATGACCTGAGCAGAAGACTGCTGCTTAACCGACAGAGCCACCCAGGTGCCCCTAGATTTTTTTTTTAATGTAGTGAATATTTACTGAAGGCCCACTATGTGTCTAGCACTGTTCCAAATACCTGCCCTCATGGAGCTTACATTCTACTGAGATGGTGTCATTAACTGACACAGGGAAGACAAGGTCTGAGCAGAGAGGCTGGCGATACTTCTTTTAGTTTGGGAACAAGGATGGTATCTAGGGGGAGTTTTTCAGTCATAATCACACAGCCATATTCTGTGCTATACTTTCTAAAACATTTCACCTACAATTCTAATTAAATGTTTATAGTAACTTTGTAGGGCAGATGGGAGAGGTATTTATTGCCAGATGGGAAAATCTGAGCCTCAGATATTCAAAGAGATTTGCTCAAAGCCACTGAGCAAGTTAGTGTCAGTCAGGATTTGAGTCCCAGGCTTCTGACAAGGAGCCCAGTCCTTTCTCCCTAGTCTACAGTTTGCTGGATGACATGATGAAGCAGTAATGAAAACCTTCCCTTGCATTCCATGTCACTTTTACCCTCAAAGTGCTTCCCCAACTGTGATCTGTTACTCCTCACAGCCCTAGGTGCTACTCCATGGTGTTCATTTGGACTTGTTGCTAGGTGCAGATTAGTTGAAGAGTCACAGGATCCCTGCTCCCAACTGCAAGCCCTGGTTGCTCTGATCGTGCTAATAGAGGTTTGTCTGTTGCCGCTGTCAGAGAACAAGCATCTCTTCATTCTTGTTTCTGCTTCTGCTCCTGAGTCCTCTACCCAACTGATTTCTGTCTCCAAATGACATACTGATACCTCAGGGGTAATAACAATAATAAAGGGTAATAATAATAATAATAAAGGGTAAATAATAATAATAATCATAATCATAAAGGAAAATAAAGTAAAAATCAACAGTAGTAGAAGAGATATTTTTTGAATGCCGAGTACAATATCCATAAAAATATCTTAATGTACCAGACTGATTTAAAAATTATATTATACTTTAAATATTAAATTTAAATATTAAGTTTATGCTATTATGCTATAATATTTAAAAGGGAAGTATAAAGTGTAATGAAATAGATATAGGAAATGGAGGATCCAACTGTTCAAGGATCAGGGGTTAATAAAACCAAATACTTCTCCTGTTTGGGATGAGTAAATGCCTATCTACAGGGTAGACAGAACAGGAACTATTTCCCAAATGGCATATCACACTAACTTTTCAAAGTGCAGCTACTTTCACATAACTAGCTTTCCCTTTTTCTTTTGTAAAAGCGTTTTTGTGTGCACATGAGTATATGTCTGAATATATATTTATATATGAGACTATATATATAGATATGAGTGTATCTAAAGCAGCTACAGTAGTGTTGCTTGGCTGAGTGGGAGGTGATACAGGACTGTGCTATTAGTGAGCGGGAGGTAGGAGGTGGCTATGGCTGATGGGCAGGAGTGTGAGGTAATTGCAGGGTAATACTGTCTGCAGGTATTTTTAGATGACACCAGAATGGGAAGATGTTGGTTGGTGGTGATGGTCTTTCTTCTTCTAGAGCAGTGATGAAACATGCATAATAAGAACATAAGGATTGCCAATTTAGAGCAGACCTTTTGTCCATCCAGCCTAGAACTATTGACGATGGAGGCACCAACAGCTGTGTTGTGGGAGAGTAGGTTTTAAATCTTTCTTGGCATCCACCATTAACGTTAGGGACCTTGCTCTTGAAATCCTGGGTTTCCCTTAATAAGTCACTGTAGATGTGTCATCTTTTAATCTGTTTCAGTCTTTTAAATAAATTTTGGCCTGGGCTATTTCTTGGGAAAAAATGTTTCTTGGTTTGGCAAGTTTGCTATCCACTGTGTGGAGTAAAATGTCTTTATCCTCAACTTGTTTTTTATAAGTTTTAAGGGGGCACATTAGTTATAGTGTTCCAGAATTCAAGTACATTTTATAAATTTTTTAGCTTATCATCTTGTTTTTCCCAGGAGAAATAAAACAGCTATAATCAGATAAGATTATGAATATGGAAACTATGAAGTTCCTATACATTATAAAGTTTTTACAACTTTTCTGCTATTTGTAACTCATGTCCAAATTCTAGGAGCCTTAGTCCACCTCACATCCAAAGACTTTCTATGTCTTGGTCTTTTTGTCAAATAGCTACCTGGTTATGTGAAACCTTTTGAAGTATAAATGCTACCTTCAATAGGAGACATTCTTTGGGAGCTACAACCTAAGATAATTAAAAATACTAGTTGGTCAGACCAATCTTAACTTTTTCAGACCACATCTGCCGTTCCTCTCAGAGAAGGGAAAGACCAAGTCTCTTTCATCTAGAAAGCTGGCATCTGACATGGGGTTTTTAAGTCCTTTCCTATTTCCTTTTAGTCTGAGAATACTTCAAAGTGTTCTAGAGAAATTTTAAACAAATATCCATATTAGAATAGCACTTTAAAAAGCAAGTTACTCATAAATATTTGTTAAAGGACCCTTAAATTGATTGGTTATGTGTTGATACACTTTTAAGATTCTAGTACTGCTTCTTTTTGCATACAATATTCTTATAACTTTGTTTTCCAAGCAAAATTATAGTTTGTGTGTGGACATGTGTGAGTATGTGTGCATGCATATATATAGTTATAGTTTTCTTTTAGGACTTTTTTTTGACCCTATGTGTCTTTTACTGTTTCCCATCTCAGTAAATGGTACCTGCCTCCAAAGATTTACTCATATACAAAACCTAGGAATCTTACCCCTTCACATCCTATCACTTCCCAGTCCTGTATAGTCCATCCACTTTTCTCCACCTGCACTCCCACAACTTCAGTTGAAACCGTAACAATCCCTTGCAGGAGCTCTAGCAATACTTCCAGCTGGATCTCCTTGTAGTCACTCTAAGCTGCTCTCTTTTCCCACTGTGTCATCAAACACTGCTGTCCCCTCTCCCTGGAAAGTGCATCTTTTCACCTCCCCGATGCATGACCCGGAACCCCTGGGCAAATGCACATCCCTGCATCCTTCACCTAGCTAACTCCTACTCACTGTTTTAGCCTTTCCCTCAGAAGGAACTTCTCAGGGAGGCCTGTCCTGTCACTCAGTTCTCCAGAAACGCAGTCTAAGTAATGTCTTGCAGGTCTCATCTGCTAATAGCCCCTTTCTAATTTTCTATGAAAGCACTCAGCACAATTCTAAATACATTGCTTCTCTGTGCCGCTTTTATATGTCTTTTCTACTAGACCATAGGCTCAGTGAGGGCAAAGAACTCATCTGTCTGGCTCACTTCTGTATCCTTAACACTTAAGGTTGGTCCTCATACATTATAGTCACACATATAATAAATTTTTATTGCATTAATAAATGATTATTCTAGAATGTTCTAGAGTGGCCTCTTCTAGTGCAATCTATTTTTAACCTTATTATCAGGTCACTCAGTAGTATCAAGCTAATCACATGGTTTCTCTTCCAAATAAATACTGATGTCATATGCCTCAGATCACATCACCAGTAAGTGTGGGAAAATAATTATAATATCCCTGGATTACATCTTGAAAATCTCCATCATCCAAAATGACTTTGTTTAAAGATTTCTTAGATATTCACAAGGATTTTCATATTATCAGGGAGAATGTTCATAAATATTCCCAAGCCATTTGACCTTGTTAGTCCTACTATTTACTTTGTCAAAAGAGAAAAAAAATAATCAGTTGGTTTGTCTACCTAATGGTCTTGAAGCAACATGCATGAATCAATCCTTAATCAATCCTCTAGCATTATAGCACTGGAGTATCTAGGCTCCATGTGCCTGATATCCATACTCCCTCCTAAGAAGACTAGATCCTTTGACACTGGTAAAGTGGTTTTGTTATTCATAGCAAGGAAAGGCCTTAAAGAGCAGTTTATCAGTAACTATTGTCCCTTCAAGCTTATTGTCCCTTCAAGTTATCTTTTGGAGCTAACCCATCCTGGTAGACCTAGCAGCATAAATAATGTGTATATATAGAAGGAAGAATCTAAATTTAGGACAAAAAATTCCCAACTGTGCCTTCACCTCTGAAAGTCTACTGGTGGAATAAATAATCACCTGTTTCCTGGCCAGAATTATATTATGAGCACTGGAGGGAGAGTTCATCACGTGGCAGAGACTCCCTTTGCTCCTAACCAATGGAAGAGAATTAGAAAATCATGTCTACCCCAAGAGGGTTTACCATCCATTGTGCTATGAGGGGTTCTGACCAAAAAAAATATATTATAGAATTACAAAAGTGATGATGACATTCATAAAGGAAAAATGGATAGTTTTAATAACCTTAGGCAATTTTAAGAAAATATTTTGGTCTGTATTATATGATATAAAACTCTGCCTTCTCAGTGAGAAGAGGACAACTTTCTTTCTCACAGTAGTCTACAAGGATCTGGCAGGGTCCTGTTTATATCCCAGCAAATTACATTTTCAGGTCCTTCTTCCTTCTTCCCATCTTCTTTCACCTTGTTGACTAAAGTTTGCTGAAGTAAGGCTTTTACCTAGTCCAACACCAAACCTGCCTGTTTCATAAGACAATGGTACTTGGGTAGATATTTAACTAGAGATGATAAGAAAATACATAGTAAAAGGGACACGTAATTTTAGGGACATAAAATAGAACTCAAAACCTGGATTTGATTTCTGACTATTCCTTACCAGATACACTAACTTGATCTGTTACCTAACGATTCTGAACCTTTCTTCTTTGTCCCTAAAGAAAGGATGATGCCGATATTTTCCTAATTACTGATCATAGGGCTATAATAAAAAATAATGTGATAATGGGTATAAAAAGTGTTTGATAAACTGAAAAAAAAAACCCCAAACCTCTATACTTGTTAGTTACCATTGTCTTTAATTAGTAATATAGAATTTTTTTTTTAAGATTTTATTTATTTATTTGACAGACAGAGATCACAAGTAGGCAGAGAGGCAGGCCAAGAGAGAGAGAGAGGAGGAAGCAGGCTCCCTGCTGAGCAGAGAGCCCGATGCGGGACTCGATCCCAGGACCCTGGGATCATGACCTGAGCCGAAAGCAGAGGCTTTAACCCACTGAGCCACCCAGGTTCCCAGTAATATAGAATTTTTATACCATTGACAATTATTAGGATATTTGATGAGTTTATCACTAGCGAAATGCTCTCCTACAGTAGCTGACATTTAAATAAACTTGTCAAGTACCTGTAGAAGTAGAGGCTTTATATTCTATCCCTTTATTTAGTCAAGCAAAGTATTTGAACCATATTATTTCTATTCTTCTGCAGAAATACACTAGATACTTTTAGTTTATGATACTCTCTGTTTTTATAGAGGTTTGATATAAAAATTATCCATTGGTTAACCTTTCTCTGACTTTTTAGAACAGAGGTGAAAGATAGCACTCATGCTATTATTATGCAACCTTTCTCTTCCTAGTTTTACATGATAAATTCCTCCTTGATTCTAATTTCAGGAGAAGTTTGACTCTACCTAAATTTAATTCTTACCCATTGACAGAATATGGGACGGCCATAGCTCAATATTTTTGCATTTTTGTCATATTTTTCAGAATGTTAGAGCCAAATTTCATTGAATTTACCAGAATGTTTGCTTAACCTATTAAAAAAATGCACAGGAACATCTTTGTCTTGATATTGTACTTAATTAAAGGGAACTCTTAAATTTGTTATATTGTATATTAGCCAGTAAGTTCCTTTAAATCTTTTTGGAATTGATGGGGTAAAAATCTTAAACATATAAATGACTCTACTTAGGGCAAGGATGTTACATGATTCAGGTTTCCTATGTCTTAGTGAGTGATCGCATGGTGGTTATTCAATTCTATATCCCTTCAGAACAAGATAAAGACATAGATAAAATTGAAAACATTGTGTAGTAAGTTTCTTTACAATAATAAAGCTTTACCACTTTAAAAAATCCTGTATTTCAGAAGAATATCATGTTGAGCTTTTTCATATATTTTAATTGCTTCTCTCCCTGCCGCCTCTTTAAAAAAATCACAATATTTTGTTTTTTATTCTTTACTTCCACAGAAACTTGCAGGTTTGCTTTCCATAGCTTCTCAGTTCCAGACAAGGTCTCTGGGCTACACCTTGGCACCTCTAGTGGTTTTTCTGAAATCTGGGCACTCTAGGAGACCTGCCATAGGAAGCAAAGCAGGACCTTGCTTGTCCTACTTGTCCTTTCAAGAGTCAACCTCTTGAGCTGCATTTCTGTGTCTCAATAATAATCTCCCAAGGGCAAATTCTTCTGAACACTCCTATTTTAAGTAAGATAAAAAAGAATTTGATCTATCAAATATGCCTTGAGGTTTGTATCTTACCAAGGCCAATCTTGCCAACTTTTTAGATTCTCCTTTCTTGTGTCAAAGGATTCAAGGACCAATTAAGATCCATCTGAAAAATAAGCTGCATCTTGCCTGACACTTAAAAATAATAATAAAAAAATTATAACCAAGTTGTTTAAATCTAGGAAGAATTTTTATCTATTTTATTTTATTCATTAAGCATTCCAGAGCAAGGTACTAGACACTTGGGATACAAAAGTGTATCAGACATCATCCCTTCCCTTAAAGAACTTACTCTATCTAATGACTGCCATACCTACTTTAACACCTGCCACATAGTAAGTACCTAAACAATGTTCTTTCCTTTTCATAAAAAGAATTAGATGGTTTGTACAAATTTTGGATTAACATAGCCATAGTAGTTTATAGAAAAGGAATTGAAATCTACATCCCTAAATCTGTTGTCTCAAAATGTCCTATTAGGAGTTTAATAGTTCATTAGAATCTGCATTCGACTTTATTTTTAAAATTTCATTTTAAAATTGTTTAATTAATTAATTAATTTACTAAGGGAGAGAGAGAGAGAGAGACTGTAAGAGAGAGAGAGAGAGCAAAAGGAGGGGCAGAGAGAGAAGGAAAGAGAGAATCCCAAGCAGGCTCCATGCCCAGCATGGGGCCCTGTGTGGGGCGATGCTGATATCATGACCTGACACGAAATCTAGAGTAAGTGACTGAGCCATTCAGTGCCCCTACATTCAGTTTTAGGTGACTACCCTCCACACCAAAAAATACAGTTACACCATCCCATTAGTACAAAGCCAGGTACACTTTATTTTTTTTCCCAGTACAGAGTAGGTGGGATAGAAATCATTTTGACAGTCCATTTTACAACACAGCAGAATTTCCTCCAAAATGCTCTACTGTTACTACACATATTTTCTGAGTGGTCCTGTCTCTATTGGTTAGGAATGGGAAGTTGAAGGCAACATTTGAGCATGATTCATTGATAATCTGTATTGCTTCCTCATTCATCCAGTCATAAGGGGAGGTGGTATGTCCTTCAGGCTCAGGGAGGGTGTGCACAAAAGAACATTAATGTACACAGTATATTTAGGAGACCAGTCTCACTTTTGTGGAAGCCTTCTTTAGAGAAATAATAAGTTAGAATCATATAGTCATGAATTTGAAAGCTCAAATATGACATAGTTTTAGAATTTGTATAGATCTTTTTAGATTTCATGCTAAATTTTAGAAAATGTCACTAGTAGAAATAATCAGACAAATAGGGTATTTTCTGTAAATGGTATAAGCATGTTCAATTAAATTAATTTAGAGAAATAAGCACTTTATTTTGGTTTCATCAGATTAGACTGTATTATTTTTATATTCTAAGACAAAACTAAAGTTCATTAAAATAGCATCCTATAAGGTGTAGCTGATTTCTTGGTTTTGCCCCATCTGGGCATCATAACATTAACTGTAGTAATTAGAAGTCATCCTAGTTATTTTACCCATTTCAGATATAAAGGTAACAATAATACCTTGAGCAATTTTGAATTAAGGACTTATGAGGACAATAAAATAGACTATGTATAAGTTAATGTTGGAATGTTGTTGGAATGCAATCCATATCTTTCCGTAGTTATACAGTGAACTAAAATTTACATCAAATAATTATGAAAACCGTAAAGTGCTTATCTTCCTCTCAGTGTTCCATACTTATCTGTTCCTTCCCATACCAGAGCCCTAACTTTAATTTATAGAATAGTTTGATATTTCTATGTATAATTGTTCAAAGATTAGCTGTATTTACTACATCTCTAACTGGTTTGGATAAAAGCATGGATTTAGGTTCATTTCCTGGCTTGACCACTTACTACCCATATGATGTTGGGGTAGTTATTTAACTTCCAAGCTTTTTCCTATATGAAAACTGGGAATCCTTAGAGCACTTTTCTCCCTGTGTGGTTGTGAGGATTTATGGGGGCTCAGAACAATTTCGGCATTACATAAATTATTATTATTATTATCAGCATAATTATTATCTATAATAAATAATGAGTTTATGCCATGGAAATGCTTTCCCAAATGCCTACCATTTGTTACTTATGACAGTGAAAATGATCTGAGCAGCCCAGGGGCTTCCTCTGTCATGGTTTCACACACTGGCCATTGCTACTTGGCTATTCTATGGACCTCCATTCTTATTTAAGGTCAGCGTGGGGCAATTTAAACCTCCGTATAGTTTATTTATAAAACTATACAGTTCTGTGAAGTTTTATGTTCCTATGGAGAATATCTTTTCCATAGAAAATATCTTGTCCATAGCTTCTCCTTAGAGAAGCTAGACTTGGAGAACTATGTTAGTTATTTTAGGAATTCTCATTCACCTCTATATCCAAAAGAGAGAGCCCTCCATATGCAGCTAAGCCTTTAAATTACTGTTTTATTCAACTAATAGGTTTTGATACCTGTTCTATTGCACATACTCAATTGAGATAATTTACTGGTCCTGCATGCAATAGCTTTCTATTTTGGCATTTGAAACAGGCTTTCTATTTTATACAGTATATTTCTAGGATAACATGGTGCTTCTCTATTCTCACTCTACATCCTCTAAGAACTTTTCTTTCATCCACTGAATTTCAAACTGCCTTGGATATCTCTTTACTCTTGAATTAAATCTGATTGATTTTTTCAGAGATTCCTAGCATGCATGGGAAGTACACAAGGTAAGGGTGGTGATAACTTATTTAAAAATTTTTAAGAACCCCCATTCTGTTCCCCCCTCATTTATCCAATTATCTCTATAATTTCTGGGATTGATGTAGTTGTTGGTTCACTTTTGTGTATAAATAAAATATTGTGGCTATGAGGAGATGACCTTTTCCTTCTATTAGCTTGGTGCCTTCACTTTAATGTGGAAATGGGACCATTGAGGGAAAGGCCAGGGGTTAGAATGAGCCCCTTTACCAGTGAATTCACATTATCATAACAAACTAAAAATTCATTCCTGAAAGCAAAGGAGAGAAGCAAATGTACACTTATAGTAGAGCACCTGTTCTGGGCCCACTGGAATTACTCTGGGTATACAATATTTAGCTGTCTTTGAGATGGAAGTCTCTTTAGGGATTGCAAAGTCTCCAGGTCAAGGTCTTGAGTTAGAATGGATATAAGCACTGTTATAGGGCCAAGGAATGAAGATCGTATTTTGTATATTCCTTCTGAAGTATTAGATAGACAAAAACCACACCTGCGAATTTTTCGAAAGTCAAGATTGCTCTTCCTTGTATTCCTGTTGAGAATGACGAGGGTCGACATTTTCAAGTTGCTTAGAAGCTCTGTTATTTGACTGAATTCTATAAGATACTGGCTTGAATTTTCCCGAGGTTACACCTTTGGCTTCATATTTAGACTATGTTTTCATGAATGTGTCCTAGATTTGACCTTTGCCTGGAAGCCATTTCTTAATTTTAGCACCATAGTCTGTCTAGGAAAGCTGAGAAATTTTAACTCAACAATTCTTTCTCTGTTTTATCAGTATTTTCTTTAGCCTTTCTCTCTCTGCTTGCATTTCTCTATAAAGAGCTGAAGAAGAGAGGTAGCACCATCAACACTTCACCCGGAAATCTTAGCGAAATCACCCAATTCATTAGTTCATTTCCTACTTCTCATGTTATCAAAGAGGAAAGTGCTACTAAACTTTCTGCAATTCCATAACAAGATACTCTTTCCTACAGATGTAGGTAAGACCTTACCTGCAGCCTGGGCAAGGGCTTCTACTTAACAGATTCTTCAGACTTTCACTAATACTTTCCTCAAAGTCCTTCTGGCTTCTGCCTTCTGCCCATTTTCAAAGCCACTCTAATCTTTTTTTTTTTCTTTTTTTTTTTAAATTAACATATAATGTATTATTTGCTTCATGGGTACAGGTCTATGAATCATCAGTCTTACACAATTCACAGCACTCACCATAGCACATGCCCTCCCCAATGTCCATAACCCAACCACCTTATCCCTCCTCCCAACTCTGCGATGAGGAGTCTCTTATGGTTTGTCCCCCTCCTGATCCTATCCTGTTTCATTTTTTCCCTCCCTATCCCCAAAGGCCCCCTGCCCAGCCTCTCAAATTCCTCATATCAGAGAGATCATATGATAATTGTCTTTTCTGATTGACTTATTTCACTTAGCATGATGCCCTCTAGTTCCATCCATGTCATTTCAAATGGTAAGATTTTGTTTCTTTTGATGGCTGCATAGTATCCCATTGTATATATATATACCACATCTTCTTTATCTATTCATCTGTTGATGGACATCTAGGTTCTTTCCATAGTTTGGCTATTGTGGACATTGCTGCTATAAACATTCAGGTGCGTATAACTCTTTAGATCACTATGTTTTTATCTTTGTTTTTTTTTTAATTTTATTTATTTATTTGACAGACAGAGACACACAGTGAGAGAGGGAACACAGCAGGGGTAGTGGGAGAGGGAGAAGCAGGCTTCCACCAAGCAGGAAGCCTGATGCAGGGCTTGATCCCAGGACCCTGGGACCATGACCCGAGCCAAAGGCAGACGCTTAATGACTGCACCACCCAGGTGCCCCATGTTTTTATCTTTAGGGTAAATACCCAGTAGTATGATTGCTGGGTCATAGGGTAGCTCTATTTTCAACTTTTTGAGGAATCTCCACACTGTTTTCAGAGTGGCCGCACCAGCTTGCATTCCCACCAACAGTGTAGGAGGGTTCCCCTTTCTCCGCATTCTTGCCAACATCTGTTGTTTTCTTACTTGTTAATTTTAGCCATTCTGACTGGTGTGAGGTGGTATCTCACTGTGGTTTTGATTTGTATTTCCCTGATGCCAAGTGATGTTGAGCACTTTTTCCTGTGTCTGTTGGCCATTTGGATGTCTTTGCCAAAATGTCTGTTCATATCTTCTGCCCATTTCTTGATTGGATTATTTGTTCTTTGGGTGTTGAGTTTGATAAGTTCTTTATAGATTTGGATACTAGTCCTTTATCTGATATGTCATTTGCAAATATCTCCTCCCATTCCATCAGTTGTCTTTTGGTTTTGTTGACTGTTTGCTGTGCAAAAGGTTTTTTTTTTTTTCTTTTTTTATCTTTTTTTAGACCCTTGGGGCCAGCTTCTCCACCCCTCTCCCCCATTATGATCCCCTAGCTCCTTCTCTAGTTATTTCCTTGGGAATTGTCCCACTCAACCTTGTCTGGGTTGGATACTGGGTCCTGCTACTCAGTTTAGGCTCAGAGTAGATAAGGATTGGCATGGCTGCTGGCCAGCTGAGATTCTCAGTCCTCATTTTCTGGGAGGAGGGAATCCCTGTCTTTTTTTTTTTAAAGATTTTATTTATTTGACAGAGATCACAAGTAGGCAGAGAGGCAGGCAGAGAGAGAGAGGGAGGGAAGCAGGCTCCCCGCTGAGCAGAGAGCCTGATGCGGGGCTCGATCCCAGAACCCTGAGACCATGACCTGAGCTGAAGGCAGAGGCTTTAACCCACTGAGCCACCCAGGCGCCCCATGGTTTTTTTTTATCTTAAAGTCCCAATGGTTCATTTTTGCTCTTGCTTCCCTTGCCTTTGGTGATGTTTCTAGGAAGAAGTTGCTGTGGCTGAGGTCAAAGAGGTTGCTGCCTGTGTTCTCCTCAAGGATTTTGATGGATTCCTGTCTCACATTGAGGTCTTTCATTCACTTTGAATCTACTTTTGTGTGTGGTGTAAAGAAATGGTCCAGTTTCATTTTTCTGCATGTGGCTGTCAAGTTTTCCCAACACCATTTGTCAAAGAGACTGTCTTTTTTTCCATTGGACATTCTTTCCTACTTTCTCCAAGATTAGTTGACCATAGAGTTGAGGGCCCATTTCTGTTCCATTGATCTATGTGTCTGTTTTTATGCCAGTACCATACTGTCTTGATGATTATAGCTTTGTAATAGAGCTTGGAGTCTGGAAATGTGATGACACCAGGTTTGGTTTTCTTTTTCAACATTCCTCTGGCTTTTCAGGGTCTTTTATGGTTCCATATAAAATTTAGGATTATTTGTTCCATTATTTGAAAAAAATGATGATATTTTGATAGAGATTGCATTAAATGTGTAGATTGCATTAGGTAGCATAGATATTTCACAATAGTTGTTCTTTCAATCCATGAGCATGAAACGTTTTTCCATTTCTTTGTGTCTTCCTCAATTTCTTTTATGAGTACTTTATAGTTTTCTGAGTACAGATTCTTTGCCTGTTTGGTTAGGTTTATTCCTAAGTATCTTATTGTTTGGGTGCAATTGTAAATGGGATCAAATCCTTAATTTCTCTTTCTTCTGTGTTGCTGTTGGTGTATAGAAATGCAACTGATTTCTGTGCTTTCCTAACACTTTAGTGAATTCCTGTGTGAGTTCTAGCAGTTTTGGAGTGGAGTCTTTTGGGTTTTCCACATAAAGTATCTGATAAATAATCACATACTTTCCACATAAATTATAAGATAAGGTATCTTATCATCTACAAAAAGTGCCAATTCAGATGCCTTTTATTTCTTTTTGTTGTCTGATTGCTGAGGCTAGGACTTCTAGTACTATGTTGAATAGCAGTGGTAATAATGGACAGCCCTGCCATGTTCCTTACCTTAAGGGAAAAGCTTTCAGTTTTTCACCATTGAGAATGATATTCACTGTGGGTTTTTCATAGATGGCTTTGATGGTATTGAGGTATGTACCCTCTATCCCTACATAGTAAAGAGTTTGATCAAGAAATGATGCTGTACTTTGTCAAATGCTTTTTCAGCATCTATTGAGAGGATCATATGATTCTTGTCCTTTCTTTAATTAATGTACTGTATCACATTGATGGATTTGTGGATATTGAACCAACCTTGCAGCCCAGGAATAAATCCCACTTGGTCATGGTGAATAACTCTTTTAATGTACTATTGGATCCTACTGACTAGTATTTTGGTGAGAATTTTTGCCTCCTTGTTCATCAAGGATATTGGTCTGTAATTCTCCTTTTTGATGGGGTCTTTGTCTGGTTTTGGAATCAAGGTAATGTTGTCCTTATAAAATGAGTTTGGAAGTTTTCACTCCATTTCTATTTTTTGGAACAGTTTCAGGAGAATAGGTATTCATTCTTCTTTGAATGTTTGGTAGAATTCCCCTGGAAAGATGTCTGACCCTGGACTCTTGTTTGTTTTGGGAGATTTTTGATGACTGCTTCAATCTCCTTACTGGTTATGGGTCTGGTCAGATTTTCTATTTCTTTCTGGTTCAGTTTTGGTAGAAACTCTAGAACCTCTAGAAACGCATCCATTTCTTCCAGATTGTCAAATTTTCTGGTGTATAGTTACTCATAATATGTTCTTATACTTGTTTGCATTTCTTTGGTGTTAGTTGTGATCTCTCCTCTTTCATTCATGATTTTATTAATTTCCTACTTTTTCTTTTCTTTTTGATAAGTCTAGCCAAGGGTTTATCAATCTTATTCCTTCAAAGAACCAGCTCCTAGTTTTGTTGATTTGTTCTACTGATTTTTGGTTTCTATTTCATTGATTTCTGCTTTGATCTTGATTTTTCCTCTTCTCCTGCTGGGTTTAGGCTTTCTTTGCTGTTCTTTCTCCAGTTCCTTTAGGTGTAGGGTTAGGTTGTGTACTTGAGACCTTTTTATGTTTCTTGAGAAACGCTTGTATTGCTATATACTTTCCTCTAAGCACTGCCTTTGCTGTGTCTCAAAGATTTTGAACAATTGTGTTTTCATTTTCACTTGTTTCCATGAATTTTTGTAATTATTCTTTAATTTAATGGTTGACCCATTCATTTTTCAATAGGATGCTCTTTAACCCCATGTATTGGAGTACTTTTCAACTTTCCTCTTGTAGTTAAGTTCTAGTTTCAAAGCGTTGTGATCTGAAAATATGCAGAAAATGATCCTAATCTTTTGGTACTGGTTGAGACCTAATTTCTGACCCAGGATGTGATCTGTTCTGGAGAATGTTCCATGTGCACTAGAGAAGAATGTGCTTTCTGTTGCCTTGGGATAGAATGTTCTAAATATATCTGTGGTGTCTATCTGGTCCAGTATGTCATCTAAAGCCTTTATTTCCTTGTTGATCTTTTGCTTAGATGATCTGTCCATTTCAGTAAGGGGGGTGTTAAAGTCCCCTACTATTATTGTATTATTGTTGATGTGTTTCTTTGATTTTGTTATTAATTGGTTTATATAATTGGCTGCTTCCATGTTAGGGACATAGGTATTTAAAATTGTTAGATCTTCTTGTTAGACAGACCCTTTAGGTATGATATTGTGTCCTTCCTCATTTCTTATTATTGTCTTTGGCTCAAAATCTAATTTATCTGCTATAAGGATAGCCACCCTAGCTGTCTTTTCATGTTCATTAGCATGGTTAAATGGTTTTCCACCCCTTCACTTTATTTATTTATTTATTTTAAAGATTTATTTATTTATTTGACAGACAGAGAGAGATCACAAGTAGGCAGAGAGGCAGGCAGAGAGAGAGGAGGAAGCAGGCTCCCTGCTGAGCAGAGAGCCCGATGCGGGGCTCGATCCCAGGACCCTGAGATCATGACCTGAGCCGAAGGCAGAGGCTTTAACCCACTGAGCCACCCAGGTGCCCCAACCCCTTCACTTTAAAGCTGGAGGTGTCTTTGGGTCTAAAATGAGTTTCTAGCAGACAGCATATTGGTGCATCTTGTTTTTTTAATCCATTCTGATACGCTGTCTTTTATTTGGGACATTTAGCCCATTTACATTCAGGGTAACTATGAAAGATATGAATTTAGTGCCATTGTATTGCCAGTAAATTGACTGTTACTGTATATTGTCTCTGTTCCTTTCTGGTCTGTTACTTTTAGGCTCTCTCTTTGCTTAGAGGACCCCTTTAATATTTCCTGTTTGGTGTTTGTAAATTCTTTTAGTTTTTATTCATGCTGGAAGCTTTTTATCTCTACTTCTATTTTCAATGATAGCCTAGCTGGATATAGTATTCTTGTCTGCATATTTTTCTCATTTAATGCTCTGAATATATCATGCCCATTCTTTCTGTCCTGTAAGGTCTCTATGGATAGGTCTGTTGCCAATGTAATATTTCTACCATTGTATATTACAGACTTCTTGTCTCAAGCTGCTTTCAGAATTTTCTCTTTGTCATTGAAACTTGTATATTTTACTATTAGACAATGGGGTGTCAACCTATTTTTATTGATTTGAGGGGGTTCTCTGTGCCTCTCGATTTTGAAGCTTGTTCCCTTTGCCATATTAGGGAAATTCTCTATTATAATTTGCTCCAATGTACCTTCTGCCCCTATCTCTCTTTCTTCTTCTTCTAGGATCCCAATTATTCTAATATTGTTTCATCTTATGATATCACATATCTCTCGACTCTCATCGTGGTCCAGTAGTTGTTTGCCTCTCTTTTGCTCAGCTTCTTTATTCTCCGTAGTTTGGTCTTCTATATCACTAATTCTCTCTTCTGCCTCATTTATCCTAGCAGTAAGAGCCTCCACTTTTGATTGTACCTCATTAATAGATCTTTTTATTTCAACTTGGTTAGATTTTAGCTCTTTTATTTCTCCAGAAGGGGATTCTCTAGTATCTTCCATGCTTTTTTTTTTTTTTTTTTAATCTCAGCTAGCACCTTGATAATTGTCATTCTAATGTCATTACTAATGTCTGTACTGATTAGGTCCCTAGCTGTTGTTACTGCCTCTTGTTCTTTCTTTTTTTGTGGTGAGTTTTTCTGAGAACAAAATACTAAGAGGGTAGCAACAACCCCAGGAGGATATACACTAAACAAATCAGAAGAGACTCAAAACTGGTGGGTGGGAAGAAAGGAAAAAAAGAAAAAAATACATATATATTAGACTGGTGAATAGAACAGAACCATAGACTTGATTTTGGGTGTATTTTGATCTGTTAGGAGAAACTTCCTCCCAAAATTTTAAAGAAAGAAAAACTTATATATACACAAAAATAAGGGTAAACATGATGAAATGATGGAGTATGACTGTAAAGATGAAAATTAGATAAGATTCTAAAAAAGGAATTGATAAGGTAAGAAGTTGTTTGAAAAAAGGAAAAAAAAAGAAGGAATGTGCTTAGGCTGGAGACTAGAACAAAGTCATTCACTAGATTTAGGGTATATTTTATCTATTAGATGAAATTGTATTCAAAAATTTTAAAGAAAAAAATATTTGTATATATATGTATATACATATATATATACACACACAAATGAGGTTAAATATAATGAAGGGATAGAATATGACTGTAATTATAATTTCATTATAATTTTATAATGAAAATTTAAAAAAGATTTTTAAAAAGGTATTAATAAGGTAAAATAGTTTAAAATGTTAAAATAGGAAAGAGGAATAATTTAAGAAATAGAATAAGAAAAAAATAAAATAAAAAAATTTAACTTTGAAAGATCAAAGGATAATGAGAAAAATAGCCATGAATTCTATGAGTTGCTTTCCCCTGGCTCTGGCGTTTCACAGTTCTTGTTGAGTAATGAACTTGGTCTTGGCTATATGTTCTTGCTGATCTTCTGGAGGAGGGGCCTGTTGCTATGTCTTTGCCTGAGGTGGAATTGTACTGCCCTTGCCAGTGGCCAGGCTAAGTAACCTGCTCGAATTCACTCTTGGGAACTTTTGTTCTCTGAATGCTTTCTGTACAACTTTGGAGGACGGAAATGAAAATGGCAGCCTCCCAATTTCTGGCTCGTAGGAGCTGAGAAGTTGGGGCCCCACTCCTCAATACCCCCTTAGAGAAAAGGGTCAATCCCTCCCATCTCCCTGGTCTCTGGCCACACTCTGAGCTCATCCAGCCTGTGACTGAGCATTTTTATCTCTGGTGCACAGCCCTGTTTGAAGTCTTCAAACCCAACAGATTCCTGTAGCACGCTCACATCACTTCTCCCTGAGGAGGGAGGGGATTTCCTGGATGTACCACTTGTGGGGTCAATTGTTCCTCTGATCAATTTTAAGGTAACCCTGAGCTGAAAGCCCACTCCTTGGCTGCATCTCCACATCTGGCTTCTCTGCTCTGATACCTGGGAGCTCTGCCATGGTCAGGCATCTCTGGTCTTTTTGTATGACCCTGCAGGTCCTGAGACCACACTGTCCCTGTGAGGCCTCTATCCCCCTGCTTAGCCTCTGGAGCGATGTCCCTCAGTGGAGTCAACTTCTAAACTTTCTGATTTTGTGCTCTGCTGCTCTATGCCTTGCCAGGAGGCGGCCCCTCCTGCCAATGTCTCTCTTCCCATATGTTGCCTTGGATTCCCTTCTCCCCATGTCCTACCTTCCAGAAAGTTGTTGTTTTTCTGTTACTAGAATTGCTGGTCTTCTTCTCTTTGATCTCCTGTTGAGTTTGTAGGTGTTCAGAATGGTTTGACAACTTAGATAGTTGGTACCAGATGATAATAAGTCTCTTACTCATCCACCATCTTGCCTCAACTCCAAAGCCACTCTCATTTTTTAAGTTTTGTAATGGTTGCACCCCATTTTTGGTGCCAAAAGCTATCTTAATTACCTGTTGCAAAATAACAAATTACCTTAAAACTTAGTGATTCAGACAATTATCATTTATTATCTCATTGAGTTTCTGTGGGCCAGGCAATCAGGAACAGGTTAGCTGTTTGATTTTGGCTCAGAATCTCTCATTAGGTTGCAGTCAAGATGTCAGCCTGGGCTACAGGAATCTGAAAGCTGGACATGGCTGAAGAATCTGTTTCCAGAATGGCTCAATCATGTTATTTTTAGAAGGACACCACAGTTCCTTAGGGCTCTCCATAGGGCTACTTGAGTCTGGTCATGACATAGCAGCTGACTGAGCCTAGAAGAAATAACTCATGTGAGAGTAAGGTAGAAACCATGATACTTTTTATGATCTAGCATTGGTGTGAAACATTATTTCTGCAGTCATTTAATGGTAATACAAATCAGTCTTGTTAATTGTGGGAGGGAACTAGATAAGGATGTGAACACCAAGAGGCAAAGATCTTTTTAAGACACCTGACTTAACAGGAGATAACCCAGAGATTAGTAATAACAGGTAGCCAAACAGTAGTATACTGATAAACCCGCTCTTTGAAAAATTAACCAAAACAAAGATACCCTGATTTGTATTATTTTCCATAGTGTAAAAACTCCTCCTAAGGCCATCTTTAAGCTACCAATGGTTTAACAACAGAACTGAAAACATCTCATGCCATAGTTAACAATTGATTCTCATGAGTTGGTTAGAGCCAACTCCAAGATACTATTGCCCTCAAGGCTGGAGAGGATGCAGGAAACAAGATGGTTCTGAAAGCAAGTAAGCATAAAACTGGCTCACTTAGTTGATGAAACGGAGGATCTGGGACAAATCTATAGGGACAGAAAGCATGTTAGTGATTGTCTGAGAGTGGGAGAAAGAACAGGACAGCAAACTGGACACAAGAGATCTTTTTGGAGTAATTGAAGTGATACAAAATGGGAGGTTTTTTTGAGATTTTATTTTTTATTTGAGAGTGAGAGAGAGAGAGAGAGAGCGAGAGACAGAGAGAGCATGAACAGTCAGGGAGAGGGAGAAGAAGGCTTCCTGTTATGCAGGGAGCTGGATGCACGGCTTGATCCCAGGACCCTGGGATCATGACCTCAGCCAAAGGCAGATGCTTAACAGACTGAGCCACCTAGATGACCCTTAAAATGGGATTTTGATGATGGTTACACAATTCTATAAATTCACACACACACATGAAACTATTACTTTTTTTTTAAATGAGGAGCTAGACTACCATCCAGATCTAACACTAACGTACTATGCTACTATGGGATATTAGAAAAATAGAAGCTTCTCTCTATGTTCTTTGATATTTTAAACATGAAAGTGTCCCAAATGAGCCCGACCTCCTGATGTTTACAACCTTGTATAATCTCTTCCCCTTCAGTGTGGACAAGACCTTTCTTTTACTTTTAACCAATATAATACGAGAAAGGTGATAGGATATCACTCCCATGGTTATATTATGTTATAAGATTCCCTCTTATTAGCAGACCCACTCACTTCTCCCTTGCTGGCTTTGAAGAAGAAAGCTTCCTTGAATCCCACAGTCACAAGGAAATGAATTCTGTCAATAAACTGAATAAGCTTGGAAGTGGTTTATTTTACAGATAAGAATGCAGCCCAGCTAACACCTTAATTATAGCCTTGTGAGACCCTAACCAGAGGACGCAGCTAAGCTGTGCTTCAAATTCTAACCCACAGAAATATGAAAGTATAAATATGTTTTGTTTTGAACTGCTACATTTGTGATAATTTGTGATACAACACAATAGAAAAATAACAAATTCTTCTTTAAATATAATTAAACCAAAATTTATGGTTAAATTTATGTACCATCTTTATGCTATTATAATTTATGAACACATTTTACAGTTGAGTCTCTTCTTTCTAAATTTTTTATTTTCCAGAATAAGTAGTTGTCTTAGTTTTCTTTGATTTGTTTTCTATGTACCTGTTACTAAATCATCTCTAAACCCTCTGTATAAGAGGAAACTCTTATTATTAATGTGATCAAACACAATGGGAAAACTGTCAACTTAATTATTATTATTGAGAAGTTTGATTCCATTCTGATCCTCTCTCCTTGCTCCCACCCTGGACAGCTTTTGGGTGATCATTATCTTCTGAATTCTAAAATTTTATGAAGATGTGTAGTAGTAATATTTCTACTTTATTCATTGTGTTGGACATCCAGCAAATACTTTCAGTAAAAAGAACATACATCAGTTTTTTTATTTACTTTTTTTTTTTTTGAAAGAGGGGTAATTCCTCCTCTCCATTTTTTTCCTTAAGTGGGAAGAACGTCAGGTCCTGTTTTTGCCCTAGAGCCCTTATTTCTTGCCTTCTCAAGGACTTTACTCTTACAAATGCATCCAGAGATTAAGGAGCGCAAATTAAGTTACTTTTAAGATTTCAACATTTTACGATTTGCTAAATCAATTATCACTCATCCATCTGCCTTCCCGCCTCCAAAATGTGCACGCAAGCGGGTGCGCCTGTGTGTGTGTGTGTGTGTGTGGTTAGCCCTTTTTAAGAGACCACTTTAGGGGCACCTGGATGGCTCAGTCAGTTAAGCAGCTGCTTTTGGCCTGGGTCATGATCCTGGGGTCCTGGAATCGAGCCCCACATTGAGCCCTGCACTGGGCTCCTTGCTCTGCAGGAAGCCTGCTTCTCTTTCTCCCTCTGCCTGCCACTTGCCCTGCTTGTGCTCTCTTTCTCACTCTGTGTGTGTGTGTCAAATAAATAAATAAAATCTTTAAATAAAAAATAAATAAAAGAGCACTTTACTGTCATTTCAGTGTATTTTGGGGAAGACCAGAACATAAACTGTTCATTCTAATTTTCTTAATCAGAATCTGACCTCTCTACATTTAACTTTCCTGTTGTTAATGAGGTAAGCAGGAAAGATGCCATTGTTCTTCTTTTACTAATAAAATACTTGAGAGTCAGATTGCTTAAGTGACTTGTTTGAGATTACTAAATAGGTCCTGGAATACTGAAGTCTTAGGAGTCATATTTTTTAAAAATTTTTATTTAATTTAATTAATTAATTAAATTTATTATTATTATTTTTTACCTATAACATATTGCTTCCTAATTCTGGCTAGCAGCCTCAAAGATTAGTAAATTTGGAGGTGGCTTTCTATTCTGGTGTTTCCTAAAATGCACCCCATACTACACTAGTCCCAGGAGAATCTCTGTAAAAAAAGATACCATAATCAATCATATTTGAGAAATACTCTATGCTAATGGTTCTCTTAATTCTATGACACTATTAATTGTAGGAAATTGTTATTAATATTTAATAATAGAGTTTGGTGAATCTGTAAGGAAGAGTGGGAAAGAAGCATATCAAAAACTATGTTATAAGAAAGATAGAATGTGAGAAATGTAAAATGGTTTTTAGTAAATCTTAGAATTGAGAAAATGCACTGTATTTACTTTCCATAGTTGTTTATATATTAAAGACTTCAGAAATGGTAATAAAGAAATCTGGTAAGAGTATTTAGTTCGGTGTTTCTCAAATGAATTTTACCATTAAAACCCTTTTTCATTTAACACAGATTAATATTCCGAGTAATTTTGAAACCTCCGTTTTTCCTTACCCCCCCAACCCCACAGTATATAATCAAGCACCGCTCAACCCTGGTGCAGCAGCTCCTTCTGCCCATGGGTCCTGTCCCCATGCTTTAATAAACCACCATTTTGCACCAAAAAATAATATCTCAAGTAATTTATTAATTTAATAACTGTTCATTGAATTTTCTGCCATTTGTAGGATACTATGCTGTGCACTGAATATTGGGCATGATGGTAGAACAGTTCAGGGCTTCATGGAGTTTAGGTGAGATGAGTGTATATCTAACAGAGGTTTTAGCCTAATCTGAAAATTAGCTGTTTACTTTGAAGAACTGAGATTCAAAATAAAGCCAGAAGGAGGAGTATGAGTTAGTTTCTTGCGGGGTGTGGGAGTGGGGAAAGGGAGCAGGGAGGTCAAAGAACATTCCAGGAATCAGTAGTGCTATTTCAGACTCCACAAGAAGAAAGCTGAGCTTTCTTCCTGCATTTACAGACAAGGAGAGTATAACCTAGAAAAGTTAGAATTAAACAATGTCAATCTTGAATGGAATCTTAGACATCTAATTTAATACTATGCCTGGCACACAAAGTACCTTGACCACATCTTAGGTAAATAGTTGTCCTCCTTTTTTGAACCAGCAGTTTTCAGAGGTTAAGAGATACCTGAGCCTTTTTTTTTTTTTTTGCAGGTTTGTAAAATATTTTTAAAAATGCTAAGATAGGATTATTTTAAATTTATAATATTTACACCAAATGAATATCTTTTGATACACATCTAAAAACACTAAGGAAACACAACATCATATAGAGATAATGCCGAAAGTTTTGACATAAGTCTCTTATGAATGCGAGACTCAGACTGAATTATACTCCTAAGTCTCATCCCACCTTCCCTTACAGTATAGGTTTCATAGAAAGTTACTATCTCTATTTTATAAGTTGAACTGATAATGTAGCATTCACCTATTGGGCTATCTCTTGAGACATATAGAACAAACAAGTCCTCTTCCTCTTCCATCAAAAAATCCTTTATGTATGCATAGACATTCACTGTGGTTACCATTGTTAAAATATTTCCAGTATCTTTAAGCATTGCTCAGATGCCAGTTTCTCAGACTTTTATTCTTCTACTTCATGTTCTAATACCTTGGGAAACCTAGAGGTTTGCCTTCATTGGTTCTATGATGTTCCTCTGTCCATACTGTAGCTTAACTTTCTGCTTGTTAAAATGCGGTTTCTGAACCTTTTCAGGCACTTTGATTCATTTCATATTAACTGACAGGGCATTTCCCCTACTACTGCCCTATCCTATCATCACCTTCCAATAGTGAATTCTTACCCTGAGTGGAATGGATTCTTTGAGCAAAACAAAATTAAGATTGCATGTTAGTCTACCATCTCGGTATCCCAATGTAACATGTATACCCTAAGTCTATATTTCAGCCAGTCTGACATCCTCATGGGCCACACTCATGCCAGTCACTGAGAGGGAACTAAGAATGCTTGAGAGAAGTTTTGGGCAATTTTCTAGGACTCCTCTCACTCTCTCTATTTTCCCCTTGAATCCATCCCCTGTTTTAGACTTGATAATGCAGTAATTTTCACCTGACTCTGACTCAATATTTCTTTAAGTGCTTTGATTGGGTATTTTTCTTTGTTCTCTTTCCAGTGGCTCCATGTAAGATATCCTTCCCCTCCTTTTGACCTCTTGGAACACATTCCCTCCAATGTCCCTCTTATATATTATACTGGAAAAGCCCATTTTGATCATTACTGAAGCTACAAATGTACAATGAGAACACATGGGAAAACTGGTCTCTCATTAATTCTAGAGAGTTCTCCATCACACCTAAATTCCTGGAGCATTTCTCATCTGAGACATGTAATTGTTGCCCAGCATAACCAAAGATCTCCAAATGTGATAAGTTCATGAAGGCTTCTAGAAGAAAGTCTAGGTCAGGATCTCTATCTCTAAGCTCCTTGGGAAGTATCAGAGCCCAAGAGACAATGAGAAAATTTGGTGATAATCCTTTGGATGATTAGATAGTTGTTTTTAATTACTCATTCATTTTGCCATGGCTTCCCATAAAAGTAGGCAAAGTATCTTAGCTGGGTTCATTGGATATTGGCCTAGGTCCAGTGAACTGCTTAGGCCAAGTTAGTGTTAGCAGAGGTGATGCAGCTGAGGCTTCATATGTGCTTTCCTGGAGTTCTTGAAATCTTGTGCTTTGGCTAACTATCATGAGAAGAGCAAGCCCCAGGCAAACATGGGTCCCAGAACAACAGACTTGAACCTGACCTGACACTTCGAGCAGAGCTGCCTCGGCCAACTAACAGACTGGTTAGTGAACAATGTTTATTGTTATAAGTTACTGACATTTTGGAGTTGCTTATTAAGTAGCTTTACTATAGCAGAAACTTGAATGATAAAAATCTTCCTTTATACCATATTTAATAGAAATGCCTTCAAGATAATTGCCTTTATTACCTCCTCATGGAAAAATTTCTATTATTACATGTTAAATTGTGTTCCAAAAAAGATATGTTGCTGGGGACGCCTGGGTGGCTCAGTTGGTTAAGCGGCTGCCTTCGGCTCAGGTCATGATCCCAGCATCCTGGGATCGAGTCCCACATCCGGCTCCTTGCTCGGCAGGGAGCCTGCTTCTCCCTCTGCCTCTGCCTGCCACTCTGTGTCTGCCTGTGCTCAATCTCTCTCTCTCTCTGACAAATAAATAAAATCCAAAAAAAAAAAAAAAAGATATGTTGCAGTCTTAACCTCCAGTTCCTTGAATGTGAACTTATTTGGAAATAGGGTTTTTGCAGATGTAATCAGGTTAAAATGAGGTTATACCTGATAGGTTGGACCCTCATCCAGTATAACTGGTGCCCTTATAAGCAGGAAAAGCAGAAATGCAGATGGAGAAACATGAGGAAATCACTATATGATGATAGAGGCAGAGATTGAAATGATGCCTCTGCAAGCCAAGGGATGCCAAGGATTGACAGGCCCCATTTGAAGCGAGGAAAAGGCAAAGGATTCTATTCAGGGTCTCGGAGGGAACAGAGATCTGCTGATACCTTGAGTTCAGACATCTAGCCTCCAGAACTATAAAAATATACCCGGTTTTTGATACATTGTTATGGAAGCTGTTGTAAACCAATACCATTTTCCCAATGCCCCTGAACCCCTAAGTTTTTTCTCTCTTTGTAAAATGCCTTATTTGTACCACTGGTATGCCTTTATCATGTTCTACCTATTATCAGAGTTACTTCTGTCTCTCATACCAGGCTGCACACACCTGAGATTTTGTACATTTTCCATGATAATTAAGTGAGTTAACTTATCTGAAAACGTTTTGTGAACTGCTAAATTGCAATACAACTGTTGGGTTGTTTTATGTTTATTAATTTGAACTTTGTCACATTCCATCATTTGCTCAGTACATACTTATCAAGTGCCTACTACTGAGTGCCAAGCATGGCTCCAGGTGAAGTGGATACCATGCATGGAGTTTATAAACCAAGTAAATTCATCATGTAGGATTAAACAAAGTGCTGTGATGGAGAATAATTAGGGGCATCTACTTTACAGAGTTATGACAGCCTTCTCTGATGAGGTGATATTTAATTTGAGACCTGAATAATAAAAACATGTCATCAGTGTGAAGAGGCAGGAAAAAAGTTATTCCAGGCAAAAGAAATAGCAAACTCTACACCCCTGTTTGAAGAAAGAGTATGGCTCAAACCTAGAGACAGATGGAAGGCAAAGGAAACTGGACCAAAGTGAAGTGGGTTCAGTTCACTTTGTTGATGTTTGAGAGGGAGGTAGGGGCCAGTCTTCTAGGGTCCTATAGGCTGTGGTCAAGAGTATGGATTTTTACTCTAAGTGTAATAGGATATTCATCCTTTCTGATGGCTGCATAATATTCCATTGTATGTATGGACCATATTTTCCTTATTCACTCATCTTTTGAAGGGCATCTTGGCTCTTTCCACAGTTTGGTGATTGTGGCCATTGCTGCTATGAACACTGGGGTACAGATGGCCCTTTTGTATCAACATGGACAGGACTGGAGGAGATTATGCTAAGTGAAATAAGTCAAGCAGAGAAAGTCAATTAGCATATGGTTTCACTTACTTGTGGAGCATAAGGAATAACATGGAGGACATTAGTAGAAGGAAAGGAAAAATGAATTGGGGTAAATTGGAGGGGGAGACAAAACATGAGAATCTGTGGCCTCTGAGAAACAAACTGAGGGTTTTGGAAGGGGGGGGATTCAGGGGATGGGGGAGCCTCGTGGTATGTATTAAGGAGGGTGTGTATTGCATGGAGCACTGGGTGTGATGAATAAACAATGAATCTTGGAACACTGAAAAAATAAAAAATATAAATAAATAAATAAATAAATGTATGTAATAGGGGAACTACTGGAGGATTTTATGTAAAGGGGTAAGATGGAATTTAAATTAAAAAATTCATTTGGCTTCTATGACGAAGTAGGTGCTGGTTGGTAGAAGGAAGAGCAGGAAGAAAATAATTAGGATGAGGCTGTGATAATTATCTGGGTGAGAGGTGGATGATCACATGAATTAGAGTAATATCAGTGATAATATTGGTAGGTTGGATTAGGATAGGTAGGTTATGTGGTTTCTTATCTGTGTGGTACCTTTTACTGAAACGCAGAAGATAGGTTTTGGAGGAAAGTTAGGAGTTCACAAAAAATTTCCCTCAATGTTTCCCTCACAAATGTCAACTGTGGGTCCTAATATAAGGGACAGAATTGGAACAAAAATTCTGACCCAATAGATATGGAAATTAGGTGTCAACTGGACCTTATGCTTTGGAACAGGTGTTGGCAAACTTTTTCTTTAAGGAATAGATAGTAAATATTTTAGTCTTTGCAAAATAATATTGGATATGATGTAGATACTTATAATCATTTAAAATATAATCATTTAAAATTGTAATCATCTAAAAATATAAAATCCATTTTTAGTTTGGAGGGCCATAAATAAAATAGGAAAGTAACTGGATTTGGTTTGTGTAAGGTATTTTGTTGACTCCTGGTCTAGATCAGTAGTTGACATACTACTGTTCATGGACCAAATCTAGTCAGCCACTTGTTCTGTAAATAAAATTCTTATTTACATAGCTTTATGCCTATTTGTTTACGTATTATCTATCCTGCCCTAATGACAGTGTTGAGTAGTTGCAACAGAGACCATATTTCCTATTTCGTTTGGGTTGTCATAACAAAATACCATAAACTGGATGGCTTAAACAATAGAAATTTATTTTCTCATTGCCCTGTAGATTGGAAATCTGAGATCAAAGTGCCAGTATGGATGGGTTCTGGCAAGGACTCCCTTTCTGGCTTGTAGATGGCTTCCATCTTGTTGTATGCTCACATGGCCTTTTCTCAGTGTGTGTACAGAAGGAGAAGAGAAATAAAGCTGCCAGGAGTTTCTTCTTATAAGTGTACTAATCTTATCATGAGGGTTCTACCCTCATGACCTCATCTAAACCTAACTACTTCCCCAAATCCCCACCTCTAAATATCATCATATTGGTTATCTAATTAATCAGGGCTTCAACATATGAATTTGTGTGGGGGGGGGGCGTAGTTCAGTCTATAGCACTATATACCTCACAAGCCTAGAAGATTTATTATCTGACCTTTCAGAGGAAACATTTGTCATCTCTGATCTAGATAAGAATGCTTGAGCTCCCTTCTTCCATCCTGTGGAAAATCTATTATCTTTTGTATGTTTTCTGCAAACCCCTAGGAGGCTTCTCTTCTCATGATCCCCCCTGAATCTGAGTCCTTGTACTCACACATAGATCATTTCACCATTCCATACATGGTCTACCTATTCAGCACTGTTTTCACAAAGGGAAAGTTCTACTCCATTCTGTGATGTCTATAACCGTTAAAACAAAATGCAAGTAAACAGCATTGTTCTAGGACTTTATGGGACAGTTAGGCTTTGAGGGTATGGAGGGGATTTACATTATAAAATAAAAAGAACTTGAAATCCATTATTGGACGTTGTCACATTTCTCTTCTTTAAAGTGTCCCCTTACCACACTGGCTAATGTAGGTGCCAATCTCTCACCAAGATACTCTACTCTCTTCATTTTTCTCTCTTCTCCTTTTCCTACTTTGCTTTCCCCTATGCCCCAAATCCCAGTTTCTTCCTCTTACTGAATGGCTGAGTTACTTTAAAAAATTTCTTTCTGCCAGTCTATGATAGGTTACATCTTTTACTCCCAAGAGACATACCAATATTTCCTTTTCTTGGCTATTGTAAAAATGTTGTAATAAAAGTTAGCTATTAATTTTTTGTAAAGATTCTTTTTCTTAAATCAAAACTGCTTCCTTCTTAAGGAAAATTCTGTTTCTAACCTTAAGATAATAACTTCTTTTTATCTCAACACTAAAATATCATGGGTGTTGAACAGTTGTCCTCTGCATAGTTACCTGCTGTACCATCTTGCCATTATAGAACTGCCATAACTGTTATGGCAGTTCTATAATGGGAGAAATTCTTGGTTCACTATTTTGTGTCACACAGTATACTAGATATGTGACTTACAGTATAGTACCTCATTTAACGCTTACCCATCTCTCCTAGGTAAATCCTTGTTTCCTCATTCTGCAGATGAGAAAACTGAGGTTCAGATGCCTTTGTGTCCAAAGTTACATCTTTAATAAATGGGATTTGAACCCATCTTTCTGTTGTTAATTTTTGAACTGTTTTCACTGCACCATACAGTTTTGAATCTGGTTAATCTTTTATGGAACACCAGATATAAACAGAGGAAAATACATCATTTTCTGGGGAGCAAGAAAATGAAGAAATATTAGTTGATATTTTTAGATACTTTCAACTGTTGGGCCAGATTGTGGAATGGGGAAATGACAAATATCATATTTCTGTTCCAAAAAGGACAATATACCACATAAGTAGTTCTCCTTAGGTTAGTATATGAAGCAGGTGTGGGGGAAAATATGAGAAACAACCTTGTGGGCTCCAGTGAGGAAACACTTCAAAAAATATCATTTGATTAAGAGACAGCCCGCATGATTCAATGAGGAGGCGGAGGTATTGCCTTGGAAAAGCATCAGATAAAGAAATACTAAATGCCTGTAGAAGTGTCGTGGGTATGGGGGCTAAAAACAGCTTGTGGAATGGCAAACTTTCTGAAAAACATGGCAACAGCAAGTGTCCGTAAATGGCAACTTCACTCTCTGTGGATGAGTGGGAAACAGCAGAGGATAATTTTTAGATTGCTTGTTTTTTACGTTAGTGGAGTGAAGTGATGCCATTGGAAATATTAAGAAGGATGAAAATGTGTTGGTGACGAAAGAACACTTATGAAAATAGAATAGCTCTAGGACATGGTAACCTGATGGAGATCACTCGATGACTAAATAGGGAATATTGTTGATACCTGAAAACTAGTGCTCTTAGCCATTTAACCAGAATAGAATCATCCCTTTCATCAGCAGCACATTGATATAAAAACAGTGTTCTCCACAACAAGAGGCCTCTTTGAGTTTACTTCGTTATCTTCAGATAACAGAATACCTCAGTTACTTGAATGCTTGAAGAATGGAGGGGATTCTGGGCAATTATATTTTCTGATGATTTGTTTATCTTGTTTCACAAATGTCCATATTTCCTTTCTGTCTCAGTCTAATGGAGGATTGGAAATCTAGCTAGGCTTCAAGATTTCTATGGATTAATAAAGACTCCCTCCATTCAATAGATTTTTGTTGATAAATTACAATGTAGCAGGTTTTGTGGTGGGTGTGGATGACTTAAAGATGAGAAACCTGCCCTTGTAACATTCAAGAAAAAGAAAAGTAGCCATTGATACTGAAAGATACTGGGATGACAACAGGTTAAAATCAACACATTCTTGAAGCTAACCTAAGAACCATAGAACAATATATTCTGTGATCATAAGACTCCATCTTCTAAACATGAAAGCAAAATATGTCAGATGGAAGACTATATTTAGTAAGAGTCTGGTTGGTTAAGCTTAGTGTACATTAAAATATAATGAAGATAGTATTGAATTCAAGTTCAATCTTACTATTTCTTGTTAATTTTTAAATTATTATTATTTGCTAGGTTCTAATGATAAGAACCTATTGTCTCAGATTATTAGGATAGAATAAAATATCTCTACCGTTTAAAAAAATATTTTATTTATTTACTTGAGAGAGAGAGCATGACAGGGGGAAGGTCAGAGGGAGAAGCAGACTCTCTGCTGAGCAGTGAGCCTGACTGGGGCTTGATCCCAGAACTCTTGGATCATAACCTGAGCCAAAGGCAGACACTTAACCAACTGAGACACCCAGGTACCCCTTTATCATTTTTCAATAAAAAAACCCCACAATCTTTTAGCAAAGAAAATGGGCCAGGGAAACTTTCTGAGAGCTAGGCATATTTTAGGTAAAGAAAATATTTTTAGGAATTTGAGATTACTGTCTATTTGAGAAACACTGAAAAAGTTTTATTTTCTCATGAAAGCATGGAAATAGTCGATAATATATATTGTGTTTGCATCATACCAAGTGATTTTCTTAAATTATAAGCACTGGAATCAGGACTTTTAAATTATGTTTTATTAATGGGGCATATTGGATGAATACTATTTAGCACACCATAGTTTCAAAGGTCTCTAGTCTCTCACCCCACCTTTAAATTCCTTAATAGAGAAGGATTAAAAACTTAGAGAAAACTTTATTTTTTTTTCCTTCCTCTTAATACTCTCTGCATTAATTCTCTTTCCTCAGAGTCTTGGAAGTCTCCTTCACGCAGTCAAATACTTAAGTTTTGGACCTCTCTTTTCCTTCTGTTTTACAAAATCTACATTCAGCTATTTTTTTTTTAACTGGTATAGATTTTTTTAAAAAGCCCTAGGTTATAATAAAGTAACTTATAGCAGTTTAATCTGTGTGAGACATCAAAAGACCATTCACACCTAAACAATGAGCTTATAGAAAATGAATAGGGCCCTTTGTAAAATTTTACTCCCAGCTTCTATTGAATACCAACTGCAGTGTGGAAGAAACTGTAAGGCACTGGACGGGATTGGGAAGCAGGATATAAAAATGGATAAAACACAGGACCCATTATGGAGTTAAGGTGGGGACTAAAATATATCATGCATGACTAGAACATGATGTTGAATAAAGTAAATGCTGTAAGAGAAGATCTAAAAATTCAATTGCTTTTCAAAAGCAGAAGAAATCACATCTAATTGAAGGGATATTGGGGCATGACTTTGTGGAGGAGTTCATATAAGTTGAGCTTCATGAATGACTAATATTTTAACAGACAAAAAGTAGGTAAAGTATCCAGATGTCAAAAACATCATGAATACAAATATGGCATCAAAAACCTTCAGGGTATGTCTGGAAGAATGGTTTATGGTTTAGTTTGGCCAAAGAGGTGGGTTTTCAAACTTTGGTTAGTAGTAAAACTTATTTTTTTTTCCTTCTTCAAATGAAATGTTAAGCTGAACTCTAAAGTATAATATAAATCAAAATAATCAAGCTGCTCTAGTTGTGTGTCTGTGTGTGTGTGTGAGAAAGAGAGCGAGAGAGAGAGAAAGAGAGAGAGAGAGCACAACCAGGAGTATATTAATGTCCTCAAGATGCCATAACAAATTACCAAAAACTCAGTGGCTTAACACAACAGAAATGTATCCTCCCACAGTTCTGGAGGCTTAAAGTATGAAATCAAGGTGTTGGCAGAGCCATCCTCCCTTTGAAAGCTGTAGGGAAGAATCCTTTCTTATCTCTTGCTAGCTTCTGGTGGTTGCTGACAATCCTTGATATTCCTTGGTATGTGGCAGGATAACTCCAATCTCTGTCTTCATGTGGCCTTCTCCCTTATGCCTGTGTCTCTGTCCATTTCCTCTTCTTATTAGGATCCTGTCATATTGGATTTAGGGCTCACTCTAATTCAATATAGTCATCCTAACAAATTACATCTATAAAGTTCCTACTTATGTTCGTAGGTACCTGGGGTTAGGACTTCATCTTATCTTTTTGGGAGACACAATTTAACATATAACAGGAAACTTTCTTAAGATTCTGAGTTTTTATGGAAAGAACCTAGATGCCCATCAACAGATGAATGGATAAAGAAGACGTGGCATACATATACAATGGAATACTATGCAGCCATCAAAGGAAATGGAATCTTGCCATTTGCAAAGACGTGGATGGAACTAGAGGGTATTATGCTAAGCGAAATAAGTCAATCAGAGACAGACAATTATCACATGATCTCTCAGATATGAGGAATTTGAGAGGCTGGGCAGAGGGTTGTGGGGAGTAGGGAAGTTAAAAATGAAATAAGATGGGATTGGGAGAGACAAAAACCATAAGAAACTCTAAATATCACAAAACAAACAGGGTTGCTGGGGGGTGGGGAGGTAGGGATAGGGTGGCTGGATGATGGACATTGGGGAGGGTAAGTGCTATGGTGAATGCTGTGAAATGTGTAAGCCTGATGATTCACAGACTTGTACCCCTGGAGCAAATAATACATTATATGTTAATTTTTAAAAAAAGAGGAAAAAAAAAAGATTCTGAGTTTCCCTTGCTACAATGACACCTTTTTCCTAAAATGACTCCTGAAACTTTTTAACTGAACCTGAGGACTGCTCACTGGAGACACTGAGAACCACTGAGCCATGAGGGAACCTGTTCCCTCCTCAGCTGATTAGTAGAATCACCTAAAATACTTCTTATGTACAAAGTCCTTGAGGTCCACCCCAACAAGCTGAATCAGAATCTTGGAGTCTGTGTTTCTATGAAGCATTCTGGGGAAGCCTTGTGATTGATTAGCCAAATTCATAATAAACATTGAGTTGGAGCAGAGGGATATTTTGGAAAATAGACTGAAAAGGCAGATTATGGAGAACCTTGATACCAGTCTGAGGAACAGTCATTTCAAGGAGAATTTTATGGTGAGTTTTTACAGGAGATCATTTTTAACAATACATTGGAACACAGGACTGTTCCCCACAGTGAGTTCCTAGGAGACTCAGTCTGGAGTTCATATGGGTCCCCATCTTCTGGGAGAGCTCCCGAGCACACGGTGGGAACACCCTGTGTCTGAGGGGTGCCCTGCAGGGCTCTAGGGCTGGACAGCCCTCATTTTGCTGGCTGAGGAAGAAGTGCCTTCTGCAGCAGTTGTCTCGTGTTTCCTCATTAGGGTTGCTTCCACCTTGAGCACACGTGTGGGAGCACGCAAGGGAAGTCAGCATAGGAAGAGTACTGCCGGGACCTAATGGGCGGATGGGCCGCAGGGGAGGGAAGGCATGCTGTTGGTGACTCAGAGTCAGCAAGAGGTGGATGTCACCAGCAGGAAGTTGGAATCAGGAGGCATTGCCGGGTACTTTTCCATCCTCCCCCCCCCCCACTTGATTCCTAGGTCCAGGATGCCAAAATGCACAGGCCAAACTCAGGCTGTTTCCTAGAGCTGCACAAACTATTTGGACTGACTTGAGCTGGTCAAAATAAAACAACAGAAGAACCTGTCAGAATCTAGTGACTAATGTACAGCCCTGGTTGTGCAGATGGTTGTTTTGACTGATGATTAGACCAGGTGTTTGTGACCAACAACCTCCTACTATTTCTCACCATAAATAATACTCTACTTCAATCAGGAAAAAAAAAAAATAAGAATTTTTGCTGGGTGTTCTTTAAAAAATAAGTTGTGCCATTGAAACCTTACAACAAATCTTGGAGACAGTTGTCCCATTTTATAGATGAGGACACAGAGGCTGGGGAACCTTTGCCCTCTCCCCTGCTGTCAATAGGGTGCAGAGCTATAATTCATCTCTGACTCTATCTGGCTCCAAAGCCCATACATTCTCCACTAGTCCAGGCTCCCTTCTCTGTCAAATGCTTGCCTGTGCTGGTTCAGCTGTGCATTCTCCTGTGCTCATCTTGGCTCAAGTTTTTATTTCTCTCATTTACAGGGGCCTCTTCTCTACCTCTCCATGTTTTACCCTTTTTTTTTCAGAACCCTATGCAGTAAGAAGATACCGTGAGAAGTCTGGATTCAGACCATATTCCATTGCCATCCTGGCTGTGTGCATTGAGCGTGTTGCTTAATTTCTCTGAGTCTTCCTCATTCATATGGAGGTAATGCCTGAAATTATTTATAAGTTACAGTTATGAGTACTCTGTAAAAGAATATGTGAAAAATGGTTCACATTATAAGAATGCATATATTATTACTCAAATTGAATTCTTTCTTGAAAGTTCCTTCTCCATTAATTTCTGGCTTGTTTGCCATCCAGTTCCTTTTGCACTTGCTGTCTGTTTGACAGTGTATAGTAGCTATGCAATTGCTTGCTATTTGTTTCATGTCTGTCAGCTCTATATTCCAGAAGAGGATTTAAAGTAGTTGTGGGCATTAGTCATTGCTTATTTTGTTCTTTTCTACATCTTTTGCTGGACACTTGCTTAGATGCTCAATAACTACAGACTGAAGATCTTTTATCAAAGTCAAAACAATCAGACTGTTTTCTACATGTACACCCAAACTCTAACTAGGAAATTGCTCTTAATTTTATATCAGCTCATATATTAAAAAGTTGGTTGCTTCTTCCATATCCCTTTTCTTTTTCAAACCCATTCCTTCTTTCTCTTTTTTCCTCCTTTCTATAAGCATTTCTTGAATAACTTCTAAATTATTAAAACTGGGAAAACTGCTCTGTTGGATAATCATCTACAAGGGTTGGATAGAAAAAGTGATGGTACCCTGAGGCTTGAACTCACAACCAGCCACTTCCCACAATCACAGCTAATTTTACAAAGTTCCTGGGAAAGATATGGGACAAAGAAAGGAACCAGTTAAAATTACACAACTGCTTTTTGTTTCTTTTTGCCTTGAATTACTTGGCTGCACCCCTAGCTCATCTGTAATGTTTGCAGTTGCAGGGAATTCTTTGGACTAGACCAAGTTCTCAAAGTATAGTCCTTAGATCACTTCCATAAGAATCACATGAGGAAGATACCTCAAATTATGTTAATCACAACAGTTCCAAAAGAATGCCATGATGGAAAGATCCCCAAGATGCCACAAAAAGGCCAATAGACCTAGAAGGAAAAAAAAATATGCGTGTGTGTGTTTGTGTGTTTTAAATAGTTTATCTACTATATCTGTATCTTATTTTTTAATCAAAGTAATACATATTTTAATGCATATTTAAGATCCAAAGAGCATGTCTTTGAATATATATGTACATATATATACACACATATCTTTGAATATATATGTATATGAGATACATATACTTTTATATATTCATATATCTCTCTATGTATCCATTCTATATATAATGTGTGTATATGTGTGTATATATATAACCAGCAAAGCTTTGTCCCCTACTTTTGCCTACCCTTTACTAACCTCCAGATCTACTTCTCAGAGGAATTCATTTCAACTCTCATATCTGTTTATTTTCACTAGTTAGCCACAAATTTCTGAATAACATGCCCATATCGCCATTTCCTGGTTTCTTAATTTTAGACATTAATTGCCTGTCTTAAGGTAAATAAAGATTTAGCTTTCTTGTGATTGCTACTTTCTAGAGATTCACGTTTTACAGTTTTGAGAAATTTCCTTTTTCTTTTCTCAAATAATTTCATCACTGCTCTGTTTTTCAGGTGTCCTTGGTGTCCACATCAGTAATATATGCCCTCTACCTTTCTTGTTTGTTTTTCTTTCTCCTTCTCCATTTTCTTCTTACTTGCTTGTGTACTTTCTTGGAGACATTCTTGACTCCCTCTTCTAAACCTCCTGTTGCATGTTTCACATTGGATACTTTTAATTGCCTAGAGTGCACTCTTTTCTACTTATTCCTTTTTTCATGGCATACTCTTCTTGTTTACTAGAGACAAAATCTTCAATTTCTTTTGCTAACCATGAGGATATTAAGGATAAACTTGTTTGCTCCTGTTTGTTTGCCTGTTGGCATTTTTTCTTTCGTGTTGAAAGCTTTTTTAAAATGCCCGCTAATCCTTAACTGCCAATTCATGTTCAAGTGTGAGGCATTAAGAAACCAATAGAAAGTTCTGTGTCTAAAGAATGAATCAGTAGACTCATTAGTATTATTAGTAGTATTAGTATTAGTAGTATTGGGTGATTAAATGGTGAATGAGTTTGTTTTGATAGGAAGATCCACTAAATGTTATGAATTTTCGATGGGGAAGGGTGGGGTATTCAGTTTACCAAGGGGAAAAAGAATCATCCAGTATTTTGCTTAGAAGGAATGTCTCATGGAATCTTATAGGCTATGGCAAGGAATTTAAGTTTAAGTGTGATGGGCAGTCCCTTGAGGGTTTTATGTGGTGGAGCGATAGGTTTACATATATATATATATATATATATATATACATATATATATATATATATATATATATATTTAAAGATTTTATTTATTTATTTGACAGATCACAAGTAGGCAGAGAGGCAAGCAGAGAGAGAGGAGGAAGCAGTCTCCCCGCTGAGCAGAGAGCCCGATGCAAGGACCCTGGGATCATGATCCGAGCTGGAGGCAGAGGCTTTAACCCACTGAGCCACCCAGGTGCCCCAGGTTTATATTTTTAAGTAATATTAAGCCTGTGTCATAAAGGAATAAGTGGAAAATTAGAGAAATCAGTTATATGGGGAGTAGTCCAAATGACATTCGATGCTCCGTTCTTTACCAGGTGGTCTGAATATTCCTGAGGAGTCCACTTTGTCCTTTGCAAAGAAACGAGGTTTTTCACAAAAAGCCCAGCAGATGAGGAGTTACCATTTATAATCTCTGGATCACTTAAAGACCACAAGGTAATAATGGGGTTCCTTAAATTTGTTTTTTCCTATTTGATTTTGGAATAGCCTAATACGAAGCTACCTACCTCCAAGCAGTACGGGCTAACTTACTCATCAGGTATATTTCAGTTTGGCTAAAATTATAAAAGGTAAGGTTTATCATTCACTCATTCATTCACTCATTCATTCCACTAATAGCTTTTATATAGAGTACAGTCTAGTTATCACACTAGTTAGCTTAACTTTATGGTTGGAAATTCTTTACATGTTTGACTAATAAAAAATAAGAAAAACAAGTCACTAATTAGAAAATTGGGTAATTTGTAGTTAATTAGTTTATACAGACAAATGTTTCAAAATAAGGTTACTGAAGGAAAAACATGATTAAAAATAACCCTTGAGAGGCGGTAGAGGATAATGATTAAGAAGACAGAGTGCCTGAGTTCAAAGCCTGACCCTTCTTCCACTTACGAGGTGAGTGCCCTTGGGGAAATGACTTAATATCCCTGAGTCTTAGTTCACACTTATACAGAATAGAAACAATAAAAATAGAACCTACTTCATGGGATTGTCGTGAGTACTTGAGTGAAGTTATTATTATTACTTTGAGGACAAAATACTTGGGAACTCACTACTTTAGATGATAAGGCTTGAGAATGTGTCTAGTTGGGGGAACGAGGCAGGCATTTCTAACACATCAGGAAAGCAAAATAAGTCTATATTAAAGTAATCCATACTTCCAGTGTAAGAGAACTAAGATGTTCTCAATTTGTATGGAGCTCATGAAGGGAAAAGTCCTGAAGTGCTTGAGTCTTGAATTTAGTCTTCAAACTATAAGCTTCAGAGTAGAAGTGAATGTAGAAATCACCCGGTTCAACCACCTCCATACAGCCCTTCACATTCCTCAGCTAGTGGGGAGTAGAACAAGGAGGGAAAGGAAGAGAATAGAAGGTTGATTAATGAAGAGTCTACTGCTGTGGACAATTGGTACTCAACGCTGCAGGGGGCCTCAGAGAGGCCAGCTAGAGTTGTTTCAGATCTGTTACATTTGAAGGGCCAGGAAGCTGAGATATTTTTCCTTCTGCTTTTGTTAAGGAGTACTGCTGTTGTTGGGGGTTTACTCTCCAACAATTCTATCCTAACCCATGTGTAGATCAGGCATATTACAACATTGAGAGAAGCCCTCAGGCAAAATCATAGATGTTTGAAGTAAAACTATTGGCCTATCTAGAAACATAAAATATAGTGGTATGTGGGCATGTGGGTATGTAGCATCTGCTACAGACCACCCTTTCCCCCTCTGAGATTGACTAGCATCCTCTCCTAAATTTATTCTGTTCTCTTACTGATTCTTCAGTGTGGTGGATGGTCATAATTTCTTCACAAAATAAAAAGAGGATTACTAGCCTAAGGTACAGTCCCCACTGTTGTAGATGGTCCTGAAGCTACTACTGATATTTATTATCTCCTTCCTCTTACGTCCATCTGGAGCCCTCTCATCTTCATCCAGTACTTCTGCTTGTCTAGGTTGCTTGCCTTATAGAGTGACCCAGACCTTCATCCCTGGAAGTTTCAAGTTCTTTATTACTTGACCCTTGTTAGTATGTGGTTCCAGAAATTAACAGTTCTGTGTTTATCAACAGTCTGGACATAAGAAGCCTAAACCACTGAGTTCCATGCATACTCCTTATACTATCCCAATTAGGTAGCAGTAATTTTATTTTCTCATGATAACTAGGGTTAATTACTGTTGACAATATAGAAACTGTCAATTATCCCTGCCAATAAAGAGCACAAAATCATTGGGTAGCAGATATAGTTTTAGAGTTAGAAGGATCTTTCTGTGTTTACTGGTTAAGGTATTTCCCCAACCTAGAAACCAGCAGAACATAAAATTGTTGAAATGGGAAGCACAAATTCACCTACTAGGTCACTAAAAGTAATTATTCCCAGGCCCTTGTTCCTACCCCTAAGGTCCCAGATTCTTGTATTCTACCTGTTAATCACAGCATCATATAGTGGCCCTTGGTTAAAAGTGTGTACAGTATGTTAAAGAATAACACCCCAATTTTGTAGGGTTCATCCCTAAGCTGATGCATTGGATATAACTTTAGGAGCTATTCCAACATTCTATAGGACCAAAATCTTCCAGATGATGTAGTATATGGTAGGAAAAATTGATCTCACCATCATGTGCCCATTTTCACATTTTTTTTTGTCTTAAGGTGAACCTTTTTTTTAAATTATTTTTTATTATTTATTTATTTAAAGATTTTATTTATTCATTTGACAGACAGAGATCACAAGCAGACAGAGAGGCAGGTAGAGAGAGGAAGGGAAGCAGGCTCCCTGCTGAGCAGAGAGCCGGATGCGGGGCTCGATCCCAGGACCCTGGGATCATGACCTGAGCCGAAGGCAGAGGCTTTAACCCACTGAGCCACCCAGGTGCCCCTTAAGGTGAACCTTTAACCTGAAGTGATAAATTAAATTTATCTGTGGGCCCTCCAATAGTGAAGCTGGCCAAGGCATTACAGGAAGGAAAGGAAAATATATACCCAGAATATTTATCAGTTTCAGTTAGGATTAATTATTGCTCTTTCTAGAGTGGAGTCTGATTGGTTAATCTCCTTGAGAGACAGTAGTACTACATCAAGTGCTCAGTATTGGCATCTGAGTCTGACAGGTTGAATTATATCAGCCTTGGTGAGTGGGACAATGTGTTGCTTGGTCCATGCACAATCTATTCCTGACACTATCACTGCTCAGATCCCATGGGAATGATGTTGGGGACCTATGCACAATAATACATTTGTAATGCAGTTGAGGAACATGGAACTTGAGGAATTTAATACTTTCATAGCAAGAAAAAACAAGCCTGTTTTTGGGGAGAGACATAGCCTCATTTCTTTTACTTAATGTTCTTAGTATGAAATTCATCTATATTGTGTGTCTGTATAGTTCATTCCTCTTTATTTCAAAGAAATATTCTATTATAAGGATATACCATGTTTTATTCACATGTTGATGGATTATTTAGGTTGTTTCTAGTTTTTGGCTTTTACAGATGAAACTTCCCTAAAAATTAATGTACAAGTCTTTGTAAAAGCATATGCTTTCTTTTCTTCTAGGTAAATACCTAGGAGTATATGGTCCCATGACATGATAAATATATATTTAAACTTCTAAAGAACTGCCAATTATTTTCCCAAGTGGTTGTTCCATGAGGTTGGTTATTGCCAAATGCCAAGTGGTTGTTCCTTGAGTGTCCCAATTGCTTTGCATCCTCCTCAATACTTGGTGGGATTAGTCTTTTTAGTTTTAGGTATTTTAGTATGTGTGTAGTGCTATCTCATTGTAGTTTTAATTTTTTTTATTCTCAATTAAGCAACATATAGTACATCATTAGTTTTTGATATAGTGTTCAGTGATGCATTAGTTTCATATAACACCCAGTGCTCATCATGACAGGAGCCCTCCTTAATACCCATCACTCATACCCCATCCCACCTCCCTTCCGTAACCTTCAGTTTGTTTCCCAGAGTCCAGAGTCTCTCATGGTTTTTTCCCTCTCTAAATTCTTCACATTCAGTTTTCCCTCCCTTCTCCTATATTCCTCTGCACTATTCCTCATGTTCTACATGTGAGTGAAACCATAAGATGCCTAGAAATAAACCTTACCAAGAGGTAAATAATCTATACTCTAGAAACTACAGAACAATTTATGTAAGAAATTGAGGAGGACACAAAGGGATGGAAAAACATTCCATGTTCATAGATTGGAAGGATAAACGTTGTTAAAATGTCTCATTGTGGTTTTAATTTGCATTTCCTAATGTGATGTTGATCATTTCATGTGTTTACTTGTCATCTATGTGGCATGCTTCTTGGGCAAAGCATCTGTCCAAATCTTTTGCTCATTTCTTATTGGTATATTTTGAGAGTTATTATTGATTTTTGAGAGTTGTATTTTTATTATTTATTTACTTTTTTACATTTTTTTTACATTTACATTTTTATTATTTATTTATTTATTATTTATTTTGTTTTTTTTTACATTTACATTTTTATTATTTATTTATTTATTATTTATTTTGTTAGATAAGTTAAGCAGTATCCTTGTTGACCACCCATCTATCTTGACTCTGGAACATTCACTGTCTGTTAGTAATCACCTGCAACCCCAAGTGATTGTCATTTTTCCGTTTTGGTGTTGCCTCCCATTTCAGTAAGTCCCTGCTTGGGCTGTACTGAGACTTTATCCTATATATTCTTTCTATCTATCCATCATCAGTGTAAAATAGGAATTTCTATAATGACCAAAATGTGCTATGTATTTTGACATTATTGAACTGATTTGAAAAATAAACTCATTGAGACTGTTTATTTTTAACCCCTTTTCACCTTCACTAAGGAAACAAAACACAGTGTATAAGTTTTATAATAAAAATCTATTTTAAAATCCAGTGAGTTTATACAGAATACTCAAGAAACCCCATTCTTATAACTGTATGCAGTGAAAGTCATAAATATGGTAAAAAAAATAATGTAAATCTTCTAATTAGTGAAATGTATTTCTCACTCTTCTCAAAGCAATGAGAGGAGAGAAGAGCAGATTTTGAAGAATATATCATCTGTGAGGAGTCTACTTTAAATGAGAACCTTCCGTGATTTCCAGGCAATGGAAGGGTTTTCAGGCTCTACTCTATATATAGGAAAGTGGCTTCTTCTTCCAACCCAGTGGGCTGAGGGGAATCTAAGATTTAAATGTTCTCAAGCACATCCACTCAAGTACCCTTGTTCCTGTTCTTGGGGTCTCACTCCTCTCAGACCCTCAGATAGGCAACCTGCTGGAGCTCTGAACAGCCTCCTTTGTAACTCTGTCATTCTCATAATCAAATCTTGGACCTGGTCTTCAGCACCATCTGGCTTCTGGCTGCAAGAAATTATATCTCTTTAAATGCTGCCAAGGGGACATCCCTGAGTTGAAATCCCTCATCATTCCCTGAGTTGGTAGTTGGCTGATGATATGTCATTTGTTCTTCAGGCTCTCTGAAATTTGCCTATAAAACAAGTCAATCAATTTCACCATCTTTGTAATCAATATTGCCTCCATGTCTTTAAATAGTAGTGCTACTGCACAAGTGTTCTACCCATATTCCATCTCAACTCTCAAGAAGTGAACATTTCAATAATTGTGATGCTACATATGCTGTGGGTATCACCAAATAAATTACTTGCTTTGAAATATTTGTCTTAGTTAGACTGAAATCTTTGGTGGAAACCCAAAGTAAGACAAAGATTTCAGTGCAAGTAATGTATTTATTTGGGAAGTGATTCCAGGAAACAATGCTAGGCAAGAGGGGAAGTGAGACAGGGAAGGGAGGGAATAATATGTGTGCTAATGAGCACACTGAAGACCAAGGCACTACGCAGAGACTATCTCAGAGACTGAGTGGGTTGGGAACTTGTCAGCCAGCTACCATCTGCTATTGACTGAGCCTGCTACATGACTGAGCCTGGTGGCTTTAAAACTTTGGTACTTCAGTCCACCTTGTATATGGACAGGTCATGCTCCTGAGACTAGAGAAAACATAGGCAGAATCACAGATACTGCCAGAAAGAATAGTCAGTATGTATAGTCATAATGAGTACCAAGTTGGTATGGTCAGAAGTAAGGTACCCAGAAGTAAGGTACGGCATTCTACCCTCTGCCTTGGTGTTCATTGTCACTCTGCACAACTTATCATACTCTTGGTTCTCTTGAAGATTTACAGTTTCTTGCAATAAAACCCTTGTTTTCTTAGCTTAACACCATTGCCCATGGAATATCCTCTGGAATATCTTTTGCCTTGGAATATCCTCTGTTCCCTAAGGCCCACCCAACTGCCCTTGTGAATTTCGACTCTTCTTTCAAATCTTGGTACAGCTGTAATTTGCCTTGGATGCATTCCCAGCCTCCCGCAGGCAGAGTTGCATTGGCCTTTAAGCCCACTTAATACCCTGTACATATTTCTGGTATAGAGCTTATTGTGTTACTGTTGTTATACTTGCTTTCCTTGCCTATCTCCTCAAAGCCTCAAAGGAACTTGGAACAACTTGAGGGGAAGGATTTCTCTTATTCATTTTTATTTCCTAAGAACATAGCATGGGGCCTGACATTGTTTAAAGAATCAAAGGTGGTGAATGAATAAACAAATGAATATCACATACTATAGCTCATATCTTTTTCAAGATCTCATAGCCAGCCAGTACCAAAGCTGGGGATAGAATTAATGCCTTTTAATACCCAGTCTTAGAGGAAATAGCTTTTTCTTTAGTAACTAGAAGGTAAACAAAACCCCACAAAACCACACAGATATGAATGTCATGGATGCCACATGAAAAGAATTCACTACACATTGGGGTTGCTGACTATGTAGTTGTCCTGCTGACAGGGAGAACTTTGGCCATGTTTGGTGCTGGAGCACCTAGGAAACTGCATTGGTTCTTCTGTTTTGATGCTCAGGCAGGAAGAACCTGGGGAATAGAGCTGCATTAATAAGTTGTTTGCTTTTCAGAATTTTCATTTGTACTTTGTCATTCAGTAGGCCCTTTCTTTTTTTTTTTTTTTAAAGATTTTATTTATTTATTTGACAGACAGAGATCACAAGGAGGCAGAGAGAGAGGGAGAAGCAGGCTCCCTGCTGAGCAGAGAGCCTGATGCAGGGCTCGATCCCAGGACCCTGGGATCATGACCTGAGCCAAAGGCAGAGGCTTTAACCCACTGAGCCACCCAGGTGCCCCTCAGTAGGCCTTTTCAGTGCTTCCATGGGTATGGCTAGTTCACTGTCTGTGTTTCACATTTTCAGCATACAGATGTCTTTCCAAGTAAGCTCTGCAGGACCTCAAAGTGACTAATTTAATTTTCTATCATGTAAATGCCTCATTTGTTACCTTACCATCACCCTAAAGTAATGATATTTATAGGTGCTTATTGCGGGCTCACCCCAAAACATCCACCGTTGTCAAATCACCACATTTTCTTCAACATGATTCCTCATTCATTGGGGGCAGCCTCTGGGCAAGCTGAGTTTTACACTGGCTTAGAGTTTCACAGAAGCCCTCAGGAGCCTGGTTCAGAATTCAACAGCGATTTTCTGCTTGAAAATCCAAAGATTTGCATGAAGGGCAGGGTTGGAGGTTGGGGATTTACCAAGACAGGCCTGCTCATGAGCCACCGAGGGGCTGCAAGACAAACGTTCAGCTTAGCCAAGTGGCTGAGGTCCCAGGTCTGACCCTGAGCTTTATTGCCTTAGAGCCCTGGTTTGCCTGCTTCAGGAGGAAGGGTCCTTCTTTCAGAAGAGTCTCACAGAAATGGAGCTCAAAGAGACTGAGAGATAACATGAAATATCGATTTATTCATATTGACACGTTTATCTCTCATGTACATTAGAAAATGTGTGTCGTAGTCTCTGTGTTATCTGTGTTAAATTCTAGAAAGCCAACTTTTAAAAAAAGATTTTATTTATTTGAGAGAGAGAAAGAGAGAGAGCAAGAGCATGAGAGGGAGAAGGTCAGAGGAAGAAGCAGACTCCCTGTTGAGCTGGGAGCCCAATGCGGGACTTGATTCTGGAATCCTAGGATCATGACCTGAGCTGCTGGCAGTCGCTTAACCAACTGAGCCACCCAGGCACCCTCGAAAGCCAACTTCTAATCAGAAAAGAATTTGCTGAGCATGGATCAGAGAAAGCACAGTTTGCTGCATGATTCCAATGCTGTCTGGCACCTTTCTGATAGCTCTGTTCCACTCTCCAATGGGTAGCTAGGATGCTATGTTAAAAATGCAAATCTGATTTTTGGCCTAAAAACTTCAGTGGTTTTCGATTGCTCTTGGAATCAAAGGGAAAAAAAACAACTTGTTTCATAAAGTCCAACATGATTTTACCTTCTCATCACCCAAGCTTCTGGGCTGGATTTCACCCTCCGAAGCCTTCTTTCCTGCTCCCCTTTTCCTGCCCGACTCATCTCTGCCTTAGCCTGGTTAACTCCTACAACTCTAAATAAATGTGTGTAATGCATGCTCTCAGATCATTCATAGTTTTATTAATGTTTTGGTAACCTTTTTTAGTAAGCACCTACTGTGGGTACGGGAATACAGAAGATCAGTGAACAAAGGTCTCAAATAGGAGCTCACATTTCTAGTCTTCTACAAAGACAGACATACAGTAGGGAATAATGACCAAAAGCAAATATGTAATATTTTACCTACACAGCATTCATGTGTATACACACATACATATACATATATATGTAATAATACATATATAAATATATATGTATAATGTATACATATAAAACATCTATAAAATACCTGAATATTTTATTTAAAAATATAAAATACTTTTTATAAAATTGTATTTTATTTACAGGGGAAGTCTCACTCATAGAAAGAAGTATGAGTAGAGACCTGAAGAAAGTGAGGGGAAGGCTATAAGTTTATCAGGGGAAAATTGTTCCAGAGAAGAGGAATAGCAGGTATAAAGGCCCTGAGGCAGGATTGTACTTTGTCTATTGCTTTGCAACATTTGTTACAAGTATTATTTATGGCACTTATATATGTATATATACTATTACTTTATTAATGCCTGCCTCTACTACTAGATGTCTAAGCTTCTGGAGAATGGACTGTCAATTTTTTTCAACATTGTCTTCCCAGAATCTATAGCATAGGGCCTGATGCAGAATACATAGTTCATATATATTTGTGGAATGGAGAAAGGGAAGGAGATAGAGAGGGAAGGAAAGAGGGGGATGGGAAAAAGGGAAAATAGAAATGAGGGAGAGGGAAGGAGGGAGGGACAAAGGGAGAAAGGAAGTAGAAGTCTCCAAAAAGGATGCACTAAGCTCCTTGTCTTGTGCACCCTCATCTCTGATATGGGCAAAGATGGGCACCACCAGTGTTAACCCCTCACATCTTTTCCCCTCTCTGCATCTATTAGTGGAGCAGTCCGTCTGTTGCTGACACAAAGTCCTAATAATTTCCTGTGGTTTAGTGTCAAATCTTACAGGCCTGAAAGAACTCTTCTGAATCCTTAATGTGATTCCTCATATTTTTACTCTGCTTCATTTTCTGTTGATTTTATAGTTCAACTCTCAGGAGGCCTTTACTTCTCCTTTTACCAAACTCTTAGGAGAACTTTTGCCCCCATCCCACCTTAACATGCATCCTTCATAATTTTCTTTTGATTTCTACTCTCCACCAATCTAGGCCAATGCCATAGACTATTCCAGACCAATCCCCCCTTTCTGGGACAGTTAAAATTCCCAGGCTGTTTGGCAGGGGTTTGCTTCCTATATATATTTTTTAAAGATTTTATTTATTTATTTGACAGAGAGAGAGATCACAAGTAGGCAGAGAGGCAGGCAGAGAGAGAGGGGGGAAGCAGGCTCCCTGCTGAGCAGAGAGCCCGATGCGGGGCTCGATCCCAGGACCCTGGGATCATGACCTGAGCTGAAGGCAGAGGCTTTAACCCACTGAGCCACCCAGGCGCCCCTGCTTCCTTTGTTTTTGAGGCTGTTACAGTTCAATGCAAAATTTAGAAGAGACACTCTCTAATCTAAAACAAGGATTCTCAGGAAGACGGGCTTTTTTAATAAATGAGATGGGCCAGATGGCAACGTCTGGTCTGGATTCTGAGATGGAGGAGAGCAGCCACACACCTTAATCAGCACACCAGTCAAGAGTAGATAGTACTGATGATACTATCAGTACTGATAGCACTGATTACGTTTGTTGCAAGACTTTTGTACTTTTGTTGAGAGTTTCCTGTGAGTCCTCCTGATTCGTTTCCCCATTTGCCACATGATGTAGGTGTTTCCTGGGCAACTCCATTCCTCCTCTATCAAGAGAATTTGAGAGGACTTCAAGCTCCTTTAAAGCAGTATCCTGGGAAAGACATTTGGATTTCAGAACAGAAATCTTTAAGAGCATCTTAGGTGCCCAAGCTCAGAGCCAGTGAGATACTCAAATATCAATCTTTTAGGCCAGGGCATCAGCAGACATTTTTGTAAATGGCCAAAGAGTAGTATTTTAGGCTTTGAGGGCCATATGGTCTCTGTCTAAAGTAATTAACTCTGATAATTATAGCATAAAAGCAGCTATAGACATTGTATAAATGAATGGGTATGGCTGTACTCCAGTAAAACTATTTATAAGCAAGATGGTAGCCTAGATTTGGCCCATGGGTGGTAGCTTGCTGATCTCTGTTATAGGCCATATAAAACCTTTCATTGTTGTTTTGATTGAACTCTGTATTTGATGGTAAGCAGCCATTAAAAACATTGATTATACAATTATTATTGTACATGCATTTTTTGAAAAGTTGATTATATACTTATTGTACACAATTTATAAGATCTAATCTTTTCTCCTGAAGATTCTGTCACTTTGTTTAATGCGAACTCTGGTGATAAATAGGAGTGGGGCATTTGGGTGGCTCAATCAGTTGAGCATCTGACTCTTGATTTAGGTTCAGGTCATGATCTCAGGGTCTTGGAATTGAGCCCCACGTCAGGCTCCCTGCTCAGCAGGAAATCTGCTTGAGATGCTCTCTCTCCCTCTGCCCCTCCCCCTACTATGTTTCTCTCTCAAATAAATAAAGACTTTAAGAAAAATGAAACAAAAACAGGAGTAACTTAAACAAATGTTCTAGTGCTTTGCTATTCAAAGTTTGATCCATGGACCAGGGGTATCCATATTATCTAGGAGCTAGTTAGCAATAGAAGAGTTGCATGTTAACATGACCCCTAGATGACTCATACATGCATTAAAGTTCAAGAAGCACTGTTTTGGCACTCAGCACTGAATGCCATGTCTCACAAATGTACCATAAAACTTAAAAGATGAAGGGTAGATTTCCAACTACTCCCTGAAACCAATGAAATAGTAGATTCAAATTTTGTTAAAGAGACTCCTATGGTAAATTTTTGTTATATTTTGTAACATTTTGCTACAAGTGTTAACCATTTACATATCTGTTTTGCAAGTGATTAATTTTCACACTAGTCTTTGAAGAGTTTAGCACATTTCTGCTTTTAAACCTTGACTTTCTCAGTTTTCTTGGCCTGGAATGACCTCACATTAACTTACTGACCTCTTCACTAACTAAATCCCATGCATCTACTGAGGCTCAACTACAGTCCCTTTCTCTTTGAAGTGCTTGCTTCCGTTTCTGAACTGCTATTGTCTGGTCAATTCACCTTTCGGTAAGTACAAGTTCTCTACTACAGTCACTCTGAGAGTGGAGACTTATATTTTGATTACCCTTGAAGCCCTAAGGTCTTATAACATGTTTATTTTAATATGGTAGGAGCCTTAAATATTGTATGTTGATTCCTATATCACAGGAAGGAGAGCCCACTTGCATTTGCCAAGTGAACAGAGTCCAAATTCATTCTCTGGACGAACAGACATCTCACTATGACTTAAGAAACCTACATCTTGATCCCATTTAAACCAGATAGGGACTAATAGCCATGGTACTTAACCCTAACCCCAGGAGTTCTGGGGATAGCATTGCATATTATGAACAAACTGTCGACATAAGAGGATATAGATAACATATGATATAGGATCCATGGAGAAGCTCATATTTTCCAGCACCCGATCTAGTCTATCAGATGTCATTTGGTTGAGGGTAAAGTGAAGATCTGCCACTGATACTCTTGTGTTTTCTGGTCAGGAGAAGCTGATTCCTGTAGAAAGTGTCTCCTGTGTCCATTTAGTAGATTCTTGTATAGGGAACCTTTCCATGAATGAATAAATCAAGCTGATTTATTCATTCATCTTTTGAGTGATTCTTGATATTTTAATCACAAACTTAGCACTATGCTTAACACTGTGTATTTAAAGGACATATAAAGAAGTACACTGTATGGTCCCTAACCTTTCCGGTTAGCTGGGGAGGTAAGTCAGAACCTGCTTAAGTGGTTAAATCATAAAACTTCTCAGCCAGTACTCTTTGTGGCAAAGTGTCCAGTTCTTAGTACCAATGCAATGGATGTATGGTCAGTCAGTGCTATGGTAGTTGATAGGAGAGTCAGAGATTATGGTAGCCTAGAGAATTAGGGAAGGTTTTATGGAAGCAGTGGGAATAGGGCATGCCCTAAGCAAAGGGCATTCATTGAAGGACTTTCATGGAAAGGCTTATGTTGCCCAGAAAGGAGATAAGATTAGTTCTCTAAATAACCCACCCCTTCCACTCCTACCTGCTTCTTTGTGTGTGCAGTCAAGGGAAAACTGCTGCTTTCTCTTTCCCAGAAGCTGCAAGGCACCACTGGCTAGGACTGGTCTGTTCGTCTTTCTTACTTCCCTCCCATCAGCCAACAATTTTGGGTACTTAGCAGTGTGGCTAGACTGACAATAAGATGGAAAATCCCCCCTTTTTCATCAGAATGCAGTTCATTTAGTCAGTGCCAAGTTGTCTTCTCTCTGGGCTCCCAGAGGAGGCCACGGAATAGACTGCACAGCAGCCTGGGCCTACCTGAAAGTGAAAGCGAATTCTTGCTGCAGAAAAAGAGCAAGGAGCTGCATATGCTGCATCATCTGTTCCTGCTTATTTTTTTCCGCTACTGCAATGAGACCTGATCTTAGCTCTGGGGGAGGCAGCAGCTAAGGTTGACTCCTATCTTTAGGAGAAAATATTTGTCAACTTTTATGTAGAAGTTTTGTGTTTTTTTTTTTTTCCAAATTACTGTACCACTTGTCATGTCATCAACAGATACTTATTAGGTACTGATTTTATGCCAAGCCCTATGTCAGATGCTGAGGATATAACACTGATTAAGACACAGTTCCTTCCTTCTTGGAATTTCCTATGTATGCAAGAAACAGATTTTTTTTTTTTTTTTGAGAGAGAAAGAGAGCTTGAGCTCACATGTGTGCAGGCAAATCGAAGGTAGAGGGGCAGAAGGAGAGAGAGAATCCTAAGCAGGCACCATGCCCAGTGCAGAGCTTGATGTGGGGCTCGATCTCATGACCCTGATATCATAACCTGTGCCAAAATTAAGAGTAGGACATTTAACTGACTGGCCACCCAGACACCCCAAGAAACAGAAAAATTAAGCCAGGCAACTATAGTTCAGTGATAAGTGCTATAGAAAAGTATACACATGATTATTATGCACCACCCAGGATGGCTAGCTTACCCAGATTTGGGAGTAGTGCAATAAGAAAGTCTTCCAAATACACTAATATCTAAGCAGAATTGTAAGAATAAGCAGAAGATGTTATATTGTGTTAGATGGGAAAAGAGGAAGCAGTAGGGGAATAATTCCAAGACAAAGTATAGAAGTCAAGATATAAATAAGACCACAGTGGTTTTAGGGATTGTTTATAGTTCAGATGGGCTGGAGAGAAGAGTACAAGTGAGGAGAGAATTTAGCAAAAAAGTCAGAGAAGTAAGTAGAGAACTTGTGTTTTGTATTCTTTTATGATAATGTTAATTAAGTATAATAAACATAGAGATAGGAGGCATGGCACACCATGCAGGGTCACATGGAGAAACACCAGGGTGGTTAGGAGGCCAAAGAGTGGAGCCAGAAAAAAGTTCAGGTCAGAGAACTTATTGGGGTTTCCATGGGCAAGGCAGGGCAAAGCAAGGTCCTGTCTAGTTTGAAAAATTTCAGTGGGCTTTGGACTATAGGGGTTGTCCCTTGTTGCTGTGTACCTGACCCTGGGTTGAGTAAGGCAGAGGATATTACCTCCTGTGGTGTATAGGCCAGACAGAGGAGGCATGGCTCCAGACAGGTTAGTCTGTGTCATAAAGGCGTGCTCCAGGCTGAGTCCTTTCCAGGTTGCAGCAGTCTCTGTTCTCCCCTGTAATTAGCTTTGGAGACTGGGTGTGGGTCGGGGAGGGAGGTTAGGGAGTAATTGTGGGATGTGTTCTTCTGGCAGAATGCATTCTCTGCTGTATTTCTTTTATGGGAGAGGGCTGCTCCTTTTAGTAGGAAGAACATCTTGCTGAAATATACTACATTTAAAGAAGATGGATGTTTTTCATTGTAGAGTGCACATCATTTCCTAGGTGACGTAGCTAAATAACCTAATAGGAGCAGTAGCCATAATAATACTACTATCATGAAGTTCCTAGTAATGTAACATCTGACATGCAGTAAGTGCTTATTAAATACGTAAATGACTGTTTGGTATCAGGAATGAAAAGCAACCCTCTCGTCATCAATGAATGGTGAGGGAAGTGAATATCTTCAAGGATAAGAGGAGCCCCTGAAGGAAAGGGATACCTTTTAATTCATTCATTCCACAGATCTTCAGTGAGCACTTCTTATGGGCTGACATAGGGCATGAATAGACTCTGGGCTTTCTAGACTTTGGACGTGAATGGACTCTTAAGATACAATTGACTTGCTTCATAGATTTACCAGAGACCTCCCCAAAATAATCTGTAATTTTCCTTAATCACTTGTTAACTGAATGTTGCGAAGCTCTCTGTGGGAGAGGGATGTGAGGAAGTTAAAAGCAACAAGAAAATTAGGATTATAGTATTATTAGAGTGCCAACTATATTTTAAATCCTTTAGACTAGGTGACTGTAGAAAGAACCTTTCTGTTTCTGGAGAGCTTAATCCTCCCAGATAATTTCCTCTAATGTGCCACTCCACATCCAGTCCTTTTTCTTTTTTTTTTCCCCAACTCCTTAAGCCTCATCAGAGACTGCTGAGCAATCTTTTTGAACACAAGAAAGAAGGTTATTGTCATCATTATGCTGTTACCCTTGAAGAAAGCATGTAAAGAGACTGACAGAGGATGCATAATTTAAGAAAACATGAAAACTGGAGGTTGCAAAATAGCCTCTTGCTTCTCCTGACTGCCACTAAATCTAATTGATACTAAATATATTTATATGCACGTGCACACACACATACACACACACACACCCCTACTATGGGACATTGGATCTATTTGTTCACCAATATATAATCCAGTATTTCCACAGTACTTGGCACAAAATAGGCACTTAATAGACATCAGCTGAAAGGACAAATAAACTGTATTTCCAACCCCTCTTCCCAGTTATTTCTTGTGACTATCTTTTTCTATTTGCTGTAGCTTTTATATTCTCACAATTTCATTCCAGATATTTATCTTCATCTTCCAACAATTGTTCTCATTAGTTTATAAAACTTCTGTATTATTAGGGAATTACCTTTCATTACCTGTGTCTCCACCTGGTTCATGGATTTAGGCGGGGGAGCAGATCTTTGATCTCCTCATTTTCCCTTTCATTTGTTCCCCAGACTTCTTTCCGCCTCACCACTGGATTGCCCATTCCATGATACCTGCATCCCTGCGGGGCTTTCTTAAAGACCTAGTGGTATAACAATGGCCCCAGAACTTTTGTCTGCTGATTGGGTTTGGATATCCTTCCTTCCTCCCCCAACCCCAGGTTTCAATTTCAATTCCAATTCCAATTTCAAATCAGGGAAGTTTTGAATGAAGCAGCTATGCTGTGGGGGAAGGAACATTGGGATGGGAATCACACCTGGGTTCATGGAGTTATTACCACTTACTAAATGCTTATTCTTGGGGATGTTATTTAAAATCTTCTGAGCTTTGTTTTCATCATCTCTAAAATTGGATTAAAAGCACTAACATATGGAAATATCTCAGCACAGTGCTTAGGTATAGATTCATTTGTTTTCCCTGCGTTCCCTGACCTCTAACTCAAGGTTTCTTAACCTCAGCATTATTGACATTTGGGGCCAGATAATTATTTGCTGTGGGGTCTGTCCTGTGTGTTGTAGGATGTTTACAGCAACCCTGGTCTCTGTTTATTAGATGCCAGTAACCTTCTCTCCCAGTTCCCAGGACAAAAAAATGTCTTCAGACATTGCGAGATACCCCCCGGGGTGGGGTAGAGATGAGGCAAAATTTCTGTGGTTCAGAACAAATGCTTTAACTTTAGAAACTGAAGGTAGTAAACTCATTCTGCAAATTCAGTTACCTCAGATGTCTGAACCAATCCTTCCCACACTGGAGGATGTAAGATTCTTTTGGCAGTTGTTCATTATTCATCCATCCATCTTTAATTCATTCATTTATATGTTTCTTGAAGTTAGGTTTTTAAAAAATTAATTTTGTTCTTTGCTACATACCCAAAGGCCTAGAGTTGTATCTAACAACACATAGTAGATACGCAGTATATATTTGCTGAATGAATTAATGGGTTAATAAATAAATACATCTGTTATTTATCATCTATCCAAAATTTACTGAACATATCTGTCATGAAGTATAAAAAGATGAATAGAACAGGGAACCTGTACTCAGGGAGATTAGAATGTAAGGAGGGAGACAGAAATTTACACAAAACCAATAGATACCTATATTAGTTTCTTAGGACTGCCATATGAAAGTATCACAAACTGGATGGCTTAAAATAAGAGAAATTTATTCTTTCACAGTTCCAGAGGCTGGAAATCCAAAATTAGGGTGTCGTCTCCCTCAGAAGCTGCTTCTTGTTTCCAGTTAACCCAAGGCATTCTTCAGTTTGTGCAGCATAATTGCATTCTCCACCTTTGTGTTCACATGGCCGTCTTTCCACAAGGGTGTCTGTGTTCCTGTGTCTCTTCTCTTCTTATAAGGACACTGGTCATATTGGGTGAAAGGCACACCCTAGCCCAGTATAACCTCATCTTAACCTCATCACATGTGCAAAGACCCTATTTTCAAATAAAGTCATTCTGAGATACTAGGTGTTAGGACTTTAAATATTTTTGTGGAGGACAAAACTCAAACTCATAATAATAAGAAATCTGAACATTGAGGTAGAGAGAAAGTATTCTGTGACCTAGAGGAGGGAGAGAGCAATTCTTAACTGTGAATGGATGAGAGTAAAGAGACATTGATTGGCTTCCTGGAGACACCTTGAATGGTGGGTAGAGTCTGGGCTAGCAGGTTAGGATAAGAAGCAGCTAGTTCAAGCTGAAGATGAAGAATAAACAATGGCAGACATGGAGTTAGAAAATAGATGGCACACAGGCTATCATCCTCTGACTTGGCTTAGCCACTACCTGTTTTTTTTTTTTTTTTTTTAATTTTTTTTCACCACCTGTTATTTTATGCTGGTTCATTATTCTTGTTGATCCCAAATATTGCTCTCAAAACCTTCTTCAATACAACATTACAAATAGCTATGACCAGTCAAGCAGACTGTGTGCACAAAACCAAATTTATTTACTACTATGTCATAGAAGCAGGGAAGTATGTTTAAATTACTGGAAATAGTTCAGGTGGTGGGAACATGGGATTCACAGTATAATTAGTGGATCAGGTGGTTGATTCAGTTGTAAAAGCTATTATGAGAAACGAGGCTTAGTCTTTTGTTGTGGTTATTATTCTTGCATTCTATGAGATTTCTGTGTCTTTACTATAATTGCCCCTCCCCTGCAACCATTTTCTATTCTGCTCAATCTGGTTTGATAAGTTTCAACTCTTTTTTTTAAAGATTGATTTACTTATTTGAGAGAGAGGGAGAGAGAGAAAGTGGACATGCACGAGGGAGCAGGGAGTGGGGCAGGGGAGGAGTAGAGAGGGAGAACAAAAGCGGAGGGACGAAAGAAAGGGATAAGTACACTCAACACTGAGTGGAGCCCCATGCAGGGCTCTATCCAATGGCTCTGAGATCGTGACCTGAACCGAAACCAGGAGTCGTATGCTCAACTGCCTGAGCCACCCAGGTGCCCCTGATGAATTTCAATTCTTAAAATATATTTTAGGGGCATCTGGGTGGCTCAGGCAGTTGAGCATACAACTCTTGGTTTCAGCTCAGGTCATAATCTCTGGGTGGTAAGATCCATCTCCAAGTTGGGCTCCATGGGGAGTCTGCTTGGGATTCTCTCTCTCCTTCTCCCTCTGCCCCTCCCCCTGTTCATGTGGACGCTCTCTCTCTTTCTCAAAATAATAAATAAATCTCAAAAAACTTAACTAAAACAAGCCTTATCCAGAGAAGTTCTTGGGGAATTTATTATTATTATTATTCATTATTATCATCATTATTATTTTATTTTTTTGGCTGCCTAACAAACTACCACAAACTTAGCAGCTAAAAACATTATCCATTTACAATCTTAGAATTTCTTTAAGTCAGAAATCTGAGCATGACATGGCTGGATTTTCTGTTCAACATCTTATTAGTCTGATATCAAGATCTTGGCTTTGGCTTCAGTTCTCATCTGGGTCTCAGCATCCTCTTTTAATCTTAATTGTTGCTAGCAGAATTAATTTCCTTACAGCTATAGCACTGAGGTTCCCATATTCCTGTTAGCTGATAGCCAGAGACCACCACTCCTTCTCAAGTGGTGCCCTCAGGCAGCTCTTAAAGTGGGTATCTACTGTCTTCTATGGAAGCCATAAGGTGTCTCTCTGACTCCTGTTTTGTAACCAGGCAGAGGACAGCATTTTAAAGGACTTATCTAATGGCTACACGTATTCCAATATATATATATGTATCCCACATCTTCTTTATCCACTCATCTGTTGATGGACATCTGGGTTCTTTCCAAAGTTTGGCTATTGTGGACACTGCTGCTATAAACATTTGGGTGCATGTGCCCCTTCGGACCACTACTAGGCATCCATCCAAAAAAAAAAAAAAAAAAAGAAAGAAAAAAAGAAAAAAGAAATCTTGCCGTTTTCAATGACATGGTTGGAGATAGAGGCTATTATCTAAGTAAAATAAGTCAATCAGAGAGACAATTATCATAGGATGTCTCTGATATGAGAAATTTGAGAGCGGGGGGGGTCATGGTGGGGAAGGAGGCAAAAAATGAAGCAAGATGGGATGGGGCGGGAGGAGACAAACCATAAGAAACTCTTAATCTCAAGAGACAAACTGAGGGTTGCTGGGAGGTGATGGGGGGAGGGATAGGGTGGCTGGGTTATGGACATTGGGGAAGGTATGTGATATGGTGAGTGCTGTGAACTGTGTAAGACTGACGATTCACAGACCTGTACCCCTGAAGTAAATAATACATTACATGTTAATAAAAAATTTTAAAAAAGGACTTATCTAATTAATTTGAGCCCACTCAAGAAAATCTCCCATTTGATATAAAATGTAACATAATCACAGAGGAGTGGGTTATACCCACAGGCTCAACCTACAGTCCAAAGGAAGAGAATTGAATAATGATGAGTATCATAGAGGATCATCTCAAAGTTCTGCCTACCATGGGTTGTATTCAGATCTCATAGCTGACCTGTGACAACCTGTAATCTTGCATGATGGTCTTTCATTTTTTTTTTTTTGTAAAATAAGGGAGATGTTGTTGATAAGGCTGGTTCTATGAGTCCTTGGGAAATAAATATTTGTGTACATTGGCTCCTGGAAGGTCTTAAAGGTTTTACAGGTTAGATTGATAGGGTGGTGGTGAGAGAGGGCCACCCTTGCCATTTCTGTTCCACAAGAGGTTTACCAAACTCTTCCATTCCAGCTTCACGACCTACTTCCCATTGCTTATAAGACTCTTCTGAGAAGCAGAGACACATATAAGGACCATTCTCTCTCCATCCGTGTTTCTAATTCTAATCCTGACACCTATCATGGTTAGAAGTGTGTTAGGAGGCTTTTTTCTTTTTTTACAGTGGAACTGGCTCAGTCACACATGATTCTGTTCTCCTTTCTGATTTTTGCCTCTTTACAGCTCTTACAAAGCAAGGCTTGAACTAAATCATAATATTTTTTAAAATTCTGAACATTACTACCATTAGCAAGAATCAATAATGTACTGAGCACCACATGACTCATATTCCAGATAGTTTTTGTTTTGTTTTTTGTTTTGTTTTTGCTTTTGATTTTTTGAGATTTATTTATTTATTTATTTGACAGAGAGAGAGAGAGAGAGAGAGAGATCACAAGTAGGCAGAGAGAGGGAGAAGCAGGCTTCCTGCTGAGCAGAAAGCCCAGTGGGGGGCTCGATCTCAGGACCCTGAGACCATGATCTGAGCTGAAGGCAGAGGCTTAATCCATTGAGCCACCCAGGTGCCCTGTTTTTTTTTTTTGTTTTGTTTTTTGTTTAAGATTTATTTGTTTTGGTGGGGGAGGGGCAAAGGGAGAAGGAGAGTGAGAATCTCAAGCAGACTCCCTGCTGAGTGCAGAAGCGGACAGCAGGCTCCATTTCACATCCCTGAGATCATGACCTGAGCCAAAATCAAGTCTTATGCTCAACCAACTGAGCCATGTAGGCGCTGCCTAGACAGCTTTGTATTTGGTTTGGCATGAACCACCCTGTCTTTTACGGGTTCTATATTTTAGAGATCATTTTTTTTTGTACTTTTAATTGCAATACAGGTGTTTTCATTAATATGAAAGAATGCCAGGTATGCCTGGGTGGCTCAGTTGTTAAGCATCTGCCTTCAGCTCAGGTCATGATCCCAGGGTCCTGGGATTGAACCCATACCTCGGGCTCCCTGCTTCTCCCTTTCCCACTCCCCCTGCTTGTGTTCCCTCTCTTGCTGTGTCTCTCTCTGTCAAATGAATGAATGAATGAATGAATGAATAAATAAAGTCTTTTTAAAAATATGGAAGAATGCCAGGAATTTTTATTTGATCTGCCTATCTTCACTGTAGTTTCTTATTTGTGAGAACTAGAGACACAAACACCCTTCCTTCTCCTTTGCTACATTTCATGCTGATTACTACCTGTGGCAGTCCTACATGTAGATGGGTCATCTGATGATTTATATTGAACATTTTATAAGCAAGCAGGTACAATAAATCCTAGGATAGTGTGTGTCCTTTCACAGGGCATTCATAATCAGTGCCAAAATGTTATATTCATCTGTGTACCCTCTCATTTCCCATTTCATCCCCATCCTTGAGTATTTTCCATGAAGGGTACAAATGATGGAGATGGCATATAGAGGCTGAGTGGGTGAAGATGCCTATTGTACTAATGATGTCTTCTCTCTTCAGATCCTCCTTTTAAATTAAAGTATAACTGACAAACAGTGGTTCAGGTATACAACATATTGATTTGACAATTCTATGCATTACTCAATGCTCACCAAAATGAGGGTAGTCACCATATGTTATTAAAATATTATTGACTATATTTCCTATGCTATACTTTTCATCTCTGTCGCTTATTTATAACTAGAAGTTTTTACCTCTTAATCCTCTTCACCTATTCCATGCATCCCCTTCCCCACTTCCCCTTCGACAACCACCAGTTTGTTCTCTGTATTTAAAAGCCTGTTTGTTCATTTGTTTTGTTTTTTAGAGTCTACATATGAATGAAATCATATGGTATTTTTCCTTCTCTGACTAACTTATTTCACTTAGAGTAATATTCTCTAGGTCTATCCATGTTGTTGCAAATGGCAGGATCTCATTCTTTTTTTATGGCTGAATAATATTCACACACACACCCACCCCCACACCTATACCTCCAGTCCCTTTTAGAGAGCTTCACATGTTCCCTTCACAAAGTATGCTTCTCTCATCCTTGCTGAGCAGACAGTGAATCAGGCAACTATGACCCCCTGGTGTACTTGCTGATGACTTAATTGGACAATAGAATCAACCAGTCAGGTCCTTGAATTCTCTCTTCATGGAACTTAGAATTGAAACTCAGGAACTTCATATTTTAGTAGACCCTAGACCTCAAAGGGCATAAGGGCATGGTGGGACTAAGGGCATAAGGGCATAAGGACTGCTAGTTTGGGGCTTCTGCACAAAGAATCAGGTAAAACCAATGACAGGGAGAGAAAGATGAAGAGAGAGCAACAGAGAATTCAAATGTGACCAGAGAAGCAGAGATGAGACTCTTTGTTGTGTTCACTTCAGAATCTAGCACACTGCCTGGCACACAGCAGGAGTTCAGTAAATGTTTGCTGAATGACTGACTGACTCATCTTTCTGAGAGAGATGAAAAGAGTAATGACAGTGGTCTCTCTTCTACATCTCCTTTCCTTAGACTTCTTGAGTAGCCCTGTGTCCTTGCAATATTTTCTTCCTATGCAATTTAGCTCATTTGAGTGGGTTTCTTTCTTTTTTTTTTTTTTTTATTAAGGATTTTATTTATTTGACAGAGATCACAAGTAGGCAGAGAGGCAGGCAGAGAGAGAGAGGAAGGGAAGCAGGCTCCCCGCTGAGCAGAGAGCCCAATGCGGGGCTTGATCCCAGGACCCTGAGATCATGACCTGAGCTGAAGGCAGAGGCTTTAACCCACTGAGCCACCCAGGCGCCCCTGAGTGGGTTTCTGTTATTTGCATATTGATGAACCAGAGTTAAGATACTGGCCAGCAGGAGAACTTGACCTCCAGTTCTTCTCTCCTCCTATTTCCCACCTGGACAGCAACTCAGACCTTCTGAATGGCTGGATGTTGCTTTACATTGCATGGGGAAGGAATTCCCTAGCCTTTACGGGTGTGACCTTTGTCTCCCAATTTACACAACCTTTACACTTTAAAGAAGTGTTTAACAGTGAATGAACAGAAATCTTGTCCCTCTTTAGAAAGAAACAGATTTCAGGTCTGGTCTTCTGTCCCAGGCTCAATATTGCTACCTGGTTAGAAATATCCCTAAAACCACATCTAGGTGATTCCTAGTTGCTCTGATGTCACTCTTCTGTCCTCCTTCATGGGCTATATTTCATTCACACATATTTACTGAGCACTCAAGGTGTGAGAGGCAGTGTTCTGGATGGTAAGAAAGTGAAGTAAACAAAATAAATGAAATCTTTGTACCAGGTTATTTTCTGTTTGCTCCTTCCCACTCTCAGATCCATCTTCTACCTTCTCTGCCCTACTGTGTGTCTGGAAAGTTGACTGCTGCAAATAGCAGTGCATCCATCTGTGCAACCTTGCTAACTTGATTCTAGTTGGGTTTGGCCAGTTTGCGACCTAGTGCAGAAGATGGGGGTGTGGAGTAGAGAGAATTTGGGTTTCCTCCTTGCCCCAAGTTCACAACTCCAGTATTGGCCATCTCCTCTGTGACCACAGCTGGCTTCCCACCAGCACTTCCTCTATGATCCAGCAATCACTGGTTCCAAGAACAACATTCTCTCCCCTTACCTCTCCTTCTAAGCTTAGGGGTGGTAATGGCCTCTAGATTTTGTTCATTTCTAGATGCATCAAGTTTCTTCATTGTTTCCTCAACCCTGTCTATAACTCTGTAAAATGTCCACTTCCCTTTTTGAATCCTTTGGGTTTAACCATAAGAGGGGAATTCTGTGTCCTGCTGAGAGTCTGCCTGATATAGTCCTTAACTTACATAGAACGTACATTTTAGTGGGGAAGAGACAATAACAAACAAATATTAAATTTATTGTTGTGTAGTGATAGGTATTACAAAAAAGAATAAAGCAGGGTACACAGATATTATTGTCATAACTGTGATCAGAGCAGGCTTGTCTAAGGAGGTCACTTCTGAAGAAACATTGATTGAGGAAGAGAGAGAGTTCTACAGACATGTGGGCAAGTACAAGTCCTATGATGGGAATGTATTTGAGGAACACAAAGGTCAATGGGCTGATAGGAAATGAGGTCTTAATGTGTATTATGTTGCTTGTTGTAGGGAGAGGAAATGTGGTGTGATGAAAAGAATTGGAATCTGGGGGCACCTGGGTGGCTCAGTGGGTTAAAGCCTCTGCTTTCGGCTCAGGTCATGATCCCAGGGTCCTGGGATCGAGCCCCGCATCGGGCTCTCTGCTTGGCCAAGAACCTGCTTCCCTTCACTCTCTCTGCCTGTCTCTCTGCCTACTTGTGATCTCTGTCTGTCAAATAAATAAAAAAAAAAAAAAAAAAAAAGAATTGGAATCTGTAGTCATACAGTCCTGGGTTTGAACTCAAGCTCTACCATTACTGTATAACCCTTTGACAGTGGCCAAATTACTTCAAATATGAGTTATAGTTTATGTACAAAATGAGGATAATAATAAATACCTCAATACCTGGTATTGATAATAATAAATACCAAATACCTGGGTGACTCAGTTGATTAAGCGTGTGACTCTTAAGTTCAGCTCAGGTCATGATCTCAGAGTTGTGTGATCAAGGCCTCTGTGTTCGGAGTCTGCTTGAGATTCTCCCTCTCCTTCCTCTCCCCCTCAAATAAATACATAAATCTTAAAAAAAAAAAAAAAAGCTGACACAAAATTTATAAATTCACAGCCCAGTGCCTGGCTCTCTCTCATTCTTCCTCCCACCCACCGCTTGGCCCTATTCTTACATGCTGAATTAAACCTCAACTCCTCATCCTGTGCCCTTTATCATACATCCTTGTTGCATGCTTTCATACTACCCTTTACTCATTTATTCATTCAACCAACATGGGCCATCGTAAGTGTTATCACAGTTCATTTTAAGGTTGATCTTTTAATGTGTTTCTCTCCCTCTAGACTTTTATCTCCACAAGAACAGTTCCTCTGAGAGTTTTGTTTGCTTTTGAATATCTAGACTCTAGCACAGTATCTGGCACATGACAAACATTTAATAAATATTTATTTGATGAAAGGCAGGAAAAAAAGAAGAACATCTACTATACCTTCAATAAGATTGTATTTTCTTAGGGACTTTATCCTCAGGAATTCCAGCTCACTCCATAAATACTAATTTAGCTGAAATGAACTGTATGTAGAGATTTATAGTTATTTCTGTGGACTGTATAAAGAAGAAAACTCTGTGAAGGCAGGGATTGCTCTATCTTTTTTATTTTCATATCAATAGTAATTAGCATAATGCTAAGCACTTCATGATAAGTATACTTAATAAATATTTGTGAATAAAAGTAAGCTAACAAATGATTTAAAATCTGATATGTGTTTGAGTGTGTGTGTGTCAGGGCCAGGGAGAGATTACAAAATAGAATCATCTGAGACGTTTTTGTAAAATCACAGTGAGACTTTTCGAAAACACTTTTCTTTTCTCCACCCAGAACACAAAAGAGGGCTCTGAAAAGAGGCTCTTTTGGAAACTGTCTAGACAAGGTGAGGTGTCACTTAGGAAGGGGCAACACTATGAAAAAATTATTTTCCTCTTTTCTGTTTGGAAAAGGTTGATAGGAGGATGTATAAAAGACAGAGATGAAGTGATTTGATTGCCCTGGGGGGACCTTGAAGCTGGAGATGCCCTGGGGGAAGGGCTCAGTGAGGATCCTTTCCCCCACCTGGTACTGGTTGCCTGGAGAAAGCACATTCCAAGGCTGGACAGCATCTAACACCCTGCTGAGAACAAAGCCCCACATGCTTGGGACACATGGTTCTAGTTATCTGGAAAACTATTTTTCAAGGACAATAATACTTCCCTTTTATGTGTGCCCTATTTCAGAGGGACTCCTGGCCCTTCCTGGGCATGACTCCTGTCCAGGTGGCAGATGCACCTGAAAAGCACAGGCACAAACAGATTGGTCCAGGGTTCTAGCAGAAGCACCTATTAGATCCAGCACTGGCTTCCTGGAAGCCATGCTTCTACAGATCATGTGGTGCTCATTGAAACCTTATTTCATCAAAGTCCCAAGGTTAACAACCCCTGCCCAAAGTACTCACTCTGTCTATGACATTTTCCAAAAAGCCTATGTCTGATGAAACTCACCAGCCCAACAGAGTTGGTAGATGCAGTTGTAGTCAGTCCTGTCTGTGCATAGAGATGTGTTATTGTCTTTGGATGAAGCCCAGATTTGGACATTTAAAAATCCATGAAATATCAAATGCTTTGTACTTATACATCTGTAAAAACCAAGTTTGCATGAAAAGTAAGAACAAACATTGCTTTCTATTCATTTTATCCTATCCTTGAGGTATTTGGATTAAAAATATATTCCTGAGCAACAGATAACTGAGTCTCCTTTTATGTTGGTTATGACAAGGAATGCCGTATTAATTTGACTCAAAGGAGTAGATATCCCCGTCAGTGACAGCACAATATAAGAATCTCCTTTTTGTGTTTGGAGAATTCACCATTGTGTGAATCTTGGTGGGAGGCAGGGTTTGCTGTCTTATATACCAGACATTAAAAGCCAGACACTCACTCTCTCCTCCTGCTGGCCTGTGGAAGGAAGATTTGGCAGATAATTTAAAGGACAAACTGTTAAATTTAAATTTCAGATAAATAACAACAACAACAAAAATCTTTCACTTTAAGTATGTAACAAATATTGCATGGGATATACTTTTAAAAACATCATTGTTTCTTGAAAACTCCAATTCAATTGTGCATCTTATGTTTTATTGGCTAAATCTGACAACCCTACCTGGGGCCCGGACATATGACTAAGGCTTGGCCAATTAGGTGCTCCTTCCTATATTTTCAATATAAATCAAGTGAATCAGAGACGCTGCATCAATTCAGAATGTATTCAGCCAGTAGCAGTGGTGGCAGTGATATCTAATGACTAGTCATGATAATAGTGTCAACAGTGGTGGTATCCAGTATGCAGTGAAAATGGTAGATTCTGGTGTCCAGTGGTAGCACCAGCAACAGCCTGATCAGAGTCCTTCTGAGGCATACACTTGATTTCTACCCATTTCCTAAGCCTTTCCTCCAGCCTTCCTATAAATCCTGTAAGCTGTTTGATATCTTCCAGTAAATTCATTTTTAACCCTATGTTTGTTAGCTAGAGTTGATTTCTGGCTCTTTTTGAACTCTGAACCCTGTCTATTATGATTAGGGATATCATGATGATAAAAATGTCTTTTTCAGATATCCCACTCTAAGGAACACAATGAATTGATAGCTGTGCCTGCTGTCCCTCTGAATCTACCACTGTGTGGGCTCCCAGGCACTCTTCAGACCCAGCTGAGGCATTCTTAGAATCATGCTACAGTCTAAGACTCTTTCCAATCCTCCTACCTTCCTTCTTTCCTTGTACAGGTGTCAGACCTACATCCTGATCTGAGGACTTGCTCCACTTTTTTCTGTTTCCTTTTCTAGTAAATCCCTTTCATATCAAATATTAACTAGGAGGGACGCCTGGTGGCTCAGTTGGTTGAGCAGCTGCCTTCAGCTCAGGTCATGATCCCGGTGTCCTGGGATCGAGTCCCACATCGGGCTCCTTGCTCGGCAGGGAACCTGCTTCTCCCTCTGCCTCTGCCTACCACTCTGTCTGCCTGTGCTCGCTCTCTCGCTCTCTCTCTCTCTCTCTAACAAATAAATAAATTAAAAAAAAATATTAACTAGGATTCTGCTTCTTAGTAGACATGAACTAACACGGGGGTAGGAGGAAATGTCACTGAAGCCTCCTACATAGCTTTGTTTTACAAAGTCTTCCCTGGTATTACCTGAAAGATAATATAAGGAACACAAAAGACAATATTAAGGTAGCTCACACCCTCATCTTTGGTCCCTGTTGGCTCTCCTCTTGCAGTCTAGGAAGATTTCTGCAGATATTTTAGGAACGTGAGACTGTTGGTATATTTAAGTGCCTGAAGGATTCCATTTTCTCCTTCCACTTTGACTCCCGGCTCAGAAAACGGCCATGATTTTGTGTGTCATGCAATACTGTGAAAGTTCCTCTTACATTTCAATGTAGAAATTAATTTTTCATTACTGCTCTGGAGTTGAAGTTCGACTTTTGGTCACATTGTATCTTTCAGATAAGCTCTAACCTCCCCCCCACCCATCCCCTTCACCTGCTGCTGGCATTTTCAGTGATGGCCTTGGTGAGTGCCTGTTTTTTACTCTCCGTTATTCCATGGTGGCTGGTGCTGAGTGAAAAGTGAGTCATGCTGCTGTATTTTGTAATTCAGCATGATGGGGGTATAGCTATGACTGGATATTCTATAGACCAGAATTAGATTCTAGGAGAATCTTTCTAGGCAGTGACCATGGCTGTGGTGTGGCAAACTACCTGCATCAGGACCCTATTGCAAGGACCTGAAATACCAGTTTCTTCTTGTGGCTCTGAGCTAGAGACAGGTGACCTGAAGAGTAACTATGAAGTGAGCACTAGATAAGGGATCAGGAGATGTGGTTAGCTCTGACTCTGTCTTTGGGCTGGATGGAAACATTTAACTGTCCAGGACTCAGTTTAATCAGATATTAAGGATGGGAATACTAGTAGTGTCTACTTTGTAAGCTTTGTAGCTTCTGCTAGTTGCATGATAGAAGTTCATCTTTCTTAGGGAATCTTACTATTATTCATGGCCACTCTTGAAGCTCCCTTTCCAGCATGTGACTTCCAGTTTGTGGCCTATAGTGCTTTGATGGACATTTCTTTTTGCTCCACAAGGCTGTTGCCCCCAACAGTCTTACAACTCCAGCCTAATATCCAGCTTCTGAGGAAATCTAGGGCAAAATCTATATTTTACATCTCAGAAACTTGGGATCCTCTGCCAGGATGGGACATAACTCTGTATGTCCATGTTCTTTTCTCTACCCCCAACAACCGAGAAACAGGTTAACAAAACCAGACATTAGTTGGATATCCCAACCACAACTGAGATGTCAGGCTCTTCTTAGGATCTGTACTCCAACTTCTATGCATGATTCTTTTAGGACCCTTCTTCTGAGATGACTTCAGAGAGGGAGCCAGTGAAGTACTTCTTTCCTCTTCCAAAGAACAGGAGATAGTATCTCTTCTCAAACATGGTAGTTTGAGATGGCAGACTTCTGGGCTTCTTGTCCTGTTTTATATCTGTCTTTGGAAAAGACCATCAAATAAGTTTGAGGTTCTTTATATTCAGGTGGAGAGGAAACAGGATGTATGAAAACCCAAAAACTAGCCTATTCTGAACTAGGAGAATATAGTGACTGTTTTCAGCAAAGTTCTTTAGCCATTATAGTCCCTGCACTACTGGAGAACTTCTGGGGAAGGGATGATCTAAGTTATTTCATCATATCATTATTACTCATATTTTCTACAATAGAAAACCAGCCATTCCCACTTCTTTCTATTTTCTCCCAGGAACTTAACTGGGTAACTGATAATGCAGTATCCTGATTTTTATCTTAAGCTTTTGGTTTCTTCTCTCCTACTTTTGGTTCTTTCTTCTGTTCCTTCCTGCTTTCCTTACCCTACTCTTCTGGTCCCTGGCCAGGGCCTCCCAGTCATTATGTATGGGGTAGTTTAATTATGGTTAAGAGCATAGATTCTAAAGTTAGACTGCCTTGATGTCTTCTGCTATAGAATTGACATAACAGCACTGGTATCATAGGATGGTTGTGGATTTTAAACGAGGTAGTTTGTTTCTTCAACAAACCATTGTATAGCACTTCATGTGAGGTTCTGTTCTATAACCCATGAAGATGCATATTTCCAGTCTCATTTATCACTATAGGTCCATATATACTTGAATGCTACGGTCACATTGGATTGGTAAAGACTCCCCAAGTGCTTCTTCTGTCCTGTCCACACTGCCTTTGTTCATGTTGTTTCTTCAGCTTAAAATGCCTCTCCCTCATCTATGGAGGTCCTTGATGTTTCTGGGGTCTCAGGATAGGTTCATACTTGAATTCTGCTACTCACCCTTTTCACTTTCAGGTTTCTGGTTGGAGAGCCAGATGGGGTAAGGAACCAACATTAGATGGAGCTTTCTGGGAATAATTAGATTAGAAAACAGTTAAGCATAACTTTTGAGGCTATGTGACCTAGATCCCCTCCCCAATCTGTTTGCAGGGGATTAACTTCAAACAGAGAAGAAGAGATCTGCCTTTTGGTTCAAGTGCCCTTTGTCAGTAGGTCAGTGGGGTAGCCTCACTCTCTGGTTATTGTGCTCATCAATTATCTTGATCACTGTACCAGAAAAGGCCAGGGAATGTGCCTTTACTATTATTGCCTTTCGTAAAGTGGAACTGAAGTCCTCTTATGTTTTTTCATAAAGACTCATGGGAAGAGGAATAAATAGTCCCTCTTAAAGATAAGAAGTTAGGACTTAATTCTATAGAAAATGGGAGTTTTAAAGTTTTTTGAATAAGGGCATAATAACCATCATCACTTTTCTTTAGTATTCACAGCACTCATGCCATATATTGATACAGTATTTTAGTGTTTTCAAAGACTTTAAAGTGTAAGATCTCATTTGATATGTACTTTAGCAAGTGACTGGATTACATGTTGAACTATATACAGGGCAGTGTCTTGCTGGCTCTACTTCATACTAGAAATCTGATGACTAACAGTATAGCAGGTGAGGCAGTGACTTCCTGTGTTGAACTGTAAGCAGAATGTTCTTTTTCTTTTCTTTCTTTTTCTTCTTCTTCTTCTTCTTCTTCTTCTTCTTCTTTTTTTTTTTTCTTGGTGAGGTGAACATGTATTCTGAGAAGTTAAACTTGAAAAGGTCAACCTGTCTTTTAAGCACTAGGTGTCTGGGAAACCACATGGCTGTGAGCCTTTGCTATGGAGGGTTATCTCTGTCTGGAATCAGGTCTGTATACATTATGTCAGCCTCCACCAGTTGTCCAGTGATGAATGTGGACATTACCTCAGTCAACTTGGCATTCTAGGGGGCCCTCTGTCCTCCAGCCGATGGAAGAATAATTAAAAAGCATGATAGAGGATGGCAAAGATACTTTTTCATGGAGAATACTGGTTGGCTTTGTGCACATGTGTGAGTAATTGTCCTTATAACCTTATGGGCAAATCCTCTTGTCCAGTGTGAGTCACAGGAACTGCAGCCTCTCAATTGGAGCCTCAGGTCACATGTGAGGGGAAACCAGCTTGAATCTGGGGTTTCTCATTCATGCCTGTTCAGTGAAGGACATGAAATGTAAAGGCAAGGCTAGTTATGTCTTTTCCTCTTAGGGATTCAGTGGTGACCTTTTCAATTACCCACTAACTCACTGGTCTAACTACTGAGTTTGGACCTTACCCTTCAGAACTTAAGAGAGGCATCTTATCCATGACATTTCCAGTTGGGGCACAGATATCCACTCAAGCCCTCGCCCATTCTTTGAATATGGCACCCCAAGATATTAGTGCATGCATGTAATACACACACATATGTATACATATGCACAAATCCACAATTTAGACTCATGTGGAATTTATATAAGTTAAAAAGTCAGTGAGTAAGAATGATTTCTAAAGAATGGTCAGTTCAGAACAATGACCAGTAATAAGATTGGAACAAATTTTTTTATACTATATTTTAATATTTTTCATTACTCTAAGCTCCATGAAAACAGGAACTACCTCTGCTTTAGTTTTAATAGAAAACAAATTTAGTAAAGAATGTTTTCCACTTGAAATAACAGAATACCTACTAACAGTTTCTTAACCAAATAGCAGTATTTTTCTCCCATAACATTAAAAAAAAAGAAGTTTGGAGATAGGCAGCTACTGGCCTGATTCAGTTACTCAGGGATAACAAGGACCTGCTTGTTATTAAGGACCTGCTCTGCCTTTTTTTCATAGTGTTATTGTTCATGCTTTCAAGATCCAGAACTTATGCCTGCATTCACAGTCAGAAATCAGGAGAACTGCAACAGTGGCGGGAGTCTCTCTCCTCTCCGTTATGTTTTATCTGGGGAAGAATAACTTTTCCTGAATGTCCCCATTGTATTTCCTTTCATGATGACTACTCATGGCCTCCCCAAAGTAACTGGCTTTTCCAACTTTATAAAATCATAACAAAGAAAACAAACAAACAAAAAAAGGGAGAATATTATTAGTTGCTTTGGGATGGATGGTCTATTATATGGTATAAAACTGTATCTCTTAGTGCCTGATATGGGGCTTGCTACTATTCAGTAAATAATTTTTGAAAGTGATCTAATCCCTTAATAAACACTAGCTCTGCTGACTATCTCTCTCTCTTTGCATCAATTCAGCAGTTATTCTTATGCCACAGCAGTTCAAAGGATGAGGATTCTTTGTTTCCAGGTCCCAGAGTTTCTTCAGAATGGATTTCAGCCTATTTGAATCTGAAGCTAGTCTTTTCCAAGAAAAGATCCAGAAATGACTACATGACATTGTTTGAATTATTTCAGATTTATATCTTTATATTGATTATAATCTTTTAGTACTCTTTTTTTAAAAGTACTGGACTATTATTGTTTAGTTCCTATAAATTTTTTATTTTTTAAAAAGTAAAAATATATTAAGATTATTAGTTAATTAAGAGAAGACTGAAGTTTATGGTATTGCATTTTCTGTTCAAGATCATGGAAAGCATTTCCTTTGTCTACTACTTCTGAGTCTATGGTTAGCATTTAAACATTTTTTATACATGTAGATATTACATTTATTTCCTTAAATTTGAAATTTATCTATTTTATTGTTTTTGCAAATAAGGTATTTTTCATCCCATTTTTTTCCAGAAGTTTTTTATTGGTATATATTTAGGCCCTTGTTTTCAATATATGAATTTTGTATATAGCTACCATATTAAGGTCTTTTAAATTTGTAACAGTTTCTTATATATGCTCAGGGTTTCTCTAAAAAATAATTTTTGTGTGTGTGTACAAATAATGATGTTATATCGACCTGTTAAATATTTACACATCTCTCTTTCTCTCTTTTTTTTCATTTCCTGACTGCAATGGTTAATTCTTCCATAACAATATTAAATACTAATGGTGATTAAAAGACATTCTTATCTACTTTTTACTTAATGGGATTAGTTCTATTATTTCCATGAGTTAGGATGATCCAAGTCCTATTCCTATTTTCTTAAAAGGTATTTTCAAGGGTAAATGTTAAGTTTTATGAAATGCCTTTGCCACATCTATGGAAATAATTATATTTCCATATACTCTTAATATCTAGTAATTAATGGTTAATCATATTTTACTCTTATTATCTAGTAAATAATGGTTAATCAGATTTTCCACTGATTCACTTATTTCATTTTTATTTATTAACATAATTTTTTAAGACTATGTATTTTTCTTTGAGCACTACTTTAGTTCTATTCTATGAATTCAGTGTGTACTATAAATTATGGTTACTTTCAAAATGTTTTACAGACTTAATTTTTATTTCTTTGATGCAGTAGTTGTCAAGAGAAAAGTTTAGATTTTCCAGGAGATAGATTTGTGTTGTTTTCTTTCTGTTGTTAATTTCTAGTTTGTACCTTTCTTTCCCTGCCTTCCCTCCCTCCATCCTTTTCATACCTACCTTCTATTTTCTTCTTTTTTCCCCTTCCTCTTCCCTTCCTTCCTTTTACCTAGCATTTTTCCCTTTCTTTCTTCTTTAAAGATTGCTAAAGGCATCAAATCCTTATTTTCTATTTTTAAATGAGGCTGTGGAGAAGTGTGATACCAGCCCATATTTTTTCCCCATTTAAATGACTTCCTCTTTTGCCTTCAGATATTTAAAGGAATATTAATTTTCTAGTTCAGAAATTTTATTGGACTGTATATCTTAGTATTAATAATTTTGTGTCAGATTTATCTGGGACACATTATTACCTTTTAATCAGTATAATTGTGGTTTTAAATTTATTTTAATAAATTGAAATTTCTTTTCAATTACATCTCTAAACATTTTTGTTTTCTCATAATTTATGTTCTCTTCTTTGGGGTCACCATTAATGCACTTAGGTCTCTCTGTACCTTTAATAAGTATATTTTTCTCTGATACTTTTTATCTCTGTTTATTTTTATTTGCTCACATTTCTCATTTCTGTACTCTGTCCTTAACTGTGTTTTCAACAGTGTGGTAATTTTTTGTGCTACTTTTTGACTTTAATTTTTCTTCCACACTTTTCTGAATTTCATACACAAATGTTTTATCTTATGTTACTTCATTGTAACATCCCTAAGCTCTTATATCTCTTCTATGTGCTCTTGTTTTATAGAAGTTGTTGCTTTATTGTTTTAAAAAATCATAGGATATATTTTGTTGAAATATTCTTCTGCTCTAAAATTTCTGGTGCATAACATTTGTTTTTCCATTTTTCCTCTTCCTTTTCCTCCATTTTCCCATATAACATCTTTAGGCCTTCAAATAAGAGGGTTTTGCAGGTGCTTAATGTGAAGGAAAGACAAAAGCTCTAGTGTAGACCAGAAGTATGAGTAAATTTACTCAGTCTTAAATTTGGCTCTAGTGCTAATCATAATATGCATCTGTTATTTCTATGCCTCATTGATAGATTGTTTTCCGTATATATTACATTTGATCTTGCTCCTCCCAGCTTCTCTAGATTTCATGCTTATATTGATTCGAGGAAGCTCCCACTACCACTTACATGTTTTTCTTCTCTCCTTGTATTCTGATGAGTTTTATTTCTTACAATGTACCACATACTATAGAGAAGTAATGTGTCTTGGGTTTTTTGTTTGTTTGTTTATTTTGTTTTGTTTTGTTTTGTTCTAACAGTATGAATATTCTCATTTAGTATCTTTCCACACTCTTTAGTATGCTTTTAAATGTGTCTTCCCTCCTTGGTTATATCCCCTGGTTTGGATATTAGATAATTATATTTTTACTGAGCAAGGATCTTGTGTTTTTGTTACCCTTATTGCTTTGGAAGTGAATTCTGGAAGAATCAGGAAGCAGCATCTATGTTTTTTTTATGATTTTAAAGCTTGAACACAGTTTATTTTATCTTATATTTAGCACTATTTACATTAAAAAATTGCAACTATATGCTTAGTGTTAGCACAAAGAATATACTGAGAATCAATTTCATTTTTCCATATTTTCCAGCATACTTGTAGGATAGTATGTTATTATAACATTTACTACATATTTGACTTTTGCAATATGATAATTAAGAGGGTGACTTTTACCAAAGATATTTTGGAGTGACTAATTTTCTATAGGATTGCACTTAATCCTTTGGTATTCAACTACTACTTTGGAATGCATATCTCATCATCCATGCTGATTTTCTCTTTTGTATTAATTAACTGTACTAATTTTATCAGATTCCCCTATATCAATGAATTTGGGAGAATTTGAGAAGTTCTGCCATGAGAATTTACCATACTTCAAGGAACTGTGAATTTCTTGAAAGATTTATAATTTTATTTATAGTTAATTTGCATTGTGTTTGCATTATAATTTTTGGAAATTTAATGTCTTATAAATAGCAGAAAATGACTCTCACAGATAATCTAAATAGTAATAAAATACATTGTTAATAAGAAAGAAGCAATGCTAAAGTAGAGAAGATTTTTACCTGTGATTATAGGAGAATATTTTCATTTTATGATGTTTCTTTCCCACACAGTCTTATAACTACAGGGATTTAAATAATTGATAATAATGTGAGGAGGATCTCCCATACTCCCCTGCTTAGGTCATGTAAATTCATAAAAGTGAAGCTTAGGCAAAGAAAATAGAAATTTACTTTATGTTAACTAACGTTAGGCTTTATACTATTCTGATGAGACACTGAATAAATACAAATTGTTTGATTTTTTGTGTAGTATTTGTTTATATTTTTCATGGCTAGTTCAATATGATTATGTAACTAAGATGATGATTATCTGTTTCTCATTTAAATAATCCAACCTCAGATATTTTAAAAGAATTACAGTTAGCCACTTTTAGTTTTAATTTCACATTTGCTTTAGTTAAGGTGATTCTTCAATCCATACTAGTAACTGAATCCTTCCTAAATAGAAAGAACACTAGACTGGGAACTATAAGACTTAAACTGAAGTTCTTTCCCGACCAGACACTTGGAGACAGTAAACAACACGTGTTGGAGAGGATGTGGAGAAAGGGGAACCCTCTTACACTGTTGGTGGGAAGGCAAGTTGGTGCAGCCACTTTGGAAAACAGTGTGGAGATTCCTTAAGAAATTAAAAATAGATCTTCCCTATGACCCTGCAATGGCATTACTGGGTATTTACTCCAAAGATACAGATGTAGTGAAAAGAAGGGCCATCTGTACCCCAATGTTTATAGCAGCAATGGCCACAGTCGCCAAACTGGAAAGAACCAAAATGCCCTTCAACGGACGGATGGATAAGGAAGATGTGGTCCATATACACTATGGAGTATTATACCTCCATCAGAAAGGATGAATACCCAACTTTTGTAGCAACATGGAGGGGACTGGAAGAGATTATGCTGAGTGAAATAAGTCAAGCAGAGAGTCAATTATCATGTGGTTTCACTTATTTGTGGAACATAAGGAATAACACAGAGGACATGGGGAGATGGAGAGGAGAAGGGAGTTGGGGGAAATTGGAGGGCGAGATGAACCATGAGAGACTGTGGACTCTGAAAAACAATCTGAGGGTTTTGGAGGGGTGAGGGGTGGGAGGTTGGGTGAGCCTGGTGGTGGGTATTATGGAGGGCACATATTGCATGGAGCACTGGGTGTGGTGCATAAACAATGAATTCTGGAACACTGAAAAGAAATTTAAAAAAATAAATAAAAATTTAAAAAAATATATATTTTGAGATGTAAGTGAAATATCATTGAAAACTTCAAAAGTGTATTAAAATGTGAAAGATTCTCTATTCTCTAGAGTAGCTAGATAAACATCTTTGGGCAGTATCTAGATGAAATAAGAGAATCAAGTTGTGAGAATTTGCTTGGTCATTTCAATGACAAAGGAGTCACTTTTGAAATTATATTTTTTGTTTTTCAACAAAGATGACTTGATTTAGATTCAACCTTATATATTGCTTCACTTCATAACCCTTGTTGCTGTTTTCTCTTGTATTTTACATAGCTCTGTCACAGATGCTATACGATAACATTCTTAGAACAATTAATACATTAAATTAATTAGAAGCCACATACAAAACTATGCCTACTAGCAGTTCTGAAACACCTCAATGCCTTTCATATAGGTGATCTCATTTTATTGAACAATGACAAAACACAATACTATTGTTCCCATATATTATTTCAGTAGTTATGAATGTTTAAGCATGCCACATCTGGCTTAAACAGAATGTATCAGTTAGATCCAAACCTGACAATCACTTACTGAGATGCCAATAATTCAATTATACATGCATAATTTATTACAAATATATACTAAATGTTTCAACATCTATTCTTTGTTGATATTATGCTAGACATTGGGAATGTAGATGCAGAAAACGCTGTCCCTATTCTCTAGGAGTTTAAAGTTGAGTGTGGTGAACATGAATAAAGAGACAATTATATGAAAATCAGACATATATGCCATTTCTTACAATTCTTCTCCTTGTTTACTCTGCTGCAGCATCAAAGTTCCCATTTTTGGTCCTCAAACATGTCAGTAGCTCTTTCTTCAGCTTGGAATGTTCTACTCCAGCTAGTCATATGGTTTATTACTTTACTTCATTTTGGCTTTGCTTCAGTTGCCATTTTGGTGATGCCTTCCAAGACCTTACCATATAAAGTGGTATTATTTTACCATGCTTTATTTTTCTTTGTGGCACTTATCAGGTACAGATACTATATTACGTTATATTATATTATATTAATTATACATTTGTTTTTTCTTATTGTCTTTCTCCGCCAGTAGTGTGTAAGTATCCCAAGGGTAGTTTATGTGGTTTTATTACTTTACCCTAACATCTAAAGCAAACCCTAGTTCATAGGGTTTTCATTGATATGGAATGAAAACACTGAGTAAACCCTTTTTAGCATGATTTACTTTGCTACAGTAGAGATATACACAAAATATTTTAAGTCTGACATTGGACTAAGCTTTCATATTTATATACAATTTCATTCAATGCCCACAACCACCCATGAAATAGCTACTATGATCCCCTTGTTAGCAAGAAAGAATGTGAGACATGAAAGAATGAATGTCCCTTATCTGAGGTTATAGTGAGGTACAGCATAGGAGATGATAGAGCTTGTGTCTTCTGAGTCCACTTCTCGCAATCCTTCCACTAAATATGGACTGTCCTATAACTGTCCTAAAGACAGAGGAGAGTTTAAATATATAAGACCCAGCACTTGACACTTGGGAAGAAAATACTCTATTACGGCTTTTGCTGAGACTCTTCTCACAAGCCTAGAAAACACTTACCTAATATGCATTTTTCTTTAATATAAATCACCCATGAAATTTTCAGTTGTTCCTTTACATGGAGTTTTTAGGAGCCAGCAGCTCATCCTTCTCAATTATTTCTGAATGGGGTGACAGAATCTAAAATGTGGAAAGGATTCTATGAATGCACATGATTTATCGTCTTGGCCAGGTCTCTTGGTTGCCAACGAGAGAAACTCAACTCAAATTGTAAGAGAATTTATTGACTCAAATAACTGGAAAAACAAAAGATAAATATTCAGATATGCCTACATTCAAAAGTTTATAGGATGGCACCAAAACACTCTGATTCTCATTTTTCTCAGTCTCTTATTAGCAAAAGTCCTCGGGACAGTTCCAAGTCATTTGGTCTTTAGAATGCATGGAGTCAGAAAAATAAAGAACAGCTTTTCTGATTGTGCTAACAAAATGTTTGAGGAAAGCCCTGATTGGCCTGGCTTGGATCACACATGTTTACCAATCTGGGATGTCCGAAAGACAGTGAACCCTTGCAGGTTTCACATCCCTAGGGCCAAGGTAGGCCTGAATATTCTGAAGAAAGAAGAATTACTGTAGCCTTGGAGAGAGATGCTTCCCTGAAAGACAAAATGCTATTCAGACAGAAACTATTCAACCACTCCATTCCACTCTTCCAATTCCTATGAACCATATTTTTGCAGTGAGTAAATATTTATGAAAATGTTCTCTATGCCAAGCTCTGGGATAGGCCCTGAGGATTATTTTTTTAATCAATAAACTTGCCCTTGAAGATACAGATATGAAAAGAAATGACCAAAATGGTGAAGAATAAAAAAAGTTGCAAACCAAAGTTGAAGTTGCTTTGAAGCTTGGAAGAAGAGCTTAAAAATATGTGGACTTGTTACCTGACCGACTACTCCCCTCTCTCTCCCTCATTGACTACTATCAATAGTTTTCAGACAGTCTTTTTGCAAACTCTAGTATATCCTTGAACATTCCTTCTGCATTCTTTCTGTCATCAAAGGTACTCATTCTCTAAGTCATCTCAAATGGCTCCAAAAGTTCCTTTCCAAAGTCACAGTTTTGCAATATTTTAGCATCTTCTCGTCCTCTCTTTATTTCATGCAACTGCTTCGGTGACATTTTGTTCTTAGACACCAGGGAATGTTGCTGGAAGTGGAAAGGGACGGGAAGAAGTGGGGAGGGTTAAATCGTGCCAGAAAGTGAAGAAGGGGTATCTTCAAATTAGATTTATTTATTAGCATGATGACTCACAGTATAATAATGCCACTTTGCCTGTGGCCAGGATAGAAAGCAAGACTATAAAGGAATAACTGGCTGATACTTAGAGGCATCCAAGTTGTTATATCTTTAGGAAGTTAAAAAAGTACCTTAGTGTCTGCTTACTCATCCCCGGGCCGGATGTTCTTAGCTAGGAAAAAAAAAAAAAAAAGGAAAAAAAGAAGTTTTCCTTTTCTCTGATTCTGATTGTCAAGGACAAAAAGCTCAAGCTCTGCTACTAATTAGATCTGTGACCTTGAGAAGTCATTCAATCTTGCCTAATATCTGCTTCCTTATTTAAAAACTAGAAAGTAAATTATATCTACTTTATAGGTTGATATCATGAAGTCTGTCTATGTATCTCAAGATCATATTCACTGATATGATATATATATATGCATATGTATATATATATATATAAAAAATGTGTATTTATTATATACATGTGTATATATGTGTGTGTGTATAAAGGTCCTGTTCTGCAATGGAATATAGTACATTTTGGATGACTCAATTTCATTATTGTACCCTTTAACCCCACTTTGTCTCACTTTCTACCTTTATACAAGATTGGGCTGAATCAACTAATCAGTACCTTTCCTCCTCTGATATTCTATTTTTCTGGACATTTTTTATAACTTTCACAAATGAGAAAAGTGGCACTTTTTTTCCCCTCCAGAAGTTATTTTCTATAAGTAACATAGCCTCTGGTCAGAAGAGCTCTTCTCACACACCTTTTTGTTTTTTTGCTACCATAAATGCGTTTAAAGAGTCATTATCACTGTTTCACCATAGGGCTTTCTAGGATATGCAGTGCAAGAGAGTCAGCCCAGGTGTTTGGGAAGGCAGAGTTCATGCTCCAGGCACAGCTTTCTCCATGAGTTCCTTAGGAATCAATTCTGGGTTGGTTTCCAGTATGCAGTCACTGAAGAATTTCTTTATTCTTCATATTTGCCCTGACTCGGAGAGGAAATGATTCAGAGAGGACGATGGCACAGAGCAGTTCTTCTAAAGCCATCCTACCCATCATCGCATCAGCACTGAAATCAGCTTCATGTTTCCTGCCATACTCGATGAGCTCCATTTCCATATCATTTTCCAGGGCCCTGGAAGAAGCTGTCACAAGCCACAAACAGGCCAGTAGAATAATAGAATGACAGAGTCAGAAACAACTGGAGAGGTCATCAGCTCTATTCAACCTTTGTTTTAAGGAAGAAGCATTTGACAATTGTTAAGGCTAAGTGACTTGCTGAAAGTCTCAAAATGAGTAAATGACAGAGGAAAACAAACCAAAAATATCATCACCCTTCCCTGATTAACATTGATGTAATGCTTTAAATTTACAGAATACCTCTTCAATACATACCTTATTTTATACCCATTAAATTTATTTGAATTATTTATTATTTTTATTTCCACATACAGGAAACTAATTTGAAGTTAGGAAAGATTAAATAACTCTTTCTGAGATCATTATCTCCAGGAAAAAACAGAAGAGAGATCTGCATTCCTGTTGTTTTATTTATTTATTTGTATTTGTTTGTTTCCCTTGTCATCCATTCAATCAAGGAACAGTTGACCTTCATTAATCAAATTTTAATCAGGGGAAGAGTCAAGGAAGGTTATCTGTAAATTAGACCCTGACAATTTAAATAAAAATGTATAATGAAATTGATGGTCTAAATTTACAATGCAGAGACTTGTTTTTGATTTTTACAGAATCATGACTTTAGAAATAAGCATGCCCTAATAAATAATACTACCATATCCACTTCTAATTCAGCTTCAGTAAAAGAAAATTTAATATGCCTCTATATTAAGGCAACTGATGAATTTTTATTTAAAAATAATTATTAATTGAGGTAACATAATGTATTTGGTAAGAAAAGGGAAAAGTATAAAAATCATCCATCCACAGTACTATACTCTGGAGATAACATTTGGTATATATGCTTACAGATTTTTAAAATTTTTAAATTTTTAAATTTTCTTATACATATGTATAATTCCTTAAAAAATGACTTTACTATATAGACTCTTTAGTTTAAAAAAGAGACTTTCTATATGAACATATATACAGATTTGTTGTTGATCACTGCTTAACATACATTTTATAGATACAAAAATATTTAATTCCTTTTTGCTACATATTTCAGTTATTTCAAGTTTAACATTATTATAAATCATGCTGCAGATGAACATATTTGTTCATAGATATTTGCAAATTTCTCTGATTATTTTCTCAGAGTGTGTTTCCAGAATTGAATTGCCAGGTCACAGATAATGTATATTTTTACAGCTTTTTATACATTGTGGCAAATTGCCTTCCAGGATAGGGATGGGTAGTATTCTTTCTATCACAACACTCTGTCTTAATAATGTGTGATTTTCCTGTCTAAATACTATTGTCTGAGTTTAAGGGAATGTCTTTGATCCACATTAGCATTATTTTCCTCCAAAGGCTTTAGGGGTAAAAAAGAAAAAACTCGCACATGTAAGTTACATACTATTTATGTTTTGCGATTTCTAGAAAATTGTAAAAAGAGTACTAGCCTCTGATGTGCACTGTGAATATGCCTAGTAAAAGTGATACTAGTATATGGTTTCTAGGAACAGATGGAGACTCTCCTGGTTTGCCCTTCCAGGGGTGTGACCATTGGCAGTACAACATAGTAAAGGGCATAGATTCTAGAGATGGACTACCTTCATTCAAATGCTGACTCCATTACCTACTAGCTGTATGGCTTCTGGCAATTACCAGATTTCTCTGTGCTTGTTTATTCACCCTTAAATGGGGTTGACCATAGCTCCTAATTTATAGTGTTTTAAGAGGACTGAATGAGTTATATAGGGAAAGCTCTTCCATAGTGCATGACACATGAAAATACTAAATAAATATTAGCCATTATTATTATTGATGTTATTGTTATTAAACTGTAGCAACATTATTGAAAACCTAATACATAGTAGATACTCAAAAATGTATGTTGAAAGAATAATAAAGGAATGGTGATTGCATGTAGAGAGTTAGTTCCTGAGTAGAGACAAAGATTTGGGAACCACCTACAGAGCAATGATAGGCGAAGTAGTTGGTGAACCACTGAAGGGTATGACAAATTAAGTTGAGGAATGAAGACCTTGACTCAGGAAATACTGCTTATACATATGAGGAAGGAGAAAGTGAGTTTGTAAAAGAGAAAGAGGTGGAGATGGTAGTGGAGCGATAAAGTAGTTGGAAAAGCAGAACAGCAAACAAAGGAGCTCAATCCAGTTGGAGCAATGGGTTTGGATCTGGGAGATAAAGATGAAAAAGACAGACAAGAAGGAATAAGGATCCTTTTGTTCCTGCATGTAACTTCAGGATTTAGAAGTGACCTGAAATGTTAGCAACAACACTTAAAAACCATTCAAGAATTAAGGCACAATTCTTCCCAGATAATATTTGCGTTTTTTCTAGGCTGCACTGTCCACAATGGTAGCTGCCAATCATATGTGGCTATTTAAATTTAAATTTTACTTGATTAAAATTAAATAAAAATGTGAATTTAGTCTCTTGGCTGCACTAGTCATATTTCAAGTGTTCAGTGTCCATATATGTGGCTGGTGGCTACCATGTTGGTTGGATAGCACTGCATTAAACATTTCCATCATTTCAGAGAGTTCTCTCGGACAGTGCTGCCTCCTATAATCTGAAGGAGTAAGAGGTATGGGAATATCAGACACCATGGCAACAAGGAAATTGAATTTTGGAGTATGGCTTTTACATTCTGAGACTTATTTTATTCCTGAGATCAGTATGTCAGTCAGATTTCAGCAGGAAGCAGAAACTACACATAGATTGGATTGGACAACTTGAGGAGAATCTAATAATAGATTTTTTCATTGGGTGGACCAAAAAAGAAGCCAAAGGATGAGAGAGGGCCTGTTAATGTAACTCACTAAAGTCAGATTTAGAAGGAGGGACCGTGGATCTATAGGGTCAAGTGAAAGACCTCCAGCACAAGTTACCTGGCAACTAGTAATGACCTGTGTTCTCAGTCACTGAGATCTCTGACCAATAGGAGGCATGTAAATAGCATTCTTGTTCTTCTCTCTGGGTAGTCTGATATTTTCCTTCTGTCTTCTTGCAAAAAGGTTCTAGGAAGACTTTTATTGACATTTTTCTCACATTAGAAACATACTGTGTAAGATATACTCGGGTGGGTTTCATTTTATACTTGGAAAGCCTGACTTTGACTTTTCTTTTCTTTTTTTTTTTTTAATAATAATAGAGAACTACCCATACGTTAGGCATTACAATACACAATGAAAATCACAACCAGGCTTGGGCATAATCTGAGACCCAGGGGTGAGGTAGAAGAAAGGGACAAAGCCCTCTTGATTACACAAATGAATTTGAGGTATGAAAACTTGTTTTTTCTCAAGAATGAAGAAATGAGGAGTTAAGTAGGGCAACATCTGTTTCCCTTTTGATATCTGGATACAGTTATCAGGCAGCTTTGCTTTTTGAAAGTTAGATTGGGAGAGAAATATACATTTGGTTTTGACTTTGGTCTCCTCATAAACAGACATTTTCTCACTACTGGTATTTTGGCAAGTGATTCAAGACAATCAGGAAGAAATTCTTATCAACATAAGATCACCTCCCAACCCCCACCCAACTAAAAATCATGTAGCTCTTTACAACGTGTGTGGCAGATATCAATATTATTATTATTATCTCATTTTGGAAATGTGGAAACTGAGACTCAGATTAAGGAACTTGCACTGTATCACACAGCTAACTGGCCCTGGCACTCAAAGACTTTATTTAAAAGCTGGTGCTCTTTCACTAAACATTTTCTGGCATACATAAAAAAGGGATATCACTTATTTTTTTGTCTTGGTTAAGTTTTAATTGAAGAGGAAATTTGCACACATGAAACAATGAGGTAGTATACCATAAATATACTGAGAACTCATTCTACCTTCCAAACAGATTCATTTTCTTTCCTTCTAAACTTGTTTCTCATTCTGTATTTCCTGTCTTGGTTGCCACCATAATCTTGGATCACACAAACTAGAAAACGAGATTTTTTTCCCCTTTCCAACTCATATTTCTGGTTCATTCTCCAAGTCATAAAGACTGATAAAGGTCTATCTTTTCTTCTTGAACCCTATTTCTCTGGTCTGATTCAGGTCTTCCTTATTTCTCAACTGTTTCAGTAGCATCTTCACTGGTATCTCCAACTCCTGCCTTTTCCTAGTCTGACCCACTTTCCACCATGGTCCCTTGGATACTTTCCTTAACCCATACCTCAACATGCCATTCCCTTTACCATCCTGGTAATTCTCAAACTCCAGATATTACATGATTTTAGTCATAGCTGCAGATTATCTATACCCAAGGCTGATATAGCTGGTATATAGCAGTGTGGCCACAGTGGTTGTTAAATACTGTAAAATGATCCACTTTTTATAATTACCTGTTCTAAGCAATCATAACAAATCACAGGTTGGAATATGCTGGTTACATAATGTTTTTGTATGAGATTCATTAAATGCATAGCTACTAACTAAAAAGGGTTATCTTTGTACCAACTAACATTGTATTAGGGTAAATATTTCACCATTAAGGAAATACAGGACTCTAGAATAAAAGCTTAGCTCCTTAATGTTATACCAAGACCCACCAGAATCTGATCCCATCACCCACATCCTCTCTTACTGGGTCTTACATTTTTTTCTGCCTATAATTCTAGATAATTATGAATTTTAACAACTAATTTAGGTCCTTATGTAGAGTATATATTAGATAAATATGCACTGAACAACTGAATAAAAATAACCTGTTGGTCTTGTCCTACTAGATGTTAAGCTCCTTAAACCAAGGATTACTATGCTAGTCATTTCTCTCTCTCTCTCTCAATCTTTTTTTTCCCCTCCAGAACATTGTAGACATAATATTTGTTGAAGTGAAGTGCTGAAAATTTTGTAGATGAAATAAACTACTGGAAGTAAAAAAGTGAAATATGAGCCCGTGGTTGTAAACAGCAGCGGTTTGACTTGAGACAGGTCTTGAACTAAGGGAAAACAGAAAGAGGAATATAGGGAATTTCAGGTACAGTTATGAATAAAAGATTGAAAACAAAAATAAAAATAAAGCAAAACAAACAAAAAACAAAAGTAAAAGGTTGAAGTGCAGGAGATCATAACTGACTTAGCTGGAGTGGATAGTGTACATTCGAGAGAATGGGTTTCTGTGTGGTAAGAATTTAGCCTTGCTCAAAGAGAAGTCTGGATTTTTCCTTGGCTTCTAAGAGGTAGTCTTGGGATGTCTTGCCTGGAAGGAATGTCTTTAACTGCGTGGGGCCTTTGGGTCACACTGGATAGTCCAACAATGAGATTTAGGGTCCAGGGCTTGGGTCATATGGTGTTGAATCCACCTCTGGCATAGAGCGTGAGATCAGCTACATGGGTAATCAATCATGCATACACATGATGGACCCAATAAATACTGTGGGCAACAAGGACTGGGTGAGCTTCCCTGATTAGCAATATTCCACGAGCATTGTTTCTTTGACCTAGGAGAATAACACTACCCTAATTCCACAGGAAAAGGGCAATTCTGAGCTACGTATTTAGAAGCCTCATGGAAGCCACCCCATGGACCTATTACCCTGGGTGATTTTAATGTATGTCCTTTAACTGTAACAAACTGTAACTGTGAATAGAACCACTGTCATTGTGTTCCGTGAGTCCTTCCAGTGAATAACTTACCTGAGGATGTTTTTGAGAACTTGCAGTGGTATCAGAAGTGAGGGAAGTCTTGTGTGTCCTTCCTTCTAACTTTGCAGTTGGCTAACTTTCCCCCTTTCCAACTCAGTTTAGATCTAAAATTATTTTTTAAAGCCAAATACCTGTGAAATCCTGTTATCTGGAACAGATGTAAAAGGAGTTTCTGTAGTTACAGCAGGGTCATAGGTTTCACATCTGGTTAGCTGTCCTTTCTCTTACTTGTCATTGTCATCCGCAGTCCCATCTGCAGAAGCTAGGTCTATGCCAAGCAGCCTTGGAAAACCCTCATCACTGGCTAGATGCTCTGCTAGAGGCTATTAGAAGAAGGTAAGGGAAGTAACATTTTGTGAACACCCATTGAATGTGGCATTGCAAACTATTTCATGACATTTTGTTTAATCCTGCAATCACCTTCAAAGGTAGGTGTTTGCCCCTTTAACATGCACTAAAATAGGCTTAGAACAATTAGGAGCTAGCCCAAGGCTACAGAATGAGTACAAGGCAGAGCTGGGATTAGAAATTCAGCAGAAGTTCAACTTGATCCTTCAATAACAGGGAGGTAACTTGGGGGTTTGATCAGGGCAAGGATTTTACAAAATAAGCATTGGAGGGATATGTGGTGTCAGTGTGGAGCTGAGGGAAGAATGGAGGTGCTGGGAGATGGTTGAGAGATGAATAGAGTCACGGATAGCTGTGCTTCAAGCAGGCTGCAAGAGCTACAGTATAGATAAAATTTAACTTCACAGAGTCCTGACCTTTTAGATCAGCACTGAAGAAAAGAACCTCCTGGACCATTGCTCTCTGCCCCACCTCTTTAAATAGTGAAGAAAAAGAAACATCCTCTGTGTTTAAATTTTTTAAAAAGCTATTTCATTTTAAGTCACTCATGATTTCACCTGTCAGAGGACAAGCTTTCCCAGGAACTAGGAGAAAAATGAATAAAACCTAGAGAAGATCACTAAAGAGCTCTAAAACATGAAAGTGTTTCAGTGGTATCTGTGAAAAAAAATGAAAATCCTGGTGACCTCTGCCAAACTGGAGTCAAAAAACAACTTACTTTGTGAAATATAATTTCTTGACTTGAAGTATTCTACACAAAGAGTAGTAACTGACAAACAATGTGGGGAATAGGGGAGCACATATAATAATAATAGCTAATGAGTGAAATTCACTAACTCCGTTATGTGCCCACCGTGCATTCACTCATATGATAATCACACTAACACTGTGTGTGAGGCAGGTGTATTTAGACTACTCAGGTGTCATAACACAATTGCAATTAAATCAGTTGGTAATCTGTCATTTCATGTATATTTTCACTTTTTAGAGGTTCCATAATGTCACAAACCTGATTTTTCTTATTCTTTTATGGTCTACTATTGAATTCTCTGATGTTCATGAGACTTATCTCTAGTTGGTACTTGACAGATATTCTGAGAATGAACATTTAATATATATATCCAGCCCCAAATTCAAACTCAGTTCTTCTGATCCTCAGGTAAAGTTTTAGAAAATGCAAGGGGGACTTAGGATGATCATTTAGGCTACTATAAATTGGCCTCTTAGTTTGTTTCTCAGTTGAGCTTGGTTGTGTCCTAGTGCCTGACCAATATGAACTTCAATTTCTTATCTATGAAATGAAGTCCTGGATTTAATGACTTCCGAGGTCCCATAAATTTTTGTGAAGCTATAAGTGTTTGACTTTTGGTAGTTGGTGTTTCAGGTGAACTCATCTTTGATAGATGTAAAGCCTATCGTATGTGCTATTGTCCATGCTGCAAACATGTTTCTAATATTGTGATGTTTATTCCTTCTTGGCTAGGATATTCCAACAGATCCAGTAAAATTAGGAATCTGTTCCCATTAGTGGATTTTACTACCAATAAAAAGACCTGCCTCCATGTTTTGGTTCTGTCATCATCTGATTGTATTGGTCATCTTTGGCTTTCAAGTTCTCTGTCAGTGATAATAATAATGCATAATAATAATAATAATAATAATAAAATCTAACGTTCATGGATTGACAATGCTATAGGCTGAATGGTTGTGTACCCTCATATTTGTATGTTGAGAACTCATGCTCCAGGTGGTGATATTTGGAGGTGGAGCCTTTAGTAGGTGTTTAGGTCATGGGGGAGAGCCTTAATGATTGGGATTCATGCCCTTATTAAAGAGACCCCAGAGAATTCGCATGTACCTTTCACTGTGTAGAAGACTCAGTGAAAAGACAGCCACGTATGACCCAGGAAGCAGGCTTTCACCAGACACTGTATATACTGATGCCTTGGTCTTGGACTTACCAGCTTCTGTAACTATGAGAAATAAATTTATGTTGTTTATAAGTCGCCTAGTCTATGGTACTTTGCTATCGTAGCCTGGACAGACTAAGACAGTCAGGTACTCTGCAATCAGTTTTTATTTTTAATCTATCTGATTGTAAGATAATGTTATCAGACAGATATTTTTTATTGCCATAAATGACTATGGAGACAAAGATTTAGAAGTAACTTGCCCAGGGTCTCACATCTTGAAAGCTGGTAGGAAAAGGAATTGAAGCAATTTCTAATTTATAGATTTAAAGACGTTAGCCATTACAGTTATAGCTTTTGGGAGAGTGATTTAGAATAGATTTGTTTCTTGTAGTATACAAGTCTTGGTGAAAATTTGATGGAAGTTATAGTATGATTTCCCTAAAAAATAATTATGATTATGTCACTAAATATTTTGGAGGCAGTGTCAAAGATTTCACAAACTTCCTAAAATGTAGAATTTTGGAAATTCTGGGAAAAAAAGTGGAAAAAAAGAACCCTTTCCCCAATATCTGAACTAGAGTCATTCTTAACAGCACCTTCTGGAATAGAATTTCAGAAGCCCATGAGGAAAATCCAAGAGTCACAAAGAGTGCAATTAGCCCCTTTCACCATAAGTCTGTATACTATAGGTTTAGTTGTATTGAGGGCCAAAACAATCTTCTTGCCTCCCTGTAGGCTGAGAACTCAGCCTGGTTGCTGATTACTACCATTGTCACGAGTTTCCATGTTTGCTCCAAGTTCTCAGATTTCTGTTTTTCAAGTTTAATTTGCCCGGGACATTGCAGGAAGAGAAACCGTGGGGGCATGATTAAAAGCATATGGCGTATGAGGTGGGGAGGGGGAGCAGTGAGCACAGCAGGAGGGAGGAGGATTGCTAAATTGAGTGTTTCTAATAAAGGAGAGTGGGAGAGTATTTGCTGCTTTTGCTTGGGCTAAACTGTACTGTGTAATACTCCTCTCTCTTGCCCTCTAGGCCTAGAGTATAAGATAAAGAAGGTTAGGGTATTGTGATTTTTAAGGTGTCCGGTCATCACATCTATCTATCTATCTGTCATCTATCTATCTATCTATCCAACTCTCTCTCTTTCTCCTCCTTTCTCTCTTCCTAGAGTGTTTTTTATATATTATCTAATGACACAATGGCAGGTGTATGTGTGTGTGTGTGTGTGTGTGTGTGTGTGTGTCTGTCTGTCTGTCTGTCTTTGTATTCTCCTGTTAAGCAAATGGAACAGTGGTGGGTCCCAAACCTGACCTGGGATCATAACCCTTGGGAGTGTTTTGAAGATACACATTCATCAGTTCACCCAAGACTCACTAAATCAGACTCCCAGAGGAGCCAACATTTGCCTTTAAGTATACATCCCCTTTATGTTGGCAATTATCTCTGTCAGAATTCTTTTATAATAAAATAAAGTCTAAATGGACTTCCAGGATATTATTGCTGTAAAGGAACTTAACATCCATTGAAGTGGACACTTGCAGATTTTTGGCTACTCAGAGTCCATTCTACTTTCTGATTATAGCAGCCACATTTCACTTTAGGAAATAATCTCTCCCAATCATGTGAAGATTTAATTGGATTTATATGTACTAATCTTGGGGCACCTGGTGGGTCAGTTGGTTAAATGTCTGCCTTCAGCTCAGGTCATGACAGGGTCCTAGGAGCCCTACATGGGGCTCTCCATTCAGAACTGAGTCTGTTTCTCCCTCTTACTCTGTGATCTCTCTCACTTTCTCTCTCTCTCTCAAATAAATGAATAAAATCTTGAAAATATATATAATATACCAGTCTTGCTCTCACCTAGTCAATGGGAAGTCAAAGAGATAAACTAGGTCAGTGGTTCTCTCTCTCAAGAGTGTATGAAGAGATAGAAAGATTTGAAAAAAGAAGAAGAAGAGGAAAAAAAAGAAGGGTTGATGCTCATTTGCTCTGGAATGGATGTCCTAGTTAGGCTGTGCAAGTATTCCTGCTTCTAAGGTTCCCAGGGCCTCTTTGGTCCGTGCCCATTCCTGGCCTGGTTCTCTGGGCCTCCTCTCAATTATGTGATGTGGTTGAATCTTTCCAATAAATTGCTTTTAGAGCTAAGTTAGCCAGACGCTACTTTAATCACTTATCTCAACATCCACCTTTCTAATCCAAAACATTTATTTTATATAAGAAATAACAGAGACCCACAGACCCTAAGTTACTTTCCTAGGGATGCCCAGTTAATAAATGGTACCATTGGGACTGAAATCTGGATCTCTTAGTTTTAGGGATGACCAGTGTCTATTGATTTGCCTTTATCAAATGATTCCTTAATTTTGTTTAGCGTTGGTGTGGTCTTCTAGGTTCTTTTGGAAGTTATGCCAATAGAAATAATGTCACAATTGTAAACACAATTTCCTTTTGTTCTTAAAATATTTCATTGGCCATTGGGTCTTGCTGCCTGCTGCCCTGCCTCTGGCAAGTGCCTAATTTAGATGTTTTTAAAGAAGATGAATGCTTTTCTCCTCTGGTGCACCTGGAGCAATATGCCAGATCTATGGGGAGAAGATACTTTTTTCCCAGAGCTAGTGGTTGTCCTGAGGCCCCATGGTATGGTATTGATTTAAGATGATTGGGTTGAAGAGGTGGGTCAGCCATACTATTTTAATCTTGACTTTCCCCCTGCAAAAGACACTGCTATATACATTATGTAGAAATATTCATGGTAGTTAAACCTCATCCTCAGAGATGGAGTCTGAGTTGATTAAAGTCTATTGGTTGAGGAAGAATTAAAAGATGTAGGTAGTAGAGGTTTTAGGAGATGCCTGAAAATATTTGTTTCCTCCTGATTGTGATTGATTCCTCCTTCTATTTCCATATCATTGAAAACACTGGGTTAGCAATGGTTCTATTTTAATCCATTTTTACCACTTCGCACAGTTATTTTCATTTACATAGTACTTTATATTACATACTATTAAATTATTCCACTACCCAGAAAGTAGACTTCTATGAGTGCAGGTTTACCTCAAGAGAGATTAATAACACATCCAAGGTGATATATGCCCCATAAGTAACAATCTGGGACCAGCAACCTAGAAAACCTGAAAGCCCAAACCAGGGACTTTGTGTTCTGGCTGCCCCTTCTTTTCCTTTTAATTACTGTCATCATGGTGGCAGTTTCTTTGGGGGAAGAAATAAAGAGATAAGCACTAAATATACTAAAGAGGGCTTCAAGCTGTATGTGAGAGTTTGCTGACTATAAATAAGACCTTACTCCTTTGTGCCTTCACCATGCACTAGAGATTAAGTAATTTGTCAATCAATTTATTCATCAAAAAATTTACTACTCTTTTGCTGTGTGCCTCCAGTTGCAAGGGAAAGGAATCATAGCACTTACAAACTGGCCCCTGTACATGGAGGGCAAGGAGCAACAAAAAATAAGGCAAACCATTCTAGATTGGTAGGTGACAGTCTCAATAAGCAAAGGAGCTTACAATCAAGGCTTAACTGAGCAGGCTCAAGATGAGTCCATCTCCACACTTGCTCTCCAGAATCTTAAATTTACATAGAGGACTTAAATGGGGTCAGTTATGTATTCAGTCTAGTTGATCTCAATAGTACCTTTCTCTTTTGAGGGTACAGACATCCTCAAAACAGCTGCTAGTATGGGAATAGCAGGTAGGATGTACATTCCAAAGACATAGGAATGTTATTCCTGACAGTAGTCAGGAGCCTCCAATTGCCAGGGTCCAGCTCACAGGTCAACCTGAAGTCACATCCTCCTGAGGACCTCCTCTAACCCACCCTCAAAGAGCTTGTTGTCTAGTGGGTTAGTTCTAAGGCTGAGATCAAGGAAAAAGAACTAACATTTTGAGGGTAGCTAGCATATACTAGTTATGTATATAATTTCAGATGATGCCTCTTACAGTTAGTTGTATAGAGTCATTTTTCTCCCACAGATTCATAGCATTACATAGCAACGCATGTATTGATCACGGTACCTGGCATTTAGTAAATTCTCAGTAATGACATATTAAATAATTACTTAAACACATGTGTGACCACATTATACCATCATTTTTTTTAAATCATCGTTTTTTAAAAGATTTTATTTATTTATTTGACAGAGATCACAAGTAGGCAGAGAGGGAGAGAGGAGGAAGCAGGCTCCCTGCTGAGCAACTAGCCCGATGCGGGGCTAGATCCCAGGACCCCGAGATCATGACCTGAGCCAAAGGCAGAAGCTTTAACCCACTGAGCCACCCAGGTGCCCCAATCATCATTTCTTTGTACCGTGGCTTACAAGATGATTTCTGAACTTCTAAATATAACTTAACAATAATGGCCTTTACTATCAACCAAAACAGCACCACCCCCAACCTTGTTATTTTATATTCTACTTTATACAGCTTAATGCATTTTTTTTTTTTTTCTGGAGTGAGTAAACTCATATTTATCTTTCACTCTCTGGCTCCAAACTTACCTCCTTTGGGAGGATTTCTTTATCCTTTCCTCCACTAAGAACTCTACTCTAGAACCTTTACAGCACTATAATTATGTATTTTTATAATTCTCTTTCCCACTAGTTAGTGAATACTTCAAGATCAGAGATTCTTTCTTAATCTCTTTCCTTTCAATTTGGGTCCAGTTTTAGTACCTAGGATGAGGCAAGGTTTAGCATATGTTTGTAAATCGAAGAGGTATCCACCTATTATGAACTGGAAAATTTTGGAGTCATACTTAAAAACATATATATATATAGGTACAAAATGTTTTACATTAGAAGGAGTATTTTGAGAGAAGTAAAACCTGGTTTCTTTTTTCTTTTTTTGCCATAAAGGAATTTTGAAATAATCTGAACTTATCTTTCAAAGGTGGATGGAGTATATTAGCTCCCAAGCTGAAGTGGCATTTGTTAAATATTTGCCACATTTATCCCAAAATATTCACAGTGGGTCTTTTCAATGCAATATTCATGAGTACATGTTGAACAATTAGATGATTCAACAGCATTTTACATCAATATTAAGCAAGCACATACTATTGCCAGGAACTGTTTTAGACATATTAGGGTAAAATCAAGATGGATAAAATAAAATCCCTATTCTCAAGAAACTCATGGTCCAATTGGGGAGACAGAGAAACATTTATATTGAGATACTTTTGACTAAAACCAATGAAAACCAATTTGATCTGGTATAAGTTAAAGAGAGGGAATTTATGAAAAGAAGAAATGCTTGTCTTACTAAGGCCACAGGCAAGAATACAGTTTGGACTAGGGAAGAGACTGGGTACAAAACCTAGAAAACCATCAAGATTCTCTCCTCCTTGGATTGTGATCCTTCCTAATTGTCTGCTGCTTCTTTTCCTGGACACAGTCACCTGTGTTCCTCTGATAACCTGTGATGGAAAAACACTGGCCATGTCACACCACTTTTGCTTTCATAACACTGTCAAATCTCTTACAGGGCTTCTCAATCTCTCTGTCTTCCATCCTTTAGTCCTCTACTTCCCCAACTTTTAAATGCTTTTTCACTTTTCTCCCCTCTCTCTTGCTCCTAATTTTAAATTCTTAGGAAAAGCTCTGCTTGACTTAATTTGTCAGGTGGATACTTTTGAGCCAATCAGTTGTAGACATTTAAAAGGTGGGTTTGGGGAATCTCACTCTGTGATATGTTACTCTCTAAGATGTTGATTTTCATAGTAAGAAGTTGGGCAGACAATCTAATAGGTGACTTCCACACAACAAAATGTAATGTATTGTGAAGTAATATGATGTAAGGGAGGGTGAGAGCTTAATTCATATTAATTCTGCTTTCAAGGTGCATGACATGAAGGTGTTGGCCATAAAATAAAGAACTTGTGGGGAGTTGATATTTGGTCTGGGTCTTTAAGAAGGATATGGCACAGCAATCCCTGAGTCTGAAATGCTTTAAAGCTATAACAGTAAGTAAAAATTAATAGCATGCAGGCAAATTACCTAAGTACTTGTGATTCTGAAAATAACTCTCTGGAGGAAATGTATCCTATAAATCTCATAAAAATAAATGAAAAATAGTGTTAGTTATCAAAAACTAAGTGGGAGAGTTTATTGTGTACCCAGGAAAGAGTATTCTTTTTTCTTCCTACTAGTTCTGTTACAGAAAGTGTTAAGACATATTACCTCCCAGGCTCCTGATTTGAAAATGATCCATGAGCCATGAAATATTAGTGGGAGTGAGTATATTGGTGCTCTGACCATTCTGGGATATTAAAATGCCATTGACATCCATAACTACCAATGTATAAAAATAACAAATGCTAATGAAATGACCCAAGTGCTGAGAGCATGCAGTTTGGCCCTTGTCAACGTTTCCTTCATGAAATATAGGCCACTCTGCTTCTCTTGCTTACGTCAGACTGTCCGGGAGAATATGCACTTCATTATTCCTCTGCTATCCATCAAAACTTCCATGCCCAAAAAGTATTAGGGGGAAATGGTGCCTTATCTTTTTCCCTTTTTTGCAGACCAAAATGCTTACTGAAAAATGGAATTAATATTTTGGACTAAGGAAGTGATTCTCTGGGCCTAGATAGTTTGGATTCACCAGCAAATATTATTTTTTATGGACTACATGTTTGTGCCTCCCCGAAATTCGTATGTTGAAGCCCTAATCCCCAGTGAGATGGTATTGGGATGTGGGGATTTTGGAAGGTAATTAGGTTTAGATAAGGTCACAGGGTGGAGGTCCCATAATAGTATTAGTGTCCTCTTGCTGGCTATTTGAGGGTATAGCCAGAAGGTGGCTATCTACAATCCAGACAGGAGACTCTCACCAGATGTCTTCTCTGTAAGTGATTTGATCTTTGATGTCCTGGCGTCCATAAATGTGAGAAATAAAGTCTGTGGTATTTTTGTTATAGCAGTTCAAACTAAGACACTATTCTTCCCTGATGAAGGCTCAATGATATACTCTTTGTAATAAGAAACAAGTTTGGCATTTATCGAATAAAAACATGTGACTATAGTTGACAGCCATGCACTGAGGGTCATTGATTATATATATATATATATATATATATATATATATATTTTTTTTTTTTTTTTTAAATTTTGGAAAACAATCAGAGGTGAAAAAAATGACCTTCTTTGCAGGGTTTATCAAGTATTTATTGAATACCTACTGTACAGAACATTGCTTCAGATACTAAGAATTGCTAAGAATAGATGTTAAGGAATTATGAAGCTAATGTTCTTCTCATAGAAGAGGAGACGTGGAATAAATGATATGAGAATGGTTGCAGGGAAATATATCAGGGTCTGCTAAATATCATCAAAGTACAAACTGAGAAGAAAAATGCCAACAGAAAACAATGTTAAAGCAATCAAGACTTCAACAGATTCATAAACAAAAATAGTGATCAAATAAGCCACAAAAGTGGAAATATTGTTCATTTACAAAGATGGGGGGATGTTCATTTTCATTACTAACTGAGGAAATACAAATCAAACCAACAATACTGAGTTGGTGACTTCTGTTTTGCTTTATAAAGAAACTACTTCATGCAGTTAAGGTTATACAGCCCATTAGGGCAGTTACTTGGCAAGATGTAACAAGCATCTTCAAATATTCACACCTTTGACTCTGGTAATTTCAATTCTGGGAACCTTTATCCTAAAGAAATAGCTAATTCTAAAAAGACAAAAAAGCTTCTTGAGGTAAATAGCAGTGCTTTATTAATGGTGGAAAGTTGAAAACAGCATAAATTCTTGAATTTGGGGAATGATTAAGTATATTATAATAAATCTACTTAAGGGCAACATTTATTGAGTGCTTATACTGTGACAAATTTTGCCTTTAATTTTCATAAAAACTTTATTATTATTCCACTTTTACAGATAGGAAACTGAACCATACAGAGGATAAATAACTCGTTCAGGGTCACCCAGGTAACATGTGGCAAGGCAAGGGTTCAAATTAATTTAAGATATTTAATAGTAAGTTTATACAGCATACATAATACATGAAAAATACTTATGAAAACATTAAATGGATACAGCCCAATACAATGTGAGTCTATTGTATGATTCAAAGCTATGCTCAAAACCAAACATACATATATATATACACACACACATATATATATACACACACACATATATGTGTGTGTGTGTGTGTGTATATACACACAATGTATATGTATAAATAGGTAGATAAATAGGTAACTAGAGATATATATTCTAAATTTCACCGGTTTTGAAGGTCTTCCTTTTGATTTGACATCACTCTCTTATTTCCCACTGCCTCTTTAAATGACTCTTTCTCTACCACCTGGATTTTTTTTCTGCCCCTCTTCTTGCTTACATCTATCATGGAATTTATAAATGACTTCTTGTCTTTGCTTAGGCTATCCCTTGCTCTCACTCTTCCATAGATATTTTTCAAAGCCCAGTGTCAGTTCTACCCCCTCCAAGATCTAAGATTGCCCCAGCGCGTTCTGACGACTCAGTTCTCCAACATCCCTTGCACTGATAGATGACCTGTCATGACTTTTCCACTCTGTCCCCCACTGTCTCATTTATTCATTGTTTCATGGGTATTTGTGTCTTCTCTCAACTGGCTTGCCTGCTCCTTGAGGATAGAAGTGACTTTATATGTCTCTTTATCTCTCTAGCAGCTCTTATCAGAGGATCGAGCACAAAGAAGGCAAGGCCCCAAACACATGTTGATTCATTTGAAATAAGTTTTATGTTCTAAAAAAGCCTTTGTTAAAGGCTTATTGTTGTTTTATTTGTTGCTTTTGCCTTAAAATAGAGAAGATTTTAACAGGGCCTTATTTCAAATACTAAGAAGAGGAAGTCTGATAGAGAAGTCAGACTTCAACACTTAAAAAAATAATAGAAAATTCAACTTGAAAAAGACCTTTAGGATCATGCAGTTCAACTCCTCATTTTTCCAGTAAAGAAATGAGACCCAGCACTTGGCCCAAGTTCTACAGAAGTAGAAATAGAATTAGAATCCAGGGCTCACACTTCCCAGATGGGAGCTGAGATGGACCAAATACACTGTACTGTTCCCAACCACATTTAGGTAACTCCTCTGTTCCCCTTAGGCTCCATTCCACCCTTACCAGGTTTTCCTTTCTTTCTTTCTTTTTTTTTTTTTTCCTAGTCCAAAACATGAACCTCAAAGCCAAATCATTCTCCAAATGCAAAGGTCCTGAAATAATCTCCTTCACTGCTAAGGAAGAGGAGAGAGTTTACTGATCATCTTCCTCCTTCCTGGTCCTTTTGGCCCTTCTGATTTTCTGCAAACTCTGGCACAGACTGCCCTTCGTGTCTGTGGAGACACAACCTCTGCCAGATTTTGCATTCAAAAGTTTCAGTTTTTATTAGAAAGAGCTGTAACATTTTGACCACAGTACATCAAGCCCTCTGACATGCAACCACATGGCCAACTGAGTGCCTTTGAACCCATAATTTGACACTTGTTTTTTATTTTTAAAAATTCATTAATCTCCATTAGGTATCCCACTCTCCATCCAGGTCAACAATGGCATTTCCTGATCTCACCGTCTTTACTAGGAAAAAAAAAATTTCTCTGATGACTTGAGTGAATGAGTATACATACTCACAAGATCATGGTTCTTAAATTATGTTTATTATGTAACATATGGTGGAAAATTAAAAAAGCATGCAGTAGTCACTAAGGTGTGCTAGCTAACACAGTTTAGTAGTCCTTCACTGATAGCGACTCCTGGTGGTCCGCTATGGAGGGAGCTGTGGCCCTGGTAGCTCACATTACCTCCAGCTCAGGACAGTATGCTCTGAGAAATGATTGAATGTGACTTTTCATGCTTCCCTGAAGCCTGCTAATGGAACCTCGCATGATGATGCAGAAGGCAGCTTGCATTGCAACACACTGTAATCTGGCTGGAATTAAATGAGCTTAAATAACAAATGCTCAGATCGTGGTTACTAATTAAGAGTGATGCCAGAATGCCTATAAGTTTTACATATGTTCCTCATTTGGCTGAAGTTTTGACAATGAGTAATGCAACACAGACTTGGTCACCTGACCTTCAGGCAGCCGTGCTAGTTGGCTGGGAGCTAAGATCCCAGTGAAAACCCTGGGACTGTGAGTCAGACTGTGCCCTAAAGACCATTGCATTAACCAGGGTAACCAGTTTGGGCATATTCTATGTATCGAGGAGGCGGGAGGGGGAGGGTGGGTCGGGGGTGCTTTGCTTTGCAATGAGGTAAGAACAGATGCCAAGACCAGTTACTAGGAGGGGCATAAATAATTAATAAAGACCTTCATCCCCTGGCAGCTAAATATATTTAAGTGTGTCTTACATATAGTTTATACCCAGGAAATAAGGGAAGACTGAATCCGGAGAGAAATATCATGTATTTTGTGGCAACCCCTCTCCAGCAACCTTCTTAGAAGATGTTTCTTGCAATAAGATTATAAACTATACAGCTTCAAGTGCAGAACCTGCCCCTCAGCACAGCCAAAGTTCATTACTGGTGAGATGCAGTCCCTTCACCAACTTCTCAAATTCTCCCCCTTGGGGTCTGCTTATTATTACTTTTGTCTGTCTTTCTGTGTTCTAAACCCAGCCCTGCTCCCTGTTATGTGCCGATTCCAGATATATAATTCATTTCTTTTACTTGGTCTTGAACCTTGTTCTGGGACCTACCTCAGCACTTGGTCAACACTGGGATGTGATCTAGTCTCATGAGACTCACCCAGTCTTTGCTAATTTTGGCTTCACCACAGTACCGCCCCCAACTTCCCCCAACTTCCTTCCAATTGTATCCCTGATATTATGGCAAAGTTTCAATTGCAATTAATCTTTTTTTTTTTTTTTTTTTTTTTTTTTACTTTAAAGAAAAAAAATAGTTCTTGTAGCTATGTCTCTATCTTACTCTCAGCCTGCTTCTCACATCTGTATAACCTGCCTGGTCACATAGGACCCTTCCCCTGGGAGGACTGTTCAGAGATTCTATCATCACAGTTTGGTGGCAAAGAGCATAGGCTTTACATCAGACAAACCTATGTTCTAATTTTGGGCTTTTCCAACTGTGACAGATGACTTTTTCTGAGTCTCAGTTTCTCCTCTATAAAGTGTAGATAATAATACCTGCTAACACAAAGTTATTGTGAAGATTAAAGGAAATAATGTACCCACCACATTTAGCACAGGACTGGTGCAAACAGGCAGTCAAAAATAGTAACTAATAATATTATTAACATTCCTCTCCTTGTCTGGTTACTTTCTTTGTGACCTGAATTTTTGGTGTGAGTCAACAGTATTGGGTGGTTGGGAGTAGAGATGAATGGTCCAATTTAGCAGATTGTTGAACACTCTGAAACTTCTTCAGGGCTATACAAGAACTGGGCCATTGTTATAGTCATCCAAAATTCAGACCTTTGATAAAAAAAATTTTTATACACCACTAATCAGACAGACTTCCTTTCTCACCTTGAATGGGCTTGCACAGTATCTCTCCCACATTATCAGAATAAGGAGATTGTGACAGATCTGACAAAAAGTAAACACTACTTTTAGGTTGGGGACTCGGGAATTCTAAGACCAAACAGCAACTCAAGTTACTGTAGAGTATGTAAGACAGATGTGAAGGTCCAACAATATAATTTCCCTCTGTGTTAAAGCTGGTGAACCGTAGAAGACAGCTTTAACTAAAGAGAAAATCTACCAAGGTCTCCTGTAGGGAGTTGTGTTATATGAATGGAGCGAGTTTTAATTTTAGTCTGCAGATACGAGCTCTGTAACACAGCACCACTGTCACCAGGAACCCTGGCTTTGTCAGAATGGCTCTACCTCTTTGTAACCCTAGCAGCTTGGCATCAGAGTCTCGCATTTCAGTGTATTAAATATTTACCAACAACCTATTGGCCATATGTCATGGGAGTGTGTGTGGTGACAGACTCACTACTCGGCACCTTTTCAAGTAGATTCTGTAGGATCTGCAGGGTTCTGTAGGCTCATAGATCCTTTTTAATAACTGAGTCTTTTGTTCTTTTTTTGTCCTCCTGTTTGCTAAGCTGGTATCAATATCATATGCAGGTTCTGAGGGAGTGAACTTGTTCAGTCATTCCTCCTTCTATATTCTTTCTTCTTGGGGTGCCATGAAGGGTATCAGTATTCCCTATTCATTGCTTATTTATCTGACTGTACTTGTTTTAGTGTGCAGGTGCAGAGGCATTTTCCTTCAAAAAATGAAATTATTCTGAGAGTTGAATTCTGCTCACTTTGCTTATTTGTCAGTTGGTTCTGATTCATTTTATGCTGTTTAAAGGAAAACTTACCTGGAATCATGAACTTTGGATTTAAATTTGTTGGGTCTTCAAATTGAAAGCCATTCCATGGAGAAAATATAGCAGTTTATCACATGAAGCACAACTTGAGAAGTGTTTTGAAATAAATTGTATATCTGGTTGGAATTGACTAATCCTATGAGGAATCAGATATTCTCCATCTTAATATCCCAGGTCCACTCAACAGACATTTCTTGAGTGCCTACTATGTTTTTCTCTCTTTGCTAGGAATGGAGCTTTAAAGATCAATAAGACCATTTCTGCTCGAGGGTCATGGGACTGGTTCATCGAGTTTTGAAACCGGTAGTTTTTTCCCCATGCTTTTTACATATGTGAAATGATAACTTTTATTTCTAGAGAAACTAACTTAAAGCAAGCATACTGTTAAGAGTACATAAATTAATAGTTTTATCAACTATTTAGGGTCAATGTGACTTTTCACTCTCCCTCTGTCTTTACGATCTATAATCTTTGTAGATTTGCAATAATGGATCTACATGTGAGTTTTTCCAACTACTTTTTGTATATCAGGTATTACTGACTTTTGATTCTACAAAGAACCTGAATATTGTGTTATTTTCCCATCAGGTGAGGGAAAAATGAAGATCATGTTCTGAATTGAAGCCTATTAAAGGCCTTGATGTTCAGTATTCCTCAGTTGATGCTATTTTACATGCATTGTGTGAAATGGAGACATGCCATTATTTTAGAGTTTCAATTCATTCAGAATTTGAACACCAAAGCAAGGAGAGCCATTGAGAGTTGAGTTGGGGTCATATTTCAGCCATGACCCAATATCTACTTTTCTGACAGTCCAGTACCATATATATATTCAATATTGCTAAGTAATCATGTTTCAAGAATATCAAAATCCTGATTATGCAAGTTATAGTAGATGATAATAAATGGAGAAAAATGGGGGTGCCTGGGTGGCTCAGTGGGTTAAGCCTCTGCATTCAGCTCAGGTCATGATCTCAGGGTTCTGGGATCGAGCCCTGCATTAGGCTCTCTACTCAACGGGGAGTCTGCTTCCCCCTCTCTCTCTGCCTGCCTCTCTGCCTACTTGTGATCTCTCTCTGTCAAATAAATAAATAAAATCTTTAAAAAAATGGAGAAAAATGACTTATTGGCTACAGCGATTCACAATTATTTAATATTTTAATATAACAGTAGGTGTGTGCATAATAGGAGGCAGCAGGTTTGTCTACCAGCCTAGAACAAGCAAAGGTAGAAAAAAACATGTGTTTCAATATAATAAAACAGCATGCACTGACTGTATTATGTGTGGCACTTTATGTCATAATCAGTTTCAGTTTACTGTGTAATCTATATGCATAATCTTTAAGTGCTTAAGAAACGAGGTATTTTGGTTAGTGCATAAGTAAATCAGTGGAGGGAGCTCAGACTTGAGAATTAAGTGCTAAAGTTGCTATTCCTGGTTTTACTACTTACTTTTAAAGACTTTCACATATTCAATCTCATTATCTTGTTATGACCAAGATGAAGAGATTTCCAGATACCAGTGATTTCAAAACAGCTGGTTGGTCACAAGTAATAACGTTAAAAGTTGATATTTATGTTGTGTTTACTAAGTGCCAAGCACTTTTTAAGTGTTCTTCATATATGTATTTACTCACAGCACCCCTAGGTAGGCACTGTTATTTCTCCATTTTATAGTTAGGAAGCTGATCCACAGATGTAATAACTTAATTGCGTACAACTTCAAGCTTGTATAGGGAGAAGTCAGTGATTCCAGCTCCTTACTTTGTAAACTTGACTATCTTAGGCATATATCACTGGTTCATTAATTTGGTTAATTCAACAATATTTACACAGACCTTAATCTGGGCATGGCATAGTGCTCTCTATGGGTGACAGCAGGCACAGGATCTCTGCCCCAAGAGATTGTAGTTCAGTGAAGAGAAAGATGAGCAAGCAAATAATCACACTTTAGAGATATCAGGGGGCGTTAGGGAGCATACCACAAGAGGATATAATCTTGGTACAAGCCATGCAAAATGTGGCATGTATGTGTGCACCTTTGTGTACATAGGAAATGAGAATGTGGTAAAGGCTGGGAGGAAGAAAAGTAGAGAGCAAGAACATTCCAGGCTGAAGACACAATATTGTAATACTATCTCGGAGGCAATGAAATTATTCATTTTGGTTAGAGCAGATTGGGTGATCGAGGATAAAGTGAGTGACTGAGAGAGAAAATGAATCTGGAGAAAGTCTGCAATAGCCAAATCACAAAGGTCTTTATTTTAAACCATGTTCAGTAGTTTGAATTTTATCTTAAAGACAACCGTCTGTCCTATTGTGCCATGTCCATGCTATTCATTATTAATTAACTATGACAGCTTCAGAACCCTTCTCAACACAACTCTCTAGGTAATCTGTAAAAAGGAATAGGAGTTGGAAATGAAGTTGAATTTATAAAGGTTATTGTTCTCAGTGCAATTCTTAGAAACATTATTTCATTTCATCCTTATTTTACAGATGAGGAAACTAAAGTTCAATGAATGAAAAAAATTAACATTTCTTCCATTTAGACTTGAGCTAAAAAAAAAAAGGGTACCCCTGCTTATTCTCCCAAGATGACAGCTCTATGTTCTTGACTCTATCACTCCTAAGCAGGGATCAAGCTCCACAGCTCCAGCCATCTGGGAAATACCAAGTCAGACTATATTCTGGTGTCTGTCCACTGCAGATTTGAACATAATTTTGTGTGTCTGTGTGTGTCGGCTACTGGTTGGGCTATTTTCCCTTTCTGTTTCTAGACATGAAAGTGTTTATTCCACTTTCTCCTGGATCAGTTCAGAGATCTTGTTGTCTTCAACTGAGCTGGGATCATTGCGAAGCTAAATTTGTTTGTACATAACTCTGGGTGCGGAAGATTGAGGTGATAAGAAGATTTGTTCCTAACTCTGGGTATGGAAATAACACACCTATTTTACAGCTTCTCCTCTTTTTCCTTTACACAGAACAGCTGATTACACTCCTCCTCTTGGAGAAAAGGATTTGAATGTTTCCAAAGAGCTTCAAAACACAAAGAAGTTTATCTTCAGGATAAGAGAATCTTCAGGTAAGAGAATTTCCATGCCTCAATGTCATGTACTCTTCCATGAATGAAAAGAGAACTCTCCGGAACATTTGTTGGGAAAATTTGTGAAAATAAAATCAAGTGAGACTTACACTGATAAAGAAATTAAGGCTCAGATGTTGAATGAATTCCCCACAGTCAAAGAGCTAGGAAATGCACTGTCAGGGTTCGCGTGTTTGTCCTAGTGATTCCACACCCTGTATTCCAGCCTTTGTACCAGGTGGCTGCTAGAATATAACTATTATCTCTGAGGAGTAAGATGCCATTTTCAGTCATGATTATTATGGCATTATGGGCGGCAGCATGGATTGGAGCCAGCCTCTGTGGCAGGGCTGGTTTGAATCTGAATCCCAGCCTGGCTATTTATAAGCAGCAGTGTGACCTCAGGCAAGTGTCCTAACTTCTCAAGCCCAATTTCCTTACCTGTATGATGCTAATGATGCTTCTCTGGCTGGCTTGTTAGGACAATTGCGTTAGATCAATGTTTTTCCAATTTGAGTGTTCACGGATCACCTAGAAGACTTGTTAAAGACATAGACTGCTGACCCCATCCCAGAGTTTTTGGCTTTTCAGGTCAGGAGTAGGGGCTGATAATTTCTATTTCTTACAAGGTCCCAGGAAGTCCAGGAAGTGCTGATGTTGCTGGTCCGGGTTTGGCACTTTGAGAGCCCTTGTAGTAGATCATGTATATAAAGTGCCTCATTTTTTCCCCAAAGGTTTTATTTATTTATTTGAGAGAGAGAGAGAGAGCTCACAAGCAGGGAGAGCAGCAGGCAGAGGGAGAGGGAGAAGCAGGCTCCCCGCTGAGCCGGGGCCCTATGTGGGGTTCGATCCCAGGACCCTGAGATCACAACCTGAGCTGAAAGCAGACACTCAATGGACTGAGCCACCCAGGTGCCCCTAAAGTGCCTCTTTAGTGAATAGTTTGCTCGGTGTAAGTCATTCCTTTCCCCTTCCTAACGGAAAACAAAAGTTTTGAGCAAATGGGAAGACTAAGTAGTAAATTTTGAGTAGGAAAGAAAAGAAAGAAGGAAAGGTACTCAGTTAATCAAGATGCTGTCACTTAGAGCAAATCCCCAGGGAAATTGTAGGAACTACAGATCCTGAAATAAGGGCAGTATAGAAATGCCCAGAAAAGTAGTAAGGTCACAAGAGTAGAAAGGGAAGAAGAACAAAATCAAAGCTCAGCAGCTATTACCTACGGTCAAAGGCAGGCCTGGCTGTGACCTCTTGTTTGGTTTCCTAGGCAGTTGCCCGATTAACCTTCACAGATCACTGACAGTTTTAATTCACCTTCCAGTTTGCATAGTGCAGCCACATAGTTATGCCCCTGGTTCATCTCATTAAAGCTGCATAGCAGGAGGGGCGCCTGGGTGGCTCAGTGGTTTAAGCCTCTGCCTTCGGCTCGGGACATGATCCCGGCGTCCTGGGATCGAGCCCCACATCGGGCTCTCTGCTCAGTGGGGAGCCTGCTTCCTCCTCTCTCTCTGCCTGCCTCTCTGCCTACTTGTGATCTGTCTGTCAAATAAGTAAATAAAAAATTAAAAAACAAAAAACAAAAAACATTTAAAGCTGCATAGCAGGAACTGGTATTCCCATTTCATGGATTTGTAAACTGAGGCCCATAGACGTTAAGGGGTTTGCCCACAGTCATATAGATAGTGAAGATTTAGGCCTTAGATCTTGAGCTCTCCAAATCCAAATTCCTTTTATCCCCCTCTCTATGCTGACTTCTTATATATTTCTCTTCTCAAAGTATTATATCCAGTCTCTGGGCCTAGAAACTAGCCCCAAAAACAAAAGCTGATATCTTCAGAATCTGGTTCTTAGCCCATGCGTCTCTGGCACCTTGAGGTGATAAGAATGCTTGAGTTGATCCTTTCACTTCCAGGCCTGAGCACTGGGCGCCTCTTATTTGCACAAACTTCTGCCTAGGCAGAGCCCACACTGACGGCCTGGGCACCTCCCAGAGCAGCACTGGGATTTTCCGGGATCTGGTCGGCCTGCTTTCTTGCCTTTTCATAACATGCACTCTTTGAAGATGTACATGCAGCTTTCTCTTTGCATTATTTAAGAGATGGTTTCCAGTAAGGGAAACAGTTGAATTCTAAGTCTCCCTGTGATGCTGGTTTTAGGATTTTCTAACTTAAAAATAAGATTGCTTTTTCTTCCTTCACTCAATTATTTGCTGAAATGCCCGTAAATGGTACCAGTGCTTTTCCCAAACTGAAGCCACTGCTGTGAAAACACAGGGGATTCCTCTCCCATGGTGGTCGGATTTTTTGTAAAGCATCTCCTGTGAGAAAAGAGCAGCTCTAGGCTAGTCTGTGATCATTTGTATCGCAAGCAAAGTTGGACTTGTAAACGATAGACTGATTGATGGATTGATTGCTTCTCATATCCCTTCAGCATTGACCCTGAGGATAAGTAAGAAGCCATCTCTAAGCCTGGGATAGTATAGCCTTGATGGAGCAGATCTGGTATCCTCTATGAATGTTATATAAAGTTTGGAAGAGGAGCCTTTTACTGTCAGTCTCATGGAAGCTACACCAATAAAAATCAGTTTTATCAGGAAAATGATGTAGGTCTTCCATCAGTGAAAGAGCCCTTCCTCATTCCTGCAGGCTCCCTTTATTGTCATTTTCTTTCCTCCTCAAACTCTTAGTAGCTATTTCTTTCCCTTTCTTTTTTTTTTATTTTTTCCTTCAGAAACATGTCCTCCTCTCTGATAGCGTATCGGAGTAGTTGCACAGTTTATTCTAGTCTCAAGATGCCCTCTATCTTTGTTGCCTCCAAATACAGCTGGGAAAACCACAGATACCCTTTCCTTATGTTTTCTTATATGTGAATATTGCTTCACTAGCACAATCCTCCTGCCTCTCACTGACTCCTTCTCCGGGTAGAGGAGAGACTGCACCCCATGGCTGTGTTTGAATAATTCAGTCCCTTTCTCTCCTTTTTCTGCTGAGGAACCCACTTGCTTGCAGAGAACATGTATTTAATGAAAAGGACTCTGTTCTTACGTGCAGAAGGCCACAGCTTTCTGGGACTATCTGACTTCATAGATGTCTGCTAATTTTGGAGTTTAGGATGAAGAAACCTACTCAGCAACAGATATAAGCTACATTCTCCAAAAATCAGTTTTATTATAAACTGATCATAAGGATGATATTTTTAATTATAATAATAAGGATTCAATTGTAAGGGTGATATTTCAGTGACTGTTTAGTTTATTACTCTCTCTTATTTCTCAGTCTGTTCAGAATTTGGGTGGGGAAGAGTTAAGGTATTACTGATTTGACTCTTTCAAAGCCCAAAAAATAGACAAACCCGAGGCCTTTACATTTAAAGTGTTTGTTGCTATTTAATATGACAAAGTCACATACTATTTCTTCAATAGATGTGTTGATTGAGTTTCACATCTGTGCCCAACATTATACCTGGTCCCATGGAAACAAAGATAAGATTCCTTTCCTCAAAGAATTTATGGGTCAGTAGGAAAGACCCCATGAAAGGAGGAATTGCCTTGCATTGTGATGTTTGTTACAAGAATAAAAGTGTGTACAAAGTGTGAAGGAAACTTAAAAACAAAAACAAAACAAACTTGTCATGATAGAAACAGCAAGGCTGGGAATTTACACATACTCCAAACACTTGTAGAAATCCTAGAATCAAGGTTTCCATGCTATAATTTTCTTCTTCCCAACTCATAATCTAATATTCTTTTGCTCTTTCCTTTTCATAACATGGCAAAAAACATGTTGGGCTCAGCATTCTTAGCTCTACTGTTAGGCATATTTAAGCTCCAATCAAGGCTCTGCCTCTTTGTTCATGGGTTTTGGGTGTTTTAACTTTGTCTTCAACTCAGCTTTGTCCTCTGGAAAATAGAAATCAAATGGTACCCATTTCTTGGGGTGTCTGGGTGGAGTAAATGTAATAATCCATATCAATGCTTAGCTTGATACCTGGTACAGAGTAAGTATTCATTAAATATCAATATTAACTATTATTATTATTATTACTATCATTATTATCACTTACTGTTCATTCAACATTAATTCAGGAAGTCTTTATTTGAGAACATCTTAAATGGCAGGCACAGTTTTAGGGGCTGGAAATCCTTAGGGAATATAGTAGGTTGAATGAATATAATGGATTCTTTTTTTCTCCCTCAGGAGTCTAAACCTTTCCAGTCTCTAGAGCTAGGTGACCTTTTCCTCTTTTGAAAGATCCTCATTCTGAAGGTTTGTAGGTAAGTTTAGGCAGAACAGTAGGTGTGAACTTGGAAGTTATTGAAGTAGATTCTAATCACAAGCAGATAGTTTTGATTTGAAGGATACTTCAGCCTGGGAAACTTTCATCTTCACATATTCTTTGATACTTTGAGGTGTAAGTCATGTAACCATATTTTCCAAATAATAAGTCGAGGCCCATTGACTGATATTGATGAAAACTAAAAACACTCACATGTTATTCCACAATAACATGACTTTTTCCTTCCAATGTCTTCCTCAACATGATTTTACTACACCGGAAAATTTTTGCCCAAGAAGTTAAGGTTCCAAAAAATAACTCCTCCTTCTTCTAGAGACTTCTTTAAAACACATTTAAAATTGCTCACTTCTTAAATAAATAGCATGAAATAATTATTTATTCTCCATGACTCTTGAAGCCCCTACCTCAAAATCTTCACTTGGCTATATCCACCAATCCTTTTAAATTATTGTGTCATAATCCCTAATCATATCAAAAGACCCACTTTAAACCAGACCTCCAAACCTCATACATATCCTAGCTTTGTCCTTCTCCCTTGAGACATTATTTTGCCTTTGTTGAGGTAGTGAGTTCTCACATCAGTAAGCAATAAACTCAGTTTTGCTTGGCCAAGAGATTTTTGGTTGTTGTTGTTGTTGTTTTGGTGATCTTTTCACAATTATATATAATATTTAAAACTTGACTTTGTTGTGACTTTATTTTTCTAACTATATTACTTTGGTCAGATCCCTGAATTTTGGTCAGCTTAGGTTTCCTAAGAGACATAACAAGAAAAGGATGAATTTATAGGATCATTGTGAAGGTTAAATGAAATAAACCACTCGAAGTTCATTCAGCTCTGAACTATGGCTAACAGTAAATAATAGCAAGAAAATGAAACGTCATGATTTGTGAGTCGTTTGGCCTTTGCACTCCTCCTTGGGATTTGGTAGCTTGGTTATGAGAGCAGACATTACAATGTGGCTACAAGATGCTCATGAACACACTGCACTTTGGGGTGTACTGCTTGATTCTCTAAGTGGAAACAAAACACTGGCAGAGTTTAAACATTCCTTACAGTCTTTTCCAAGCATTTCCCAGCTCAGCAAATTTGGCCAGACTGGGAAAATCCTAAGGAAATAAATTTTCAGAAGAAATAAGCAGAGGAACCATTTTGACATGATAAAGCTGTTCATGCTGGTAGTGGAATGGATTGCCAATTGGCTTCATCTAACTTAACTCTTGGTCCCAGACAGACAGGCTCCGAGGGCCAGGGGTGGGATCACTCAGCAGCCTGGGAGCAGACTCTGTGACTTGAAGAGAACACACATTTGCAGCTCAGGACAGAAGGAAATGTGCCTTTAACTGAGAAACATCACCAGTTCTAGGGACTTTGCTTCTAACTCCAAAGAGGAGAAATGCATAGCTAATAGAAGTTTTGACTCCTTTCGTCGTTTAGAACTTGATTGGGATTTCCTAAGTCTTCGATTAAGAGGACTCTCTCATTTTATATTGGTTTATTGACTATTTAATGGGTTTATTTATTATTCAACATATATTTATTAAGCACCAACTCCATATGAACCATGTTGTACCTCAACATTCATCTAGTTATATAAGAGAAGTAAATAAAAATCCTCAAAATTTGTTGTGTTAAATGTTATGGAGTGTCATTCACAGGTTGACCTGGAGGGAAGGGATTAGCTGGGGAAAAGCAAAGACCTTAGTGACATAGTTTTCATTTATTTGATTTTCGATTTATTCTGACTCAGCAACATAAGACAAGTAAGATAATCATAACATTTCTGCACTGTGCCAAACCAGACCAGATGAGGATAATTATCAATGCTCTGCTGAACTTCATTTAACCAGCCTGCTGTTGCATGCTGTCAGGATGCAGCCAAAACGGAGTCCTAAAATATAATATTTTGGGCAAAGTGAGGCAAAGTGAGGCCTCCTGCATTTTCTTATTGAAATTACAAGTGCCTCAATAGTCTAGGACATGTCTATACTATGGGATATAGTTAGATTTCAGGATACTTGATTTTGTTATTGCTTGACTACCAAATTGCAGAACATTCTGCATGGCAAAAGGTCTATGTTGAGTGAAAGTAGAAAGGAGCCAGGGAGGCTTAGTAGTGTATGCAATCCTCATGCTCATAGATTTTACATAATCCTTTGTTACACCAGACCAGTTGTTTTAAATATGACATTGCCTATAGTCTGCTTTCAAGTGTTGTCAACATGATCACTGAAAAATTAATCAAAAAAATTTTCTAGGCTTACAAGAGCTTCAGACAGGGACTTGTGAGCCTGGGAGATGGTCCCAGGAAGTGGGAATGAAGAATCTGGGAGAGCAAGACAGGGAAGGAGGAAAGACCAAAGTCAGGATAAACAATTGAAGTAGCTGTTGGGGCAGCTGAGGGGTAGGAGAATGTCCCTCAGGGTCATCCACCTGAGGGAAAGAGACTGATGCATGGATTTACCCACCAGCTCCTGCCTTCATTGATTATTAGCCCTGGAGCAACTCCCTGCATTTCTAGGCTGTACTTCCAATTGAATGGACTCTTACTCCTTCAGAGAAGGCTTCTAGGCAGAGCTGAAGCCAAAGGATGCTAGTAGAGAGAGGTGATTCTCAGTTCTCTGGAAATTATCCACTACAGCTGCAGCTGCAGTGAAGGGCTGGTCAAGGAGATCTGAAGAGGAGCACAGAAGGCATCTCCTATAGGTAAGTAAGTGAACTCGCTTAGGTACACATGGCCTTTCTGCTTTAGACATCTTATTTCTTCTTTCCCTCAGAGTGAGTGCCAAATCAAACCAGGTCTTTTGAAAGAAGTCATCTTCGTTGGCCTTGCATAGACACCCCTATATTCTTAGAAGTGGATGTGAAGACTCAAAGAATTTATGTTAAAATGCATTTCTAAAAGCATGTATAATTTAAACAAACGTCTGCATCAAGGAGCATTTTTATCACCTCAGCTTCTCTAAAAAAGGACCAGGAAAAAGAAGAAGTAAGAGTTTTCCATGTTGTGGAGGTAGGAAATATATTTTTATCACTTATGTAATGGCTACAAAAGAAGCTTTGGAGTCCATCTTCATCATGACTTACCAGACTGTCCAGTTTGTTTGATTTTCTTTGGAGCAGTTTTGATGGGGACCATAAGCAACCACTGGCCATGGATGTCTTTGTCCTCCTCCCTTCTTCCCACTAACGACATCTGTCTGTACCTGGACAATTACTTCAGATCTGAAGAGATAGATAACCTCAACGTTTACTTCAATGTCAGGAAGATCCCTTGCAAAGAGGTTATTGTTTTGTTTTGTTTTGTTTTACAGATAGAGTTCAATGCAAGCTACCCTCAGTTGGGGTGCTCTGGGATGTCAGAGGTGTTGGAGGGCTTGGCTCACCCAAAGGCAAGGAGCAAAGGCTTTTCTTACTCTTTTATTGGGATAAAAGCTTGAGTTATCTGAAGTTCTTTTTGTAAATAGTTTCAAAGACTGCAAAGCCTAGAAAAAAAATTGCATAGCAAATAATGACAATTCTGACACACTAAAAGTCTTGTGAGGTCCTCTGATAGACTTATCCTGAGGCTGGTGGGAGAGGTGGTGTGACTCAGAGCTCAGGAGAGTGAAAATGGAGGATTTCCAAACATATGTCTTCTGTAGAGCTGCTTTGCTGTTATGACATCGGAAATGGTCTGTAGGGAGCAGAGAAGAAACCGGGGGCAGAAAAACCAGCAGAATGATAAATAACTTCAGAGTTGATGGATTTCATCCCGGCATTCCCTTGGACCCACAACTAACAACAGTTTCATACAACCCCAAGCTGAAAGACAAAAACATTTCATCTTATCTTTTCTAGGATTGTGATTTCCTCCCAGTGAACAAGATTGTAATCCTTAAGGCTAGCACCTTCAACATAGCCAAAATGCAGAAGCAGCCCGGCCTGTGACAGGTGCTCAATAAATATCTGTTGAAAGATTGGATAGTATATTATGGTGTCATATACAGACCAGTAGACTTGCGGGGGTGAGGGGGGTGGCAGAAACAATTCTTTCCCAGGCTGTGACTGGTAACTATCCTCATTCTCACTTTATTTGTAAAATGAAACGTTAAGCCCCTATAGTGAACAAGACTCAGTACTATGAAGGATATAGTAAAGAAATTCAAATTTAAGTAGTTTGGGTCTTCAAAAAAGATGATAATTTCTGAGAAGAGAAATTTATGAATAGCATAGTGATGAAGAGCTCAGACACTGGTCAGTGTGACTTGGGTTCAAAACTCTGGTCCCCACTCATCAGTAAAATGGAGATTATTATATCTACTGCAGGGGTTGCTGTGAAGATAAAGTAATGGATATGAAGCACACAGCACTGGAATATCACATTCAATAAATATAAATTATTAATAATGAGTTAATTATCAGTAATGCATTATAATAAAAGGTAGATACAGCTAACCTGTTAGCATATTCTTCTGGAAATGAGTGGAGGGGATGAGAAACTTTATATTGGTTGACACTGTGAATGGAGAGGGGCGCAGTGTTTGTAGGAGTCTTTCCAGTCATTTTTGATTTGGCTCATAAAGCATGAGAGAGGTTTCAGTGGAACATGGAAGGGAAAAAAGCCTCCCTAAGAGGAGAGGGGCAGTCATGTGAATGTTGAGATAAGAGGAAAGCATCATTGAGATATCCTATCATGAAGAGAGGCCTGGTGTTATTAGAGATCCCAGGAAACTTCACAAGCAACACTTAACATTCTAACAATTTTCTCTTCCTTCAGGAACAAATGGATTATTATTGATCCTAAGTATTTCTGCTACTGTTAGCTGCCCACCTAATTTTACTATTCCCCTTCTTCCTTCTGCTTTACCACTAGAACTGTCTTGGTAAAAAGTGTCCACTTGCCCATTTAAAAATGTTCACCTCCCCTGATGGGTTGCAGCTAGACAATTCTACATGGCCTTGGAATTCAAGCAAAATTCTAGTGGAGATGGGGAGGCTTCTGGGCCAGCAATTATATTCCTGACAAAAAGAAACCATTTCATCTGGCAAGTAACTTTTGCCTTCACTTCTCAATCCAATCCTTCCCTGCTTCTGCATTGAGTAAGGGAACAATGTCTGGGGGAAGAGCCATCTTGTTCAATAAGGACCAAAGCCATACACTATGGATGGTAGAGGAAGATGCTAGATGAGCTTGAATTTTGATAAGATCCTTGAAGAGCCACATGTGCATTATGCTGCCTGCCTCCTACTTCATATTACAAAAGAGAAACAAGTCCTACTTGTTTAGAGGGCTATAATCCTGTCTTTGTTACATGCAACTGAATACCATCTTAACTGATACATTCAACAAGACAGACTGTGGTTGCTGTGTCTTTTTCTATTTGATATGCTTATAACTACACTAATGGAGAGCATATACTGTATTATATTTCCCCACTTGAGGGTCCTTTGTTTAGGCTCTTTTTTTTTTTTTTTTAAGATTGTATTTATTTATTTGAGAGAGAGGGAGAGTGTGTGTGTGCATAAGCAGGAGGAGCAGCAGAGGGAGAGGGAGAAGCAGGATGTCTGCTGAGCAGGGAGCCCAATGCCGGGCTCGATTGCAGGACCCTGGGATCATGATCCTAGCTGAAAGCAGACGCTTAACTGACTGAGTTACCCTGGTACTCGTTTAGGCTCTTTTCAGTGTGCATATTTCTTTAAATAGATCAAGTAAGACAGTTTCCTTGAATGCGAACTATAGGAGGCAAGTAAATTAAAAAGAAATTGTAATAAAATTTCACTATAGGAGGTGATAGTCATTGAAAACCAGATTCAATTTATGGGCCACAGTTCCTATCCCACAAAAAAGTTCTGAAAGGGGTAAAAAATACCCTCTGTTTTGCTGGAGAGGTCTTTCTAGAGTGACTCAGCTGTAAGCTGCCTACAAAACCTCTCTGTGTCTTTTTTACTGTTCTCCCACCACTACCCAAGTGAGCAACACTGGCTAGAAAAGATTCTCACCTTCTCTCAGTGGGATGTATTAGACAGAATGGCACTTGGAATCACATTTGGTGGAAAATAAAGGACTTGTGAAACTCTTTGGTCTGTCTCAATCTCCTGGTTCATGTCAATGAATTCAGGTTCTTGTCAATGAAAAAAAAAAAATAAGGACAAAGAGAGCAGGCTGCTTAAGTCCAAGCAGATCCCAGAATAATAGGCTGTGTTGAAAATTGGAATTAGATTCCTGAGCAATACCAATTTAAAACATATGCTCCTCATTCTGTAGGGCAGATCAGTCGTTAGAGGCATTCTCGGAGCTGAGGTTTATTATTATTATTGTTGTCCCATTAATAAGAGTAGCTAACACTTGAGTGCTCACTGTATTACAGGTACTGTGCCATTGGCTTTACATGGATTATCTCCATTAATTCATAATAAACTTTATGAAAAGACGCTATCATTAGCTGTCTCTTAATATGAGGGAATATTATGTCTTAGAGCTGTGAATTGCTTTCCCAAATTCACACTTCATCATCAAACACTCTATCATCCTACTTGATTCTTGCATAGTTTATTTTGGATAATCCTACATTTTTATTAACATACCTATTGTACATGAAAGAATTTCCAGGCAGATCGAGTCCTACTGGTGAATTTTAAAGCTTTGCCAACAAATATTCAAGGTGTTTGCCAGAATTCCATTCACTGCCCATTTGTCCAAAGACAGTGATAAAAATCTTTGCCTAGATCCCTAATTGGAAGAAGGATGTGGAAGCCACTGCTCCCCTTCCCAAATTCTTCTCTAGTCCTTCATTTATTCTTTTGTTAATCATTTATTGGGCTCCTAGTATGGGCTAGATTTAGTCTAGAAGAGGAAGCAGAGAGGCAAACTGGCAAGTGCAGTGAAGGGTTGAAGGTGCAAAGATAGAGGGAGTATGTATGGCATGGAAGGGAAATGGTCAATTCAACTAGAGAGATGGAGTTTGGGGTGACACAAGACCTTCATCTTAGATGGGTATAGATTTGAGATCATCTCCACAGAGTAGTTTCTATCTTATTTCTCTGGTGATGCTCCTCATACATGGCTCAATTTTCTATCTTGGCTGCATGTGGTCACCTGGGTTTTCTAACTACTGGAATACACAACTTGGAATAACACAATAGAATATTCTTTGGGATGCTATCCAACATCTCAAGACAATAATACTTGAGTATTACTGCTCAAAATACTTGAGTAATTCTCTTTGTACTAAAAATAACACAATCTTACCAATATTGAGAATCATTAGTTGCTAAAATGTTCATTGTGGTATATTTATATGAAATGAATAATAGGATGTCACTTATTCATTAATTTCAAAAGTGCCTACTATGTGCCACACCACATGACACAATGCTGATGATACAGATTCTCATGAATCCCTGTAATCTAAAGTGAGAGTCCCTGTCATCAAAGAGGTCACAGTTAACTGGGGAGACAATGTATAGACAATTATAATAACCTAGGAAAGGGGTTATAGAGAGAAGTTCAGAATTCTGTTAGAATTCTGTGATTATTTCTACTAGAAAAAACCAAGGAATTCTGGCCTTTGAAATATAAATGGGGGTTTTGGAGTTCATTAGATAGAATACGGTGAGGATGCTGGGGGTGAGAACAAAATCGGGGAGGTAGGGAGGCTTGTGATAGTCTGGGAAGAAAGAGGATTGTGGTTAGACTATAGAGAACATAGCAAGCAGTAGAAAACAAGGGCAGAAGGCGGAAGGGCATGTTGAGGATTTATTTTGAACAACTTCAAATTCCCATTCAACTCTGCTCCTTTCCCACAACTCCCTAAATCTTTAATGACCCAGAGGCTTCTGCTTTCATAATTTCAGGAAACCAAGTGTAGGCAATTTATCACAGCAAATCCACAACTGACAACCCTCCCTAAAATTATTTGTTTTTAATATCTCCATCCTTTTCTTTTAGTAGCACCTTGGCCTTAGTGGAATAGCTCACACCCTAACTGTGGAACACCTCAGCAGAGCTGACTTTACAAAAGATCCCACAACACTAAAGGAAGTGTTTTACCCACGCGGAGACCTATAATTTCAAGCTCTATCCTTTTAAAAATACTTAACCATTGTTTTCCTGAATATTTGGCATGGATTTCCTTCTTCCAAGAGAGCTAAAATCCTGCCAACCTTGAACTTTCTAGCTTTGATTATTTGTTAAGTTAGAGGAGTGGAGAGAAAAAAAAAAAATCATTGCAGGCTTTTTATAGAATAGAAAATTTTTGCTTTATTCATCCCAGTGTAACTGAAAAAGGAGCTGAAGGGATTCATATAAACCTTTTTAAAAGATATTCAACTTAGAGCTCAGATGAAGTGTGGACACCTTTAGGTTAAGAAGAACTTATTTTTAAGGAGACTATGGGAAAACTTGGAGAGTAAGTTTGGGGTGGATTCTCTTCTCTCTCTCTCTCTCTCACTTTTAATTAGTTCCTCCTTTCTTTCCCTTCCTCTCCTTTCTCCACCTACTACACAGGTACACACACACTTGCATACACACCTGTAGATAGTTCAGTTAGACATCACTTAAATAGTAACTTTGGCAATTGGCATGTTCCAGAAAAAGTGAGTTTTCTGGATAACAGAAATTCAGTTCTTCATATCTGTTAACATTTATAAGAAGCCTAACTGCGTTTATTTATTTATTTATTTATTTATTTATTTATTTATTTATGATTTATCTGTTTATTTGAGATGGAGAAAGAGAGTGAGAGGAAGAGAGAATGAATGAGTGGGAAAAGCAGAAGGAGAAGGAGAGAGACTCTCAAGTAGATTCCACCTGAGTACACAGCCCGAAAGGCGGCTTGATCTCACAGCCCTGAGATCAGAACTTGAGCTCAACTGATAGAGCCACCCAGGCACCCCCAAAGCTTGCTTTTAGTGACAATGTTTCTAAAGTGTTTGCCACCCTTCTATACACTCTTAAACTGTAATAAACTTATTTATACATTTCTGCTTATACCACTACCTAATGACTTTTGCATACAACCTGGAACTCTGAGTTTCCATTTTCTTATTTTTTTTTCCCATCTCATTCTCTGCAAGAAGATAACTACAGTGGTGGGTACCCCAAATCTGTACCCTTCACTGAAGTGTACATCTTTAACTCCAATCCTCAACTGCTATTTGCTGCCCCCTGCTGGCAGCTGATGACAGTACCTTTCCACTTTTGCCATGAGTTGCCCCCTTCAACTCTGTTGGCTTCATGAATCCCTCATATTCAAATTTTGAGTTAGCTCTCTATAGAGAAAAGAAATAAATTCTAGAAAGTATAAGTTAAATAATGTCGGATTAATTCCCAGCAAAATTCCAAAGTAGATTATTGAATGTGTGGTTGTGAGCACTTAGAAAGCACTAATGGTCATGTGGAGTGAGTAAAGGATCACTAAATACACAAAAAACACATTAACCCCATTAACCCTATCTTCTATTAGGCTAGAATTATTAGCCTGGATTAGTGAAATGCTGCAGCTGTTGATCACATTGGTTTTTCAAGGAATTTAGACTTTGTTGATATTGTCATGACCCCTTTCCTATCTTCATAATATTTTCCTTACTATGGCATCAATCCCTACTCTATCTATGCTGGAACAGAGAAGTGTTAGCCAGGGGATTGCACAGTAGTATCAATGCTCAGTTGAACAAATGAGCTCTTAGAGGGCAAAGATGGAATTTTATTTATTTAAAATTTGTGTGTTTGTGTCTCTCTCTATATATAACATATATATTAATGTGTAGTATATTTGAGCCAAATGCTTATTGAATTTTGGTAACTAGTTGAATGATGACATGACACTTATTTCTCTGCCCTCATTTTTTTACCCTCTAAATAATGAAGTGGTTGAATCATATCACTACGGTCCTTAGATACTCTGAAATTTACTGTACAAAGGTATAATCTTATCAGATACTACTTAATGAAGTAGAACTAGTTGTACCAATGCTAACTGACCTCAGGTTTGAGTGATATTTTATAGAGTATTTTTGTTTTTGTTTTGTTTATTTTTAGTAATTTTACTTCTTTCTATCTCCTATGCAGTTAATAGGTTGTTAGCTCTCGACTCTCTGTATTCCAGTACTACTTACCCTTCTCCTACTTCTTATTTGCTGATACGAAACTTATGTATCTGGGAAACAAATACCAAAGCTTATTTTTTACCGTACTACGTGAAAACGTTTAAAATCCTGAAGGCCTTCAATCTTTTATGGTGATCTGAGGTTGGCTTCAGTTCATTCTATGCAAAAAGCACACGGCCTTTGTGAGAGTTATTTTTCTTTCTCTTCCACGCCTTCCTTCTTCCAAGTTTGCTTTGTGGCTATGTTTCATATGGATGACATTGCCATAAATCTTTAAATAAGTGGAGCACATTATTGTATAATCACCGATAGGCCACCTCTGTATTTCTATTCAAAGCATAATCTGGCTCCATATGTTGACTGATTGGTGAAGAGATTAGTGAATAAATCAGTGAACAAATATTTATAAGGATTTCCATTCACGATGTGCAAGCTACTCAACATGGAGATCTGAAAGAGTGAAAGAGAGTCTTCAATCTCAGGAAGACATAACACAAATAATAATACTGCAGTTAAATTAAAAATATAAACATTGTAAGCCACAGAGCAGTGTGTGCTTAGCAGTCAAGTGCCTATTTCCGAGATTCAGTGCTTTGACTTCAGAAGCTATAATGGGTCTCGGGGAAAGAAGCTCTCTGTACAGGCTACCAGGTAGGAAAGTTCGGACATACACCTCTACCATATTGTTAACAGAGACATGGTCACTGTTTCTTCAGAGACAGGTATTAACTGCCATCTTGTGTCCCCTCTTCTCTGAGAATATTTGATTCAGTGTTTCTTCTTTTTTGTTTCAAGAAGCCTCTGTCTTCCCACTCTGTAGTTTGGTTCTTGCCTCACCTTCCCTAAATGATAAACCTGTTTAAAAGTTATAAATGCATTTCCTCTATTCAACTAAAAATGGATTACTTCATGCACACGGCTCCTCCATGTGATACGACTTGATAGCTTTATGACTGTTCAGGTTCTGCTTCCAAAATGGGGAAGCGGATGGCAAGGAAGAACATGGACTGAAATTCAGGTGAACCTGGCTCTGAATCATGTTTCATGACTTCTTGGTTGTGATACTCTTGCCAATTTTCTTACACTCACTAAGCCTCAGATTATTCATCTGTAAATACAGGATAAGGAGGAGCTATGAGTCTAGGGAAATAAATTTGGGGGAAGTACATATGATAAAGTAGAAGGGCAAGAGAAGTCACTGGCCAAAAGATTATTTCAGAAACTAGTGGGTGAAATGGTGATAAAGATCTAAGCTAAGACATTGATTGAATGCTCTGACAAAATGGTAGGATTTTGTAATACAAACTGACCTGAAAAATTCAGGGCATATGATTGCTGTGAAAAAAATACATGATCTAGGGTTTCTTTTTGAGTGTACTGATGAGAAGACCAGCAAGTATATGGTTCTGAAATGTTATGAGGGCCAGGGCTTTGTCTATCTTGTTATTCTAGCACCTTCCACAACGTTCCTTACAGGAAGTCACTTGATGAATGTATTTGATGAATGAAAATTTATTACATTCTAGACTTACTCCATCCCAGCTCACTGACAAATGGAGGCCATGGCATTTGGCTTGTATTCAGTGATAATTATAGCTAGAGGCAAAATCCAATGTGGCCCGGATGGTTTTACTTTGCAGCATGTTTATTTTTTTAAATTTATGTACTTATGTATTAGGTATTTATGTATGTATGCATACATGTATTCATTTATTTTTTACAACATGTTTAGAAGATTGTACTTTGGAGTCAGATGGTCCTGGGATAGAATCCTTTATCTCTTATTTATTAGCCAAGTTGAAGAAATATGTTGTTTTACTGCCCTCAGCCTCATTTTCATCTTCTATAAAATGGGGATAATATCATCAACCTAAAAGGTCTTGTAAAGCTTATTTATAATATACATAAAATAGTTAGCATAATATGACTAGCTCATGATAGATAAACAATCTTTAGCTATTTGTCATTTTTATTATCATCGTGCTATCAAACCCGACCCTCTGTAGCCATATAACAACTGTCAGCCTTTGTTTACAAGTTGGACTATATGAAAGAATCCATCTTAGTGCAAACCACCTGGGTTTGGAAAACCAGACTTATTGATGAAGTCTAAATCTGAATGAAGATTTGGCACAGCCAGGCTCTACCTTTTGGTAGACTTCCCTTTTACCTTGGTGTTTTTGTTTGTTTGTTTGTTTTTATTTATTTATCCATTTTAGAGAGAGAGAGAGAGCACGTGGGCAGGGGGAGGTGCAAAGGGAAAGGAAGGGAGACAATCCTCCAAGCAGACTCCCTGCTAAGCAGATCCTGAGATCATGACCTGAGCCGATACCAAGAGCCGTTCAACTGACTCAACTGACTAAGCCACCCAGGCACCCCCTGTCTTTCAGCCTCTTACTGGGACAACTAGGAAGTAGCAGGCATGCCTTTCCTGGTGAAATGCTACTGAGACACACAGCTGCCTTTGCTATGCTTTGTCCCTCTAGAGCCTCAGTCTCCCAAGATGCTCTGGGAAGAGTGGTTGGCATTGTTCTCAGGATATGATATATATGTCTGCCTTTTGCATTTTTCCAGAGAAATGTTATGAAAGAGGTTCAACTGTAAGGAAATTTTATTTGTAGAACTGTCCTTCCTGTAGATTGTGAGTTCAGTAACTTTTTGAGGCTAATCTGGAAATTGTCATCATAACCCTCCACCCTCAGCTCTAGTTGGATTAAATCCTCAGACAATGACCACACACATCATGATTTCTATAGGGGCCATAGTTTAAGTTCTAACAGCCGACATACAAATGGTTTCAGGATGGCAGCTGGTTGGGATGTTTCCACTGTTAGGGAAATTGTTATAAAAGGCAGCACAATTCAGAAGACCGAGATCCTAGAGATCTTGGCTCTGTGCCAGGCTGAACCCTTCACTTGCATTCTACCTTTAGACCAGTCACATCCTCTCCTGGGACTCAGTTTGCTCATCTGTGAAAGAAGGGGTTTGGATGGAAGCCCCTTCTAACTCAAAGGGCCTCTGATTCAGCAAAACCCTTACAATTATAGCTATTAGAGATGGTTTATTTCAGATTTATTGTGGTGGCCACTGCTTTCTTGGCCTGTCACAGTCCTCATTTCTTCCTTTTCCCCTCACGTCCCTGTGGTATTTTGGCACAGGATGAGTCACTCAGCCGGCTGTGGCATACATCCGGAAATGCACTGCCATCCTCTTTCCGGGCACAGGGAGGGAGGAGTGCAACTTTTTATATCCCCTCCTATTGATTAATGACATCTACTACACAAGAATTATGATTACTCTGGTCTCATCAAGCCACATCTATGAATACAAATCCTTTGTGTTATTGCAACCTCAGGATGAGTCTGACCTCGGAAAGGCTTTGGGAACACTTTAGAAAACATCTCTTTCTACCACTGAAAGGTTCACAACTATTGTTTTCCTTTTCTGACTCATCTTTGAATCAGTAAATTAAATATGTATAACTTGTGAAGATTTCATTTTTATTAAAGCAAGGTGCTTTGCTGAGCAAAGTCAAGATTTAGAAATAGTTCGGCTCTTCCTTCCTCCCTTTTCAATGATTTTATTTCCTTTAGTTTGGAAGAAGACATTCAGAGAGCTGCTACCTCTCTTTATCTCCTGTGGCTCTGACTTTTCCCTGTAACATGGAGAAGTTAAAAATGAGTTGACGATCATCTACTTTCCTAGGGGACTGGCAAGACTTGAGGACCCAGAAGCTGTTTCCCAAGTAAGTGCTGGTCATTATGTTTTTCTGGGAGATTGTGTCTTCCTTTGGAATTGGGGAAGAGTTATTTTTTTTATTATGTTGTTTGTGACATGTTCTGGAATTCCCTTTCTTGATGATCCTCCCATCTGCTGCTCCCCTACCCTTACCTGCCACTTTGTCATCCTGTCTCCCTCCCTTTTATTTTCTCAAAAGGGACTAGTTTATTTTGTCTCCTAAAGCCTTTTTGCCTAGGTTACTTTTTCCTAACATGAATGTTTTCACAACTTACTGTCTTTCATATCTTGTTGATACTTTGTTTGGGTAATGTATCAGATTTTTAAATAGTTTCTTCCTAGTATGCAACTCTTGTCTTCTCAACAGGATTGGAGGTTTCTTGAGGGCAAGAGACCACATGATTTTAAATAATTTAAAAATATTTATTGTGCTCTCTTTATGTTTATGGCACATGTTATAATTTATTTCTATCTGTTGTACTATAGTTGACATAAATATTAGTTGTTACCAAAATCCTTTTGTTAACAACAAAGTAGCTAGCCTATGATATCACATGAAAAAAAATATAACTGTTGTCTGTTAAACCACAAAAGTGAAAATTGTAGCATTTTCATATTGGAATGACACCAAATTCTTAACTTTCTCTATGCTTTTCAGTTCTACTCAGTTCTCGAAGTATGTTTTAAGTGTCCACTAAATGTCAGGCACTGTCGTAGGTACCAAAAAAAAACCAAAAAATTATCAGGCTCTTTGTGCTTAAGGAATGGTTATTCTACCTTTGAGGAAATTATTTAATATTTAGACATATTTTCTTACCAAACAATGGGGACAACTGCTTTGTCTTAAAAAAAACATATACTTCCTTTTGAAAGTGAGAAGTGCCGAGTTACTTTTTGTCTTCCTTAACTCACTGAGAGGATCTGCCTCTGAGAAGAGATCTTTTCTTTAACATAGGAGGCTTTCTTCTCTTCATTTATGTTGTTTTTATTTCCAGGAAAGCAAAAACCTATGTGAATGGCAGATTTATGTACCTACAATAGGAAATATGAGTGACAGTGTGTTGCTAGTGTGACAATCTTCATCTTTCCCCTTTTCATATATTTTCAGCAGGCCACTGAGAACTTCTGATTTTTTCTTCATTTCTCTTTCTTTCTTTCTTTCCTTTTTTCAAACCACTGCTGCCATCATAGTCAAATACCTGTAAGTTTAAAACTGTTCATTCACTGAACAATGTTTGTTGATTCTTACTAGGAGCATGGTTCTAGATAGCAGGTTAACAAAACAAAACTAACTTAATCCTGCCTTCAGGAAGCTTACTTTCTAGCATAAAGTCAGAAAATAAATCATTTAAGAAAACAAATATATTGACAAATGAAGAGCCATGGACAAAAATAAAGCTGAGAAAGTAGATAAGGGATGCTTGGGGTGATCACTACAATATTTAGTAGATAATAAAGGAAGATAATCTTCGCATAAAAACTTAAAAAGGATGAGGGACAAGTTATGTGAATATCTGTTGGAAGAACATTCCAGGGAGAGTAAGCAGATCATAGCAAAATCTCCGAGGTGAGAATGAATAAGTCAGAGAAGAAGTAGGAGATGTCAGGACAGAGACCAGGCTGGCAGGGGCCTAAAGAACCACTATAAAGACTTTGGCATTTATGACAAGTAGGATATACAGCCATTGAAACATTTTGAGAGGAGAAAGGACTTGATATAACTTATGCCTGAACAGAATTCCTCTGGCTGCTATATTGAGATAAGATGCTAAAAGGGCAGATGAAAGGGTAAGGAAATCAGGTAGGAGACTATTGCAGTAACCCATCTGAGCGATGATGATGGCTTGGACCAGAGTAGGCCAGGTGGGGGTTGAAAGAAATGCCAGGGTCTTACATATATTTTGAAAGTAGAACAAAGAGATTTTTCTGATTGGACATAGAGTATGAAAAATTAAGTATATTATAGAATGACTGCAAGGTTTTGGCCTAAGGAGCTAGAAAAATGGAGTTGCCATTTTGTAAGAGGAATATATTTGAAGTGCTTAAGTTTGAGATGCTTATTAGAAATGTTAAGTAGGCAGTTGTTTATAATAATATGGAGTTCAAGGGTGAGGTTCAGGTGACAGATACAAGTTTGGCATCAAGTACTGTTTATTTTATTTTTTTTAAAGATTTTATTTATTTATTGGACAGAGAGAGATCACAAGCAGGCAGAGAGGCAGGCAGAGAGAGAGAGAGGAGGAAGCAGGCTCCCCACCTGGCAGAGAGCCTGATGTGGGGCTCGATCCCAGAACCCTGGGATTCTGACCTGAGCCGAAGGCAGAGGCTTAACCCACTGAGCCACCCAGGTGCCCCTCAAATACTGTTTAATATCATCAGCATATAGATGCTATTAAAGGCCTGAGACTGGATGAAATCACCAAAGGGGTTGGTGTAGACAGAAAAATGAGGAAGTACGAGGGTGGATCCCCAAGGGGTTCTAAGGTTAAGACTCTGGAGAGATGGAAGGAACAAGAAAACTAGATCAACTTGTGATGTAGGAGGGAAACCAGAAGACCATAGTGTTCTGTGAGTCAAGTAAAGAAAGTGTGTCAAGGGAGAGATCAAATGCTACCAAGTAAGATGAGGATGATTGAAGTGTTCCTTGGCTAGAATTCTGTTTCTTTCTACCCCAACTTGCTCTATATCATTAGATTTAGCTTCCTAAAGCATGGTTTTTCTTATGTTCTACTCAAAAAACTCCCACTGAATTTACTTATCATGAACTAAAGCCCAAATATTTCAGCTTGTTATTTAAGTCCTCATAAAACCTCTCTTTTTATCACCATCTAGTAGGAAATGGCTCCTCTCTTAGAGATTCCTTCATGTCTCTTCATGTCTCATGTTCTCTTCTCTTGCTATTTTTGCCAGTGCCTATTAGCCTTCTCATTTCCCTTTGCCAACACCTTCTCCTCTTCCTTCATCATCTAGCTGAAAATCCCACTATGCCAAGCCTTGAGGTGCTCTACCGTCTTGAGTTCCCACATCTTAACCACGACACCTTTTGCAGTGGTGTTGTACTCTCTCATGATTTTTCAACAGTCCATGGGCAGATGTGTCATCTTCTCCATGAGCATGTGATTTCTTTTACAGTTGGGTCCGTGTTTTATTCCCATATCTTCTGTGGTTCCCTGAGATTGAGCACTTAATAAGCCTGCAAGGAATACTTCAAACCACTGGAAATTTGAATAGAAATGGAAAGCTATCATTAGCTATTTGGCTGGTCCAAAGATTCTTCTTTATTTCACATCAGTGCTATTATTCCTTGATAAGAATATCTTGTAAGAAATCTCAATTTATAACAAGGATAAACATAAAGCTGTTACGATAGAAGGTAGATGTGTAAGGGTCCTGAACTTTGCCATGCGTCCATCCTTCTCTTTCATTCACTCCTGTACCTCTGGGGTAGCCTGAGAGGCCCCTCCCAGTATTATAGATGAGGAATTTGAAACTCAGAGGCAGTTTGTACAAGTAGTAAATAACAAAACTATTATTTGTGTCTCCAAATATTATACTTTATTTACATAATATAAAGTGAATGAATGAATGAGGTAATGACTGATTGAAAAAAGAGAGAGGAAGTAGAAGGTAACTGATTGGCTTGGTGCTCTCAAGACTTCTCTTGATCTTTTTGCAACAAGTTAGAATAATCACAATACACACTGTATAGATAAGGTCCGGGTGGAGAGTTGGACAGATTGCCTCAAGATTAAGAGTTGAAGGTGGGATTCAAACCCAACTCCAAACCTATAGTGCTGAAGCTTGCATTTTTTTCTGCCATATCAGACCCCTTCTGAGGTAGAAATAAAGGACTATAAGAGACTCTAAATTTCACAAAACAAGCTGAGGGTTGCTGGGGGGTGGGGAGTAGGGATAGGGTGGCTGGGTTACGGACATTGGGGAGAGTATGTGCTATGGTGAGTACTGTGAATTGTGAAAGACTGATGATTCACAGACCTGTATCCCTGAAACAAATAATATGTTATATGTTAATAAATAAATAAATAAATAAATAAATTTTATAGATTTTAAATAAATAAATAAAGGCTAAATAGAAATAAGGAAGTACATTCAGAGGATATTTTGAACTTATGCACCAAAACTCTTGCAGCTCTTATCTCCTCTATTTCTTTTCTTCTCTCCAGACCTCCCTCTTTCTCTTTCTGTGTTTTACTAGTTACATGTCAGTACAAGACAACTCTAAAGATATTTATTAGCAAAGGGCTACAGAGTCATAGGCCAGAAGCTAATTTTGCATTACTGGATTGATTTTTATTGAGAGCATATTTCATAAACTTAAAAAAAATCATACTGGGTGGGAACATGAGACAGCATCAGTATTTCTCATTTTTTATTTATCCTGCAAACGCAATCTCTCAGCCAGAATTTTACATGTCCTGTGTGGGATGGGGGATATTTCCAACTAGCGTCACTTAGCAGTGTTAAATGAGATCAGGGTATAAACATTACTGTGGGAGGGTCTTTGAGATATTTAATACACATTTGCAGAATATTTTATGACATGCTACTTTTTTTTGTAGCATGTTTTTTGTAGCCCAGTTTGGATATCTAGAAAGCTTTTGTAAACTATTAAAAATTAAGTGAAATGCCTCTTGAAAGTAATATAAAATATATCCATTCTGGGAGTTTCATAAGTACTAATTCTAAGAAGTTCTAAAATCTAAATCCTCTATAGTACAGAAGCTGTGACTATTCAGGTACACGGAAAGAGTAATTATATCATATCTGAGTAATCCTTTTCAGTTTTGTAACTTGCTTTTATATATCCTATCTTATTTCTCATAACAACCTTATATTGCAGATGATAGTATCCTTACTTCAAATATGAGGGATTTGGGGATCAGAAGATTTATCTAAGGTCAAAGAATCACAAGCAAGGTCATAGAACCTCAAGCTGATGTGTCCCAAGTTCTACATATGGTGGGAAAGTGTGTTTATAATATCATTATGTATTTATTATATTATTATGAGAAAGAAGCATGTTTTTCCCTACCCAGGTAAAACTCCCAAGGCCTTACAACTTTAATATTCTTTTATCAGCATCTGCTATTGAACTAATAGAATCCATGTTCAGTTTTTATCGGGTACTGGAAAAGAACTGATAACCGACATAAAGTAATGTATTATGTGTAGCATTGACAGAGGACATTTATTTAAAACATCATATTCAGTTTTCCCAACAATCATGAGAAGCAGGGTGGTCAGGTATCCTTGTCCAGATTTTATAAATGAGTTGGTTAAATGACCCACTAAATGTCACATAATCAGATTGCAAAAGAAGAGACATAAACTCGGTTTTGGATGCCATGTCCAGAGTTTCTCTATGTGGAGTACCGAACACATTTTTTCAGCATGTGTAAGTGTTTAATACATGGTAGTTATATTTTGTTATTACCTTATTGTTCTTCTCTACATCAAATTGATTGGTAAGTATACCTCTCCTTGGCCAAGATGGCTGATGTCTACAAACCTAGCTAGTGGGCCCATTCTTTAATCCCTCTGATAAATCACTCAGCTGCAAAAAACCAAACAAGTGTCTGCATACTGGAAGCTAAATTTGAGTAGGACAGTTATTGAGTGGTCAGTTGGGAAACTGCAAGCAGAAGTGGACTTTATTTTACAGTGTGGCGAGCTGTGCAAATGTCATTTTATGCCTCTTAGCCAAGATGGTCTTTAGGTTTTATTAATTTTCTCAAGGTTTCAGGGGTGGGGCAAAAATACCACAGTGATAACTAAACATTATTGAATCTTTGGGTATCATAAAATACAAGTTGCAGTCACAGGAAGGCGATCTCAGACAATCATTGAATTGAGCAATCAGGAGATTATTTATGATTGTTCCTGTGTCTTTGTTTAACCAAGAACTCTCAGAACTTTACTAGAAGCTATCATACTATCATTTATTGTTTGTTTACAATGACCAATTACTATGCTAAGTAAATTATACATAAGGAGACCATCCATATATCTAGGCGTGCCTGGGAGAGTCCCTATATTACCTGTCTGTCCTCGCATAAATGTTAACACTGTCTTCTTTCACTCTTAAAAGTGTCCCAGAAGAAAAAAGAAAAAAGAAATCTAGAAAGATAGATGGATGTATATGTGACTAAGATATTCAGAAAAAAAATGTTAATTATAGTTTCTGCATAGTAGATATACATATGATGGTGGGTAAATGTTCTTTCAACTTTTAAAAATAAAATGTTGGGTGACAAATTATATAGTTACACAATATGTAGATAATCTCATTTAATAGTTAAAATCACCCTGTAAGTTAGATACAATTATTAAATACATTTTACAGTTGACAAAATAGAGTCACCAAGAGCTTAAGAAAGTGGCCTACAATGCACACTTAGTAAATGGGATGGATTGTCTAGCAGTGCAGCTTCAAAACCCATGCAGCTGGAAACAATGCTATACTTCTCCAATATATAATCACAATAAACACCTTTTTTGTTTGGTAACAACACTTAAAATGCCAAAGAGTTAGCATTTTCTAAGATGCATTTTAGGAACTACCACCATAGAGTAGAACAGAGGGCAGAGAAGGGCCTCATATTCTTCATCTTTTTACCACCTTTTATGGATCAGCTTTCTTTCTAGGACTTTATATACATAATTTCATTTTATTCATCACAGGGACATTATTAATAGGGATTAAATATCTTTATTTTATAATGAAGAAATGGACACTTATATTAATGAATAACTTATCCAGGGCCACACATCTAGCAAGGTTCCAAGCTGGAATTCAAATCCAGGAATACCTGCCCTCCACACTTCTGAATTTTTCTTTTTTTTTTAAGTTGTCCACTTTGCCTTCATCATGAGCTTAGCCTAAAAACTGAATGCATACCCATGAAGAAAGGACCCTGAATATTATAGGTGAATATTAATTTGAATGAGAATAGATAGTACCATTAGATAAAATCTCTTCATAATACACCATTAGAGAATAGTGAAGGTAGAAATTGATCATTTTTAAAGTAACATCAGTAGATTCTTTGATACTACCTTTACCCAAATATTTTAGCCATCATAAATTGAGCATTTATTAAGTGAGGGGATTGAAAACTGATTACTCCTATTCTCTCTTAAGAAAGACAAAGAAATTGTGTGTACTAATTTTCTACTTCATACCAAGTACCATGCCCTTCTCTTAGTTCCTGATCTGCAAAATGGATATAATAGTAATGGTACCAGTCTTATAAGGTGACAGTGTGGAAATCACATAATAGCTGCAAAGCACTTAGAACAGTGCCTACCTCATATAAAGATAACATTCATCCATACACTCATATATTCAACCAGTAGTTACTGTGTATGCATTATGTACACACATTATTCTATGTGCCAAGGATGTATCTGTGAACAAAATAGATGAAAATCCCGCCCTCATAGACCTTGTGTTTTGGTGAGGGAATCAGTTAATATCTGAATGAAAAAGTAAATATATGTATCAGATGATATATTAAGGATCATCTAAGTTGTGCTGCAGGAAAAAAAAAATCTCAATGGCTTAACACAATAAAAATGTATTTTTCACTCACCCAATATTTAAAACACATTGGCAAGGGGCTCTGCAATTCACATTACATAGGGTTTAGGATAGAAGTTCCTTCATGACATGTACCGTGATCCTCAAAAGAAACATGAGGAGCTGTGCCTTGACTCTTTAAGTCCCTACCAAGAAGAGACACATGCCATTTTTCATTGGCAAAGCCAGGTCACATGTCTGTGCATAATGTCAAAGTAGGTAGGGAGTACAATGTTGCCACCTGCTTGGGAGGAGTGTGGAACTGCCCTGAAGGTGACTACATACAGGGAGAGGTGGTCTGGATGAGAAATGAAGCAGGGTAAAGAGACTAGAGAACAGTGGGTGGGGAGAATGAGAATGATGTTTTATATAAGGCAGTCACGGGGGGCCTCAATGATAAGGTGGCATTTAAGTCCAGAAATGAAGAAAGTAAGTGGGGAAGGTATTATTATCTGGAGGAAGAGTTTTGTTGTCCAACGAGACAGCCAGGGTGAAGGCCCTGAGGTGAGAGTATTCTTGACATGTCTGCAAAACAGCAAGAAGTTCTGGATGATTGAAATGGAAGGAGCAAGGGAGAAAATGAGGGAGAGAAGGTCAAAGAGGGAGCAGGAGGCCAGTGGGTCATTGTGAAGACTTTGGCTTTGGTGCTGAGTAGGATTGGCATTTTGAAGAGATGTTATCTGATGTACATGTTAATGTGATCACTCTGGCTGCTGTGTGGAGAAGGAGGCTACTGAATTATTCAGGTGAGAGATGATGCTGGCTTGGACGAGAGTGATAGCAATGGAGAGGTGAGAAAGAGAGAGATTATAGATATATTTTGAAAATGGAGTTAAGAAGAATTGCTCACTGACCAGATGTGGGGTATGAAAGGAAGAGAAAAAGGAGTCAAGGGAAAATCCAACATCTTTAATGTGTGAACCTATAAGGAGGAAGGTATAATTTACAAAGAGTTGGAAACTGTGAGAGGAAAATCTCATAAGATGTCATCACAAGTATCACAATTTTTCAGTCTTTATAAAGACCACTATAAAGTACTATAGACTACTGTAAAGCTACTATAAAGTAGCTCTATTAGAAACATTTTACTCACCTCATTTTAAAAACCAAAGACTTGATGTGTGCCTGGGTGGCTCAGTCAGTTAAGCATCTACCTTAGGCTCCAGTCATGATCCCAGGATCCTGGGATCTGCCCCATATCATGCTTCCTGCTCAGTGGGGAGTCTGCTTCTCCCACCAACGCTCCCCTCTTCTCATGTTCACTCTCTCTCTCTCGTACGTGTACACACACTCTCTCTCAAATAAATAAATAAAATTTAAAATAAATTTTAAAAAAAGAGTTGATGCTCAGTAATGTTAAGCAGTTTATCGAGGGACATAGCTCTCTCTGGATCATTTGATTCCTATCTCCAAGAGAGATACAATACACTGATAACCACAAAGCATATTTCTTCTCTTCTTCAGCTTTGGTGATTAACTAGATTCTGATATACTTTTAAGTGTGACATCAAGAAGGCTAAATTAATTAGGCAATAAGTAAAAATCCCGATGTAGAATTTTTAAAGAGTTTCATGCAAACCACTAAAAAAGAACTGGAAACTCCTATGAAGTATACAATAACATGAAATTACCTATTGCCTATACCACTGTCCTGCATAAAATGTAAAGATTACAAGTAAACCTGAGTAATCTGTATGCCTGGTCAGGGCATGCAGCTAGGTCAGGGGATTGAATTGGGGTATCACTTTAATACTGTAAATTAATATTAAGATATCTATCTATATCTGGAGCTAGTTTCTCATAATTATATTTAGTATATATATGTATATATAGTATGTGTGTGTGTATATATACATATATATATATGAATATATATAATTATATGAAACCAATTGTTTAAAAACTGTTGAAATATTTGCTAAGTAGGTATAAGATCCTGGACACATTTGAATTTTATTAAACTACACAGGAACTTCTAGTTTCCTAGTATGGCCCTATTCCAACATTTAAAATTTTATGAACTGAACCACTTCTTCCTCTATAACTTTGTCTGAACACCACCCCCTCTCCAGTCTTAACAATTTTTTGCATCCCAGAATTTTCTATTTTGGCTTATAACTTCATAGACTTACAGATGCTCTTTTCTCTCCTTAAGATACATTTCCCCCATAAACTCCATTAAGTTTAGTGAAGTCCTACTCACCCTTCAAAACTCAAAAAAAAAAAAAGTCTTCCAAAACTCTTTTTCCAAAGAGGGCCTGTACCTCTCCTCTGTGTCCTCACAGTACTTTTAGTATACTCCGCTCAACACTTAGCATTCTGTACGGTAATTAGTAATTTATTTTCTATCTCTCCCACTAGTCTGTATGCTTTTTGAGGTCAATTCATTCTATCCGCCTCCATATTCCAGGCACCTAAGCCAAGTGCTCACCGCATGTAAGGAACTCAATAAATATGTATTAAATGAATGAGTCAGTGAAGTTTTTGGAGTAAACGTCCTCACTGACAATATCTATAGATGTTGGAATAGAAAGTTTAGAATAGGAATAGAAAATGCATTTCATCCTTTTTGCCAAATCTGGTCAGTTGGTACTTTCAGCCTCAAGTGACAAATAAAAAAGGTATTCTGAGACTCTTTTAGCCACACTTGGTTGGAGAGAGAAGCACGGTTAATATGATGCCTGAGATGGATATGGGAGAAGGAAGTAAATGCATCATTTTAAGTTATTTGACTTCCCTGGGCTTGAAGTGGCTAAATTCATGTAACTCCAAGGACTTGTATGGATAGTTTATTTTCTGATTAAATGCCTACTATCAACTTATTTATATACAGGATTGCTACTGTGATTCAGCTGAGGACATATTGCTAATTTAATTGCTGAGCAAGTTTTTCTGCTTGACTTGGAAACTCTTGAAAGGGAGTGTTTCTAAAGAAAATTAACAGCTCCTGCTTTGACATAAGTCCAAGGTCTCTTAAACAGTGGCAGGCATCTGGAAATAGCATTTACTATTATTTTAGATTCTTTATTCTGTACTTTTGGAGGCCCATGTAGAAGATTTCATGGAAAACATGGAGATTTATCTTCAGTGATTTCAAACTTTTTCTGAAGTGGGATAATATAAAATGAGACAGAAACCCAGGGAGGCAGAAATATTTTTTAATTACATTGATGTTTTCCTGTTAGTGTTACACCTACTATTCCTTCCCTCTCTAAAAAGCTAACTGTGCACGACCTACTTGTAATAGATACTGTCTTACCAAACACTGTTTTATTTCTAGGCACTGTGCTGTGTATGTGTGCACTTATATAGAAGGAGTACACAACCATAAATATGCATTCTACCTACCTACCTATCTCCTATCTAATCAATATAGGGTTGTCAGCTAGTTTATCTTAGGAAAGACTGTCCTTTGTCTTGAAATTGTATCATTCACATTTTTCTTGATGTTAAAATGCTTTTTCTTTTATTAAATAGTGGATATAGAAGATAGTAGGAGTTTTTTTTAGTGCCATTACTTGGCAAAATGAAAGGTAGGAAATCTATACTTTCCTTTTCTTCCTCATTGTCTTCTTCCTTTTACCATTATTTCATCATTATCGTCATCATCATTTTTGTTCTTAAGTGAGATTGGCTACTTTTTGTGCTCTTTCCTCACTTTTTTTTGGTTAACCAGCAGAAGTTAACATATTGGATTCAGATTCTCAGAGATTAATACTTAGCGTTTGAAGAACACATAAGAATCCATTTTAAAAGCCAACAGACAACATATCAGGAATTCTAATTTCAGGAAGAGACTTTGCCTATACATACCCAGAATTTGCCTGGCCTCTAAGTGGAATATTGTGATTCATTATTGTGATGGGAATTTCATGTGGAAAAAAAAATAAGTAAAATCAATAAAGGATATTTAATGACAGGATTTCTAAAACCTCTATTGCCAGGTTGATAAACACGTTGCCTCCATTTTGAAAGCAACTGGAAATCAAACGTAGCCCCTCTACCTCTTATTCTAGACATCTGTGCAAACTTTAGGTACGCTAGTATGTTTGGTTATAGATTAACACACAGAAAAGAACTAATATCAACATTATTGCAAAGGCAAGTCTTTTATGTAGATACTCATAAAGTAAATGCTTTTTAAAAGAAGCATTGTGTCTATTAATTGGAAGCCTTAAATGAGCTGTTCCCAGATATTTAATAAATACAAATTACTTACCAAACCATAGTTTCATTGGTTGCCTTTCAATCTGTTGTGAAAACTTCACAAAAGTTTTGTACCTGAAATAAATCCCAAACTATGTAATGCCCCAAGTTCCTAAATTCCTCATTTTTCTATGCTAAACCAGGTAAAAGATTATTTTGTTCTTTAGATGAAGAACCTAATTGAGCATAGAGAGATCTTTATTGCTTCAATATATAAGAACAGTAATCCTCAGACTTTTGTTCTCAGGACCCCCTTTACACTCTTAAATATTATTGAGGATCCCAAAGAGATTTTTTTATGTGGGAAATATGTATTGATTCCTTTTATATTAAAAATTAAAATATACATATTTATTAATCTTAAAATAACACATTATGTATCAACATAAATAACATTTAAAAATAAAATATAAATATATTTGTGGGACTCGATTCCAGGATTCCAGGATCATGACCTGAGCCAAAGGCAGTCACTTAACCAACTGAGACACCCAGGTGCCCCCTGACTTATCTTTTGAATGCTGTAGACTACCCCTCCCAGAGGCAATATTCCCTAAGTATCACAAATCTATAGATGAAAGAAACTATGTAAATTATCACTCCTCTTTGTATGTTCTCCATATCCTCTTGACATGATACAATTATCTTCCTAGAGAAAATTTCCATGGCCTTCAGCTCCAAACTATGCACTCCAAACGATGTACTAAAGTACCTTTTGAGAAATGTAACACATAGATTCTTTTTTTTTCCCTTAAATGCACTGAATAACCTGAGGGTTTTGAAGGGGTGGAGGGTGGGAGGTCAGAGGAACCAGGTGGTGGGTATTAGGGAGGGCACGAATTGCATGGAGCACTGGGTGTGGTGAAAAAATAATGAATACTGTTACGCTGAAAAGAAATAAAAAATTTTAAAAAATATAAATATATTTTCCAAAGAAAGAAAAAAAAACAATTTGGAAATAACATGTTATTATTTAAAATTCTTCCAATTTTCTAGTGTTGGGTGTAATAGAGGACAGTTTAAATCAAGAATCGCATGCTTAATCAACTGAGCCAGTCAGGTGCCCCACAACTGGTATATTCATTGCTTGATAAAACCTTATATGTTATGCTTACAAAGTTAAACATCTGTTAATATATTTTGAATCTCTAATGAAAAAAATGTTCGCTATCAGAGTTAAAGTATGATTTTCAATAAGTTAAAAACATGGCTCTCATACAAATATACAGTAAGCATGTGTCAAAGATTTATTTACCTCATTAGTAAGGGAACCAGCAGGATGGTAAACCTAGTTCAAAGGAGAAAATGAGAAAAAAAAAATTTATATGGTCAGTAGAAGAAAAGAATACTAAAATAAGGTTGCAAAATTAGATTCCAAGCTGACTAATATCCTGAAGTATAATAAAATATTAACCTTTTGAGTTGTAGTTCCTTCTGGACAAAAATTATTTGCATCTTTACTGGACAAAGGTAATTTGCAGCTTATCTATCTTGTGTAAGTTAAGCTCTAACTTTTCCAAGTCCAGGCCCTAATCAAGACAATTATAAATCAAACACAGTTGCCTCTCCTTAGAGCAAAAATGGACCCTCACATGGGCTTGTTCAACAACACTTCTGTATGGCTCTGAAAAGCAGTGTCATTATCTTTTTGCCTTACCTCAGTTTTGGGTCATTTTTCTTAAATAAGCAACAACATTATGGAGAGGAGTGCTTGGAGAAATATCATCCCAGGCTCTTAAAGTTCTATAATGTAGAGGGCACCCAGGTGGCTCAGTGAGTTAAGCCTCTGCCTTTGGCTCAGGTCATGATCTCAGGGCTCTCTGCTCAGCAGGGAACCTGCTTCTGTCTCTCTGCCTGCCTCTCTGCCTACTTGTGATCTCTCTCTCTCTCTGTGTCAAATAAATAAATAAAATCTTTAAATAAAAGTTCTGTAATGTAGTTGCATGTGGAATACTTATTACATATTTATTGAACATCTACGTTGTGACAACATTATATAAGGAGATTTTATGTATAATTTTATTCTACCTTCAAAGCAACTTCCTGCTGTACAGAAGAAAAAACAGGGACAGGAAGGTTAGTGAGTTGCATCACATAGCTCAAGTAGTAAGTAGAAGAGCAAACTTCACTCTTGTGTTTCTGGAAAGCGAACTTCATTCATTCATTTTATAAGCTAATTTTTTTTCTGATTTAAAAAATATTAAAAAATATCAGATCACTATAGAAGATGTGACAAATAGACAAACCAAACTCCCTCAAAATTCTACAACTCAGACACAAACTCGATTAACATTTTGGTGTGTTTCCTTGTAATTTTTATTCAACATATAAGTTTATGAATATGTGGTTGCAAATTGTACTGTGATCTCTAAGGTGAAAGCATCGATGGGGTTATAATGTAATACCGCATGGATAAACCATCACATATTTGATGGACCCCTTATCATTGGACATTTAGAGCTTTCAGTATTTAATACTATAAATAATGCGATGGACATCCTTAAATAAAAATATCATTTTATCTTTCTGTCAACTCAGTGAATAGGTGCTATGATTATCTGTAGTTCTGAGTTGAGGCAGAACACAGCTGGCAAAAAGCCCATAGAAAACTAAACCTATATTTTCAACCACTGGTGGAGCCAACACCTGGGTTTAGATTTTTTTTTTTTCCATAGACTCAGAGCCCATTAGACAATCTGATATTCATTGTAACTTCTGCATTCGCATTTGAAGTTGCATTTGCTGCCATGATTTGTGAGATTTTGCTTTCATGAGACAAAATCCACTCTCTGCTTCTATACACAGCGTTAGTCAGCATCTACTTTGCTCTTGTAAGCAAATAAAACATGCCCTGGGAGGTGGTGCTTCATGCATATGCGTGCCATATGCTGCTACTAATCCACAGGTGTGTTTTATCAGATTATTAATATTTCTCAACACACATAATGCTCCAGTCTGCCCAATTCTGTAAAACTCTCTCCTTTGAGAAGACGGGTTTGTTTGTTTATTCAATCAAAAGAAAAATTATCTTCAGTTTTGACATATACAACATATGGAATTGCACGGCATTACTAGGCAAAACAAGAACTCAACCACAGCTGTTAACACACCAAATTCCACCAAATGTTCTGGATTTGGGGAGTGTTCAAAACTTCTTTAGTGCAAATAAGATGTTAAAATGCATTGAATTCATCGGAGGGCTTCTACATTTCTTTTTTTTTTTTTTTAAGATTTTATTTATTTATTTGACAGAGATCACAAGTAGGCAGAGAGGCAGGCAGGTAGAGAGAGAGGAGGGGAAGCAGGCTCCCTGCTGAGCAGAGAGCCCGACGCGGGGCTCCATCCCAGGACCCTGAGATCGTGACCTGAGCCGAAGGCAGAGGTGTAACCCACTGAGTCACCGAAGCGCCCAGGCTTCTACATTTCTTATAATATTTTGTCCTCAAGTGATGGGGAGCAGAGATTATCTATACCCTGAACCTAACACACCCTTTAATTATGTAAATAAATTTGTTTTCTTGTGCAAAGAGAATTTTCTCTTTACTGTTTATAGCCTTGGAGGATGTAGTTTCAAACCTCTGTTCTGCCTTCCGAAATTACATTTCATGGGCTTTTATCAATTTGATTCATTCTTATTAGTTTATTGTTTCAAAAACATTTTTCCATAGCATTACTAGTGTAGAATGGATTATTGAAAAAAGTAAACAAGGATATTTTTGAAAGGGGCTGATGTCCCTGCTTTGAAAGATAATACTGAGGTCAAAAGGGTCTTTTTAGCAGTCTGGATATACAGAACCTTCTGCTTATTAAAAGCACAAAACAAAACAAAACAAATCAACAGCAACAACGACAAGCTATTTTTCCTGCTAACCCTCAATTTAAATGTTCATTACTTTTAAAATGCTTTTCTTGCAGGAGCAATAGAAAATTTGACACAACTGGTGACAAACTCTGGCATCCATCCTGAAGGGACTCAGGTAATTCCCCAAAGTATTTTCAGCTATTTATGTCATTTTATAACTGTCCCAATATGACAGAAAATCTTATATTTTGCCCCCAGCTTTGGGGAGGTATTTAAGACAGAAAAAAAAAAAAGTTACATGTATATTTCTCAATGTACTTCTGAAACTGCCTCCAGAAATTAGCGCAGAGAAGAAATATTTCATAGCTCTTATGATGGAAATTCCTAGTGATACTGATGCATTCATGATGTCTCCAGAACCTCCCTGAACTAGGGCAGGAAAGCTGCTTCCTGGAGGTGAAAGTCAGGAGATGAGCGTTAGGACCATGTCTGAGTTCCAGCGGGTCCTGGGTGAGTCCACGAACCTGTAGGATGGGTCACTGGCCAGTTTGAAAGCCAGCGCTGGGAGCATCAAGTGAGGATTCCTCTGATTTGAATCCCCAGGACGTCTGCTTGTGAAGAAACACCTAACAAAAACAAACAAAAACAAAAATAAAGCAAAAGTTTCTCCTGTCTATTCCCCCTAGCTGTTCCCTTGGGTTGTACTGGCTCTGGGCCTCACCACACCAGAAGAGATGGCACAATTTGATAACATCTTTGCACCCAAGGAACTCAAAAGGTTAAACAAGGGGGGAATAATTAACTCCTACAGTGACATTTGTGTTTAAATGGTAAAAACAGACTTGTCTTTGCTTTACTGTATCCCACACCTCACCAGGAGTTTGTGGTCTCATCCCTCATCTTTCCTATTAAAAAACAAATACAGATTCCCTCAAGGATCAAAGCCCTCTTGATGCCTATACTCCAGAGACTGGGAGAACATGGCCCTGGATAATATGGCTGGGGATGCTATCTTATTTGGGATAGAAAGAAAAGAGGGGGACAGGACTTTACACTTCCCCCAGGACTCTATATGTTTCATTGAACAATGCCTTTTCTTCCTATGGACTGACTCAGGTTCTCTCTTGCAAGAAGCCATATGTTTCACATGGACAGTGAGCATGTCAGGAAAGGACTTTCCCAACTTTGGCCTTTTGTTTGTCCTCTCATAGAATGAGGGGTTCAGAAGAGATGCTCCCAGTGTATATTTTCTGGATCTAGCCTCTTAACAAGTGGTGTGACCACTTCCTGAGTTTCTCCCTCTCTTTCCATGTTCTGCTAAGTCATGGCGGCCACGTAGAGAGGACCCCTGGCATGGGATGCTGTCTCTGCAGGCTGCCAGCTGTTGAAACTTTAAGTCACCTGTGTGCTCTCTAAACATCAGTTTCCTTATAAGATGGGACTAGTTCTTCTACCTCGTAGGAGGGCTATGTGATGAAATGAGATCATACACAGGAAGTCCTTAGAACAGCACCCAAAACATTTTAAGTGTTAATAAATGTTAGCTATTGTTTTGCTTTGTTTTTTAAAATGCAATAGTATATGTTATGCTCATGGCACAATTCCTGATACACAGAAAGAATCTAATAAACATTAACCATTTTATTATTGTCATCTGAAGAAAAGTAAGGTTTTATTTTTAAACTTTTCAAATCATTTCAAAATGATTTGAAGAAACATTTTACTTCATCCCTCTGGAGGTATTTAAAGATGAAGGGGCTTCTCCTACCTCCCTCTTGCCTTAGTGGAGAGAATGTGCTGACTTCAGAAAGATTTCTTCTAACAATTCTTTGGTGTCTATACTTTGACTGGAACACAGGACACAGTATTATCCCTCTTCTATTTTTATGCCCTTTAAGCACCAGCGGGCAGTAAGTAAACTGAGGCTCAGTTGATTTCAATTTAAAGACCCTCGGGGCACCTGGGTGGCTCAGTGGGTTAAGCCTCTGCCTTCGGCTCAGGTCATGATCTCAGGGTCCTGGGATCAAGTCCCGCATCGGGCTCTCTGCTCGGCAGGGAGCCTACTTCCTCCTCTCTCTCTCTCTCTCTCTGTCTACTTGTGATCTCTCTCTGCCAAATAAATAAATAAATTCTTTAAAAAAAAAAAAATAAAAAAAAAATAAAGACCCTCTTCAGCAGCTGCTGGTAGCTGCGTCAGTCACAGTCCATGCTAGGAAGGGGTTGCTGCTCATATGCATGCAAAAGCAGGAAATTCATCAATCTACTCAAAGGCAGACCAGTTCATTGAAGTAGCTAATAGAAGTTAAACAAAGGCATAGGAAAATAGGAGACAAATTATATGTAGAGTTAATTACATGCATCATGTTTTAGTCAGCTTGGGCTGCCATAACAAAATGACACAGACTGGGTAGTTTAAACAACAAAAATTTATTTTCTCCCAGTTCTGGAGGCTGGAAGACCAAGATCAAGATGCTCTCAGGGCTGGTTTCTGGTTAGGCCTCTTAGTTTGTACATGGCTGGCTTCTCACTGTGTCTTCACATGGCTTCTCCTTGTGCACACATGGAAAGAATGAGAATGAGCCCTGATGTCTTCCTTGTTTCATAAGGACACCAGTCCTACTGAGTTAAGATCCCACTCTTATGACTTCATTTAATCTTAATTACCTCTTGAAAATCTTGATCTCCAAATACAATCACCTAGGAGGTTAGGGCCTCAGTATATGTAAATTGAGGGGGCACAGTTCAGTCCTTTTCATATATATACATACAATAATAATTTATTTATATTAATATTACATATACTCATAAAATTCATATATATAGATATGTATATTAACAGGTAAAGAAGTAGCCATCTGAAGGAAATTTGGTCCCTGTATTCTGTGTTTTGTGATTTCATAATTCAGTGGAAATCAAGAAAGTGAACTTTTACCTTTTAAGAGAAGTCTGCAATAAATCCTCTGACTCATCATCTCCACCTACCATGTGCAATCATTGCCCTAAGTACCTATATCCCTTATAGTTTTTTTTTTTTACTGACATTATTATTTATTATTATTCATTTATCATCTGTCTCTCTTCCAGACTCTACCTAGTCTAATCCCTAGGTTCCATGATTGCCAAAGCTTTATGGCTTGCCCCTGGTTGCTAATTGCCCAGCATAGTACATGGTGCACAGGAAGCCAATCAAATTCTGTCTTAGGGCATCTGTACTTGAAATCCCTCTGCTCTGAATACTCTCTTAATATTTATAGGGTCAACATACTTCCGAACAAATCTCTACTCAGCTGCTACCTCCTCTGAGGCCTTTCCTGCTTATACTACCAAAAACCATCCTATGTCCTTCTCCACTGTACTTTTCCTTGTAAAACTTTACAATAACTAACCTTGTGCTGTATGTCTAATTAATTTCATTATTATCTGACTCCTGCTTTAGAAATTAGCCTTCGAGACAGCAGGGCATTCATTAATTTGTTCACTACTGTTTTGCTCTGTTCACAGAGTGCAGAGTCTGGAATATAGGACATTCTTGGTGAAATATGTTAAGTACGTGAACAATTATTTGATAAGATGAACAGGTGAAATTTTCTGAGTTTAGTTCCTCCATAAAGGGACATATCAGATAGTGAAAAAAGGAAATACATTCATTCTTCTCCCAAGTATACTCATCTTCCACTTTCTTGACTCTTCTGTATCCTTTAGATCTCTGAGAAACTACCTGATCCATGAAGTTGGGAATGGGTGTCCCTTCTGTGCAACTTAGACAGTGAACTTCACACTGGTACATGCATCACACTCCTTTGAATTTTCTTGATTACCTCCTAGAATACATGCTCCATGAGGACAGAAACCAGGATTGCTGGAACAGAGAAGAGCTCAATAAATATTCACTAAATGAATGTTGAGTCTTTTGAAATGAGGGAATGGTCTTCTAAGCCATAATCAGCTCTAATAATATCTTTTCCTAGCCTAAATTCAAGGTTCTCTGCCATCTTTGAATCATTTTTGGAGCTGAGTTTTCCCCCAACGTTCTTGCATTACTAGGCTGCATGTAAAAGTATAATACTAGAGAAACCAGAATACTTTACTTATTAGGGAAAATTGTGAGGGCTTCCAGTGGGAAAGAAATATGTTAACTAACTGGAGTAAAAAAGACTTGAAAGTAAAAAGATATCTTTTCAATAAAAAAAGATACTAAATTATTCCTAACCGGGTTCTTGTTCCAGGTACCATATTAAAAACTTTATGCCCAATTTCTCATTTAACACTTAAACCATAAAATAAATATTATTATTAGCCCCACATGAGGAAATTGATCTCTTCAGAGAGATTTAGTGACTCACTCAAGATCATAGACTAAATGAATGATTAAATCTGTACTCTAATCTAGGTCTACCTGACCCCACAACTTGTCCTTCTCATCAATGCTATTTAAACTACTGGGTCTTTCATATGCCCTATGTCATATAACACTCAACAGAAGTTATTTATTCAACAGGCCTATGAAGTGTGTCTGCAACACCTTGGGGAAACAGTGTACTTTGAACTTAAGAGGATATAGGAAACTAAAAGTATATCCAGAGTTCTTAATAACCTTTGTGCCTTTTGCTTGGTTTCCTCAATGGAGGCAAAATCCAAGAGTCAGAGCTGGAAAATGAGTTTAAATGTCTTGTTCAATGCCTCCATTTTAGAGATAACAAAACTAAGATTTGAGCAATGATACAAGGCTACCAAGTTCATCCAAGTAAGTTGTGGTAGAGTTAGTACACTGCTTTGGAAAGATAGGAAAAATAATCAGCTAGTAGCATGAAAGAACACAATTTAAAAAAGTATCAAGCTGGGTTTAAAAGTAGCGGGTGCTTTGGTGGCTAAGTTGGTTAAATATCTAACTGCTGATTATGGCTCAGGTCATGATCTCAGGGTTGTGAGATTGAGCCCCGCATCTGGCCAAGTGCTGGGCATGGAGCTTACTTAAGATTCTCTCTGAATTCTCTCTCTTCCTCTCTCTCTAATTAAAAAAAAAAAAAAAAAAAAGCCAAACATACCTGATGGTGTATCATTCATACACAATCATACTAATCCATTCATACTAAATTATACTACAAGCATATAGACTGAAGTTTAAAATGTGGAGATATAAATAAATAAATAAATAAATGTGGAGATATATATATATATATATATATATATATATATCTCCACATTTTTAAAATTAAAAAAAATTTAAAAAATTAAAATTAAAAATTAAATAATTTTAATTTTTAATTTTAAATAATTTTAATTTTTAATAAAAATTAAAAATTAAAATTAAAAAAAATTACCACACATATAGACTGAAGTTTAAAATGTGGAGAGAGAGATATATATCTCTCTCTCCACATTTTAAACTTCAGTCTATATGTGTGGTAATTTTTTGAAGCTATTAAAAAAAAGATTTCACCATGGCACATGTTAAGGTGATTTTGAGTTTGTGATAAGAGTGATAAGGTTGTGTTAAAGAGTGATATGTAGATATGCTTAGGTAGTTTTGCTGAATCAATAGTAGATACTTGGATCTTCTCATTGTATAATTTGTTATTTGACATCTTCATTGGGGAAATTTACTATCTGCCTAATCAGTGAACTCACAGCTAATACTAGATTTGAAATGACGAGAAAAATAGTGTTTTACATATGCTACTTCATTAAACTTAATATGATTGTTATTAAACCAAACATGGAGCTAGCTCACAGTGGATATCTAAAGAATGAATTTTTTTTTATCCCTTTTTAGGCCCTGTATCTCTATAGAAACAATTCAGATACAGATTCTCTTTTCCATATTAGTTGGGATGAGAACTATACCAGACAAGAAATCTGCAGAAAGCACACCTATATAAAAATGATATAAAATTTAAATAGGACCATAATAATGTTAACCAATCAACCTGAAAGATATTGAGAAGGAGATCCCATAGCTACATGTAAAGTTTATCTAAAAAGACTCAACATTACTCTTCCTCAAGTCTTTAAATTCACAGCAAATTAAAATTATAGTGAATTTTCCCTTTCAATGTGTACCTTATTGAAATTAACCCATTAAATGAGTAGTAGGCTTTTCACTTATTAAACTAAATGTTTTAATGTGGTAAGTACATTTCAACGCCTTTATTTACTGTCCTGGAATCTATTGGGTTTTGCCAGCAATGGAGAATGCATTCCAGATGATTTCTGTGTATGTAGACTACCATAATTCCATCCCTCCATTGGGAAAGGAGTGGCTTAGCCAGGGTCCAAAGATGTTTGTTCTTGTCTTCCTTATCTTCTCTTTAGCAACTGGGGAGTTCCTTAATTTCTTTGCCCTTAATTTCCGTAAGTACAAAATGCAAATAATGAACTCAGAGGGCTTCAGAAAAAAAAAATGAAGGTAAAAATTAATAGATACAGATTATTGAGTATCTACCATAGGCTGGTGCCTAAGTTAAAGACTTTTAAGTGTGTTATTCCATACAATAACCACTAAAACTTTAGGTAGTAGCATTATTGTTTCCATTTTATAAAGAGGGAAAAACAAGATTACTCTCAAAAAGATTCAGTGCTTATCTAGGGTTGTATGGCAGAATCAAGGTTTGAATCAAGGTTTCTCTGATTCCAAAATAGTACTCCTAGCCACTACCCTAAAGTATACTGCCTCAGGTAATACATATATAGAAAACATTGCAAAAGGCAGATGACAGAAGGGGAAATTATGGAATGCTTTCAATATCCTCAGTATCATAGAGAGTGTTTTCATTGATTATCTTATTTAATTTTCATGACTCTGGCAACAATTATTTTTTACATTTATTATTCACTTAATTTTTCTCTAATTTCAGGGTATTCCTTTACTTTGCCAAGGTAGAAACCAGAACACTTATAAAATCACGCTTTATTAGAAATTGGAAATACCTCACTGAAAATGAAATAATGAGTTATGAAAGCGAACAATGATTCTTTGTGTCATCCATGTCAAAAGTTTGTTTGAGGGCCTGAGGATTTTCTTTGGATACACTGGAAAAGAGCAGGCTAGAAGGAAAATGATCAAGGGTCAACATAACTTTTCATAATGATAAAAGTTATGATTGTAGACATTTGCATGACATATTCTTGCTTTTTAAATAAGACTGAAATGAGAGTTATAAGGAAGACTGGCTATGCCATTCTTTTAAATCATCAAGCATACATATACATACACACAGCTGACTCTTGAAGAAGTGGAGGTTAGGAGAATCAATTCCCCATGTAGTTGAAGATCCTTGTATAACTTTTGACTCTACCAAAACTTAACTACTAATAGCCTACTGTTGACCAAAACACAATAACATAAACATTTGATTAACACATATTTTGTATATTAAATGTATTATATACTACATTCTTAGAATAAAGTAAACTAAGGAAAAGAAAATGTTATTAAGAAAATCATAGGGAAGAGAAAATACATTTACAGTACTGACTGTAAAAAAATCCATGTATAAGTAGATCTGTGAACTTCAAACCCATGTTGTTCAAGGTTATATACACTCACACATTCATATATATATACACGCACATATATATATGCATATATACATATATATATAGTATTTTAAGGAAGACATCATATATATATATACATATATATAATAGACTTTATAATCACTTCTTTTGATAAAGACAAGTAGATTAAATGAAAGAACACAAAATTTCAGTCAATAGAACATTGTTAGAAGTTCCTTCTGAAAGAGTGCCAGAAAATTTCATATCATGTCATAGAAAGTATAGGATGGTTTTCAAAAGATGTAAAAGGTGAATCAGAATACAGACTATTTCTTTGTCTAAAATATTCATAAAAACAAATATCGATTGTTTTTCTCATTTCAATTCTGATAAATATTTGCATATATCTAGTGTATGTGTGTACATGAGCAAAGAAGAGTTTCAATATATTAAGTCTTGTTCTGTCTAGATTCTTCTACATTTTCTTTTGTCAAATTAGCTTTTCCTTGAAAGAAATTAATTCTAATTGATTTGGGAAAAACTGGCAAAGCTTTTTGAGACATTTTCAATCAGTGACAACTTTTAAGGCATTTCTTGTATTTATAGGGGATTGAAACAGTATCCAAGCAATATTTCCCAAATCACCTTTCTGAATGCTTCTCTATGCACACTGGCTCATTGGTCCTTTGATGACCATACTGTCAAAAGCACCTGCCTTATTCATTCCTAGTCAGTGTACAGCTCATCATAAGCCCTCCCCCATCCTCCCCAAGCCTATTCAGAGTTTTTTTTTTTTTATTTTTCTAGTCTGAATGTCAGGCTCACTTGTCTTCCTGGTTTGCCTATCATGTGGTTGGTTGATTCCTGCTGCCACCAAACCCTTTTTGTATCTCTTGTTAGGAACATGCTGCCTGAGTTCTCTGCCTGCATTTTTACCAAGGAAGCTATTGCGTACTGAGAAAGCTGAGACCCATCCTATGAGACCTGCAGAGATTTTCACTTAAGACGTTAAACAAACTTTCAGGATCAGAGTGAAATATGCCTGGCTCTGGCTGATGCACTCCAGCACTGCTGGAGACTCAAAAGAGCTGGAAGGTAGAAGAAGCACCACCTTCTGTAAAAGGATCTTCATTGCCAGTGGTAGAGTCAAGCTCTGTAACCTGAGAATGAATACTTCTTTAAGGGCTAATATAAGATCTGAGAAATACCCAACTCTGAATCAGCTTGACCAACAGCATGACCACTAGAAAAGAATGAAAGGCCCCAATTACACTTGCTGGAGTACCTAAGATTTCTGTAGTGGATATTTGGTTTCCATTTAAACTGCCCTCCCATCAAATGAAAAAAGAAGTGGCTCAAAATGTTTTCAGAATTTATTGCTCAAACATTATATAGTGAATAAGAATGGGTTTTGTTGAACACATTGGGTGATTTTGTATTGTGGGTCAGCTGTAGCTGTGACTTGGTGTACCCTGAGTTAGAAGTGTTTGTTCTCTAAAACACATGGTTCCCAGACTTACAGTGTACTATGATTTGATTTTTAAATGCCAAAAAAATAAAAGCTGCAGAATGTACTAACTTAGTAACATTTATGTAGGGGAATTTTCAGGTAAAGAACTAATTCCAATGGACTGAAAGTTATGGGGAGGAGGGAATTGATATATTAATTAGTCTGTGGTTTCATTGGTATAGAGGCAGAATTCTGGAACTTTATATTTTACTTAAGCTTATGAAATTTAGCCCTTGACAAGGCATGAATAACCTTATAGTATAGTGTCTGCAGTCTGTATGGATTCTTGGTTCCCCAACATGTAACGTGGGACCTCAGGGCCTATCTCATGTATACTCATTCTTTCTACAAAGCATCAAAGCACTGACTGGTTTCAGAGTATATGTGAAAGACTAACTGTGTGACAAAATGGATAGCTGAAACTTGAACAGTGAGTAGAAAAGATTTCCTAAGAAAAGAATAGATTGTAGAGAAAGAGAAAGAGGAAAGCTCATTCTAGTGAAGGTGCTTTAAAATGCATACTATTATAGGCCTCAATTAAGATAAACCAACAAAAACATCTCAATATTAGGACAATGCACTAGAATATTGAGATGAGTGAGGGATGCTGACAGCTGCATGCACAGAAGGTGATGAGTTAAGGTGGGCGTAGAGGCCCGAGTGTCTGTGTGCCTGGTTATACTCACAAGGGGATTTGACAGACTGTGGTAGAAAACCAATGTTTAATGCAGTGAAAACTAACACACTGAGTTCTGAGTTTTAACTACTGATATAATATGTTTGTGGGATCCCTTGCCAGAATGCAAATCTGGTATTAGATATTAGATAGAAAAGAACTAATTTTTATTAAAAAAATAACATCAAACATAGAGAGCTATGAAATCCAATTTTGATCTATATCTCGATGCTCTGACTAGCTCCTCACGTGTAAGACCCATCTCATAGGGTTTTTGTGAGGGCTGCGTAAGATTTTGATGTTTAGGCCCAGTATGTGCCCAATACATATTAAAGGTTTATCCCCTTTTTATTATTTTCACTGTAACATAATTTTTGTTGATTTTATGAAAAATCCCTTTAACTGAGTTTTGACCACCATTCTAGTGTAAGGGGTGAAAAGTTATCACAAAGAGTAATCATGTTACCTACGTGTTTTCATTTTCAGAAAGGGTTACATACAAAAGGGGATTTTACTTGCTGTTTCCTTGACTTTCAATCTTTGTTCCTTAGGGTGCCCATTATGGTCCTTGGTCCTAGGTGATTTGACTAGTCTGTTGCAAGGTTGCCCTCTTTGATAAAGGGTTCACGGGGTTTACATGTTGAGTCACCAAATCACTTGGAATAAAATCATTGAAATCCAGATTGACCAGCAACTTCCAAAAGCTTCATTAGGGTTTTGTCTAACTTCTATCAATCCCATTTCTCCCAAGTTTATAATTTAGATACTCTGATTCCCCTCCTTCTTTTTTTTTTTTCATTTTAGTTTGACCTGTCAGTCTGCCTTTCTCTCCCCTTTGTAGTTACACTTTTTGGAATTTCTCTGTTTGGGCTGCTGGTTCTTAAACTTTTCCATGAGGTAAACGTTTAGCAGCTAAATTGGTCTCATAAAGTGAGTTACACCTCAAATAAATACCTATGGTATGAAATTGAATGTTTCCTAGCAATTGTTGAGGGTACATTTCATTACTCTTTTCGCTTACCATTTTTTGGCCTCTGGGCATATTTAAAAGAAATATCATCAATCCTGGTGGATGCCGGTATTTGGCCAGATCTACAATTTCAGAACAAAGTGGAAGAATGACTCAATTATCCTTGCTCATGCCTGAATTATCTGTGTAATTGGGGTAGGGAAGCACAGGCAATGAATGCTGCCTGTTGCTATTTTTAAGCTCTGCTCCTGCTGCGTTGTTCTTACGTTTCACTAGTGCTGCCACTAGATTTAAATATTTTACATATCGTAATTAATGATTCGGTTGCTCCCTGAGGCTTTCTTAGCAAAAGGCACAATTTTGCAAATTGAATAGCAAATAATTACATAGGTGATATCATTTATGAATAGGAAATGAACAGACATTGGTGTGTCTTCAGGTTTGTGTATTTAAACAGCATGTTCTCAATTTATTAATGATAGTTATGAGAGGGCTATTATTGTCAAAGGCTCAGGTATGTGTGGGAAGGAAATTAACATTAATAGGATAATAACCGGTCTTTAATGGTATAAAGACAGAATGGTCTACTTGACCTCCAGAGTGCGTAAGGGTGAAGGGGAAATATATTCAACCTGATTTTCTCACACAAGCAGACATCTTCCTGGTCTCAAGGTTTTTTCCATTATAAAATAGAAAGTGGAATCCTAGTCCTTAAAAACAAAACAGAATAAAACTCAGTCAAATACCGAACTTTAGACCAACTGTAGTACTATGTGTGCATGCCAGGCATTATGTAATTATAATTAGTAGGTATTTCCAATTTCAGCGAGCTCTTCTACTTACCAAGTAATGGATTACATCCATTTAGTTAGAGGTCTCCTTTCAAAGGGAAAACCTGCTTTAATACTCAACCTAAAAAGGCACTACCATAACCAAAGACAACTCGGCTATAAATAGACAATCATGATGTTACTGTAGCTGAGGAGATTTCATCCCATTAGAAACTTCACTCAGAAATGTAGAGGAGTGCTTAATAATGAATGAATGTGATTTAAGGCCGCTTTATACTGATGACACTTTTCCTATAAATATTACAGAGACGTTTAAATTTTTATCTCCCGTAATTCTAATGAATGAATTTCCCTGACCCTTACTGAAAATTATACCTGTAAAGTCGGCAATTTACTGATGATTGCTTAGGCTATTAAAGAGACTTGGGTTTCAAAACATTTTCATTTCATTCATAGATTCCTGTAATGCCTTTGGAACCAAAGTTTAAAGAAGCCGGGCTGGATGTGCTTCCAACATTGGGAGAATGTCCTCCTTTCTTCAACAATCAACTTCATTAACACATTAAAAGCCCAACTAAAGTGAAAATGTGGGGGGCCTGCCTGAAGCCATTTTCCAAGGATGGTGTGCTAGGAAAAAAGATTTCAGGGAGAATGGTGGGGCAAAAAAGAGCACTTTTTTGAGAGTGTATCCAACCCACTTCCATTTGTAGTACAAGTATGTCTCCTCCTGCATTGCAGTTTGATGAGGTATCAAAACTAAAGGACTGGGAGACAGAAATCTTGCTGTAATTATTTCCAATGTTAAGTACAAATGCAAGCCAGTTTTTATCAAGTACAAGAGAGAGGGATGCAATGTTTAGCTAAACTTATCAAATTTTCCAAATAACCGTAGCTTAACTCTTCCAGTAATACAGACTTCATGTTTTACTTTTTTTATTTTAGTAGAAAACTGTCTAAATTGCCAAACGTATATGGTCTGGGTGGAAAGTGTATCAAACACATAAATTCATTCCACCAATATTTTTTGAGTATCTATGTGCTGAATCATTGTGCTGAGGGTAAGGGTATGCTATTTCAAAAAATGTATACACAAAGTTCACAAGAATATGGGCATAAAATATATTACAGGAATAGACTGGGGAGAGATGAACTGGGAAGCTTTCTAGACATGATGTTGGAGTGAATTTTAAAAGATGAGTTCTCTCTTGTTCATGGAAGAAAACACATTTCAGGCAGAGAGCAAGTATTCAAAGCATCCCCAAATTGGGAACAAATTAACTTCTCTGATAACGTATGTATTTTAGGTTTATATTTTATTTTATTTTATTTCTTTTCGGTGTTCCAGAATTCATTGTTTTTATTTGTTCCCCCACCACGCTAAACCCCAGTTGAAAAGTTTTTTCACATGTGTAGTTAGTCACTATAAATTTGATCTCCCCAATATCTCCTAAAGCTCTGCCTCCCTGTCTTATCTGTTCAGCAGCCACTGTTTTGCTCAGGTCCTCATTCTTTCTTCTGTGGACTACCACCATAGCCTTCGTGCCTGGACTGTCTCCACCCCCTTATCCACACTGTTCTCAAAATGAGTTTCCTGAAACTCATATCCAGTCCCATCACTCCCTTTCTTTTGATTCCACTACCTTCTTGGGTGAAGATCAGACTCCAAGACACTCTGTACAGGGCACTTTCTCTTGTCATATCCCATGTCAACACTCATGCTTTCCTAGAAAAACTGATTCACCCACAGTTCTCCCAACATTTCATACTTTCCCTCCATCTCCTTGCTTTACACGTGCTCTTTTTATGTCTCTATGGTTACAACATCCTAAATCCCTTGTCCCTTAACCCAATTTCTGCGTGTCCTTTAAGATACATTTCAAGGGGTACTGGGGTGGCTCAGTTGGTTAAGCATCTGCTTTTGGCTCAGATCCTGATCACAGTGTCCTGGGATGGAGCCCCTCTTGGGACTCAGCAGAGTCTGCTTCTCCCTCTCCCTCTGCCCCTCCTGCTGCTCATTCTCTCTCTCTCTCAAATAAATAAATAAAATCTTTTACAAAAAAGACACATTTCAAGTATCTTCTTCTCTTGGAGCACTTTCTGATTCCTCCTGCTTCAGTTAGATGCCTTGTTTTCCCATAATACATATTTCTCTCTTCTAGCATGTATCACACAGTGATAACCAATCACTGTGTGTGTTCCTTACTAGGGAATTTGCATCCTAAGGGCAGGAACTATGCTGTCTTTTCATCTATGGCTTCTAACATGATATCCTACATGATAGAAATAATTGATGAATAAGTTAATAAATGAGCTACTTCTCCCCAGGAATATGATGTATTCATTATTCTTATAATAAATACTAGTATCAACATCTTACAGGAAATTCAGTTATTTTAATGTTGTCTTGTTAATTTTGGCACATGCATTGTCTAGGACAGTTCTTAGCTCACAGACTTTAATCCATAAATAATTCTTGCCTAAATGAATAAAGGAACTAGCGTTGGGGATTGAATGGTGTCTCCCAGCCATCAAAATATATTTACATTCTAACCCCTAATACCTGTGAATGTGACATTGTTTGGATATGGTTAAGTTAAGATGAGGTTATTAGAGCAGGCCCTAGTCCAATATGGCAGTGTCCTTATACAAAGGGGAAATCTGGGCACAGAGAGAGCTGATTAGGGAGAATGCTATGTGAAGACTGGAGTTATGCCTCCACAACCCAAGAGACCCCAAAGATTGTCAGCAAACCCATAGAATCCAGGAAAGAGTCATGGGACACATTCTCTCTTAGAGTCATTAGAAGGATCCAATTTTACAAATACTTTGATCTCAGGTTTCTAGGCTTCCAGAACTATGACACAGTAAATTTCTGTTGTTGCAAGCTGCTCTACTTGTGGTATTTTGTTATAGCAATCCTAGGAAACTAGTACACCTAGGGACAAAGATTTAGATATTTTAATGCATCTAGAAACTAGTATGGATCTGTAGGAGGATTACAGTGACACTAATAAAAATTATGGACATTGTGAAGGCAGCAGGTGAGAAAATGTTTTCAATCATGACTATTGAGAAAATTACTGTAGGTGTTATTAAAAAAATAAAGATGCAGATTCTTATGATAGGAGTATTGAGGGAAGTCTATACTTTGCAATTGAGAATTAGATTTTCAGATTAGTGACCAGGCATGTGTACTCTTACTAAAAGCTCCTCAGGTGATTTTGGTGAACACCCAAGTTAGTACCTCTAAAGTAATAGCCTTCCCTTTTGCTGCTCTAGGCAGGCTGCTACGGGTGGTGCTTCTTCCCTGCACGCAGTCCTCTCTTCTCCGTGTGCATTTTGCTAATGGTCAGATTGCCATGGAAGTGAGCCAGACCTCCTGGTTCATTTTCTGATGGGGTTCTGCCCATTGAGGATAAACCCATGTTTAAGTTTACAGTTGCAGCCTTTCCTCAGTATTTTTTTTCCTTTTGTTTACGTATCTTTCTGTTTTCTCAAACTCACCTGTGGTACTCAGTCTTAAGACAACTTCTAGTTTACCACACTTTTCTGTTATTTATGTCTAAAGAAACCTTTTTCTTTTCTTCCCTGAGTCTTGCATTCTTTTTCTCAAATGTTGCTCCTTATGTCAGAACAGCTGAACTCAAACATTGCCAAGGAGACTAGTTAAACATCAGTCTTTCCAGGTTAACTATTGATTTATTATCTGATGGAGTCTTTTGCCCTTTTGAATTTAAAGTAAATCAGGATCCCCAGAGAACCCAAGGGAAAGAATATAGTGTTAAATGACTGTTTTACAAGGATCAAAATGGAAAGATACTTTCAGAAACAGGCTAATGTGCACAGCTTATAAAGAAATACAGAGACTCAAGTGTTTTGTTTTTTTTTCCATTTAAAAATATCAAAACAAAATGGGATCAAGGGATTTGAATTTAGTGTACATAAAATAAAAGAGCATGTGGAATTTCCCTTGCATTTAGAGCAATGAGCTAGAGCACAACCTAAGTGGAAATGGATATGTTTGAAAAAATCTATATGCTTGTTGCAGAATGGTATGTTTGAGAGACTTGCTAAGTGCTTACATTAATACATCCTGAAGTACTTTCTAATCAAACATATTATTGCATTACTTTCAACACTGTTGTATGTTGGAAAGTTTCCTCATATTTTAGTGTTTTTAAAATCACATATTAAGTCCTCATTGCAGATCCATTTCATCATCCCACATTATTCTAAAACGTTGTGTTAGTTTTCACTAAGCTTTGTGGCTGGCCATTGTTATGCCTCGACATACCAGGCTGTCAGTTTGGAGATGGTGCATCTGTTGTCTGAGCTTTGCAAATCAGGAAGTGTTATTTCCACAATTAGACCAGTGGTTATTGGTGTACATCTTGGAAGGGAGAATACTTGCAGTGATGACAAATGGAAATATTTTATCTGTGGAAGCTCAAATCATTATGGTGAAGTTCAAATCCTGTTCAACATATGTCCATAGTGACTTGTGGCTGAAATTTTACACCTGCTTATATAATACATGAATCAGGCCTGGTATCATGTGAATTGTTGATGGTGAAACTTGAAACCACGTGAAAATTATCTGGTTTCAGGTTTGGTTTCCAAAGCGAGACTCAGACAATAGTTATAGAATGTTCAAGTGAACCTGGGTAAGTTTGTATAATTCTCCTGGCTTAAACCCAGGGAAATGTTTGTAATCCTCTCACCTAGCTGTGACTTAAAACCGTGAAGCTAAAAGGACAAAACATCATAAATGTCTAGGGAAAAGTTTAACAAGGATCAGGGATAAACTAAAATGAGAGAAACTGGTAAAGAAGGTTGTAAAACAGGGGCGCCTGGGTGGCTCAGTGGGTTAAACCTCTGCCTTCAGCTCAGGTCATGATCTCAGGGTCCTGGGATCGAGCCCCACATCGGGCTCTCTGCTCAGTGGAGAGCCTGCTCCCCCCGCCCCGCCCCTGCCTGCCTCTCTGCCTACTTGTGATCTCTCTGTCTCTCTCTGTTAAATAAATCAATAAAATATTAAAAAAAAATGTAGAACAGAGTACATTGCTCCCCTCCTGTGACCATATCCTCTTAATACTTTGAAACTTTCTATTATCCCTTCAATTCAAATGTTACCTTCTCTGTGAAACTTTCCTTGACCCCACAAATCAACATTAGATGATTACATCCTCTGTACTCCCCCAAATACTTTATTCCCATCTATTCCAAACGTAAGTAAATATTTGGCAATTTTGTTTATTTTTTGCTCTCTGCCCCCCTCCCCACCTACACTCCGAACTCTAGAAAGCATAAACTTTTATTTTTATTCATCTTTGTGTTCCAAGTACCTAGTATAGTGCCTAACATATAATAGGTAAACACTATGTGTTGCATGAAAAAAATGGCAGAATTAATTGACTATGTGTCATCATTTTTGTTTAGTTACTTAATACATGAATGTAAGCAAAATGTCGAGCACAGAAAAGGTACGGAAATTACTAAGAAATTGGCCTAGCATTGTAAATAATCTCTTGCATTTCTTACTGGCATTCCAGAACTTGGTAAATGTGGTGAAGACCTGAGGAGACCAAAGCATAAGCTAAAGCAAATAGTGCATAAGATTAAGGCATTAGAAAACATAGGCTGAATCCATGAGGGCCAAGGGAAATCAGAAAGGGAACTGAGATATGAAATGATGAGCTTTGATAGAGGAGGTCACAAGCAGCTATATTGGTTATCTCCACTGAGGTTAAGGAAGAATAAATGAAATAAAGATATGCTAGATATAAAAACGCTATTACGTGTTGTGATGAGTTACCAGAGGGTATCACAATATTTTCCTGACTCAAATTTCATCTAATAAGAATCCACACTGCTATCAAAAGAATGATTCCAAATTCTAGGACTGATTATACCTTTTCGCAGCCGAAAACCCCTCACTAAATATTCATTATTTCCCATATTATTTTCTAAACTTACCTGAAAATAATAATCCTCTGGAACACCAGTAAACATTAGAAATTCCTGCTCATCTTCTGAATGAGAATCTTGGGCTGGTGACTAGGAATCTGGTTTTTAATATGACATTTGATTATTCCTTTCCTCCAGGAAATTTGGATTTACCTTCAGGATGATGTGCTTCTTCCTTAGAAAAGCACTCTGGGTCCACTCTGGCTCTGACTGCACTTGCCATGGATCTCCATTATGTTCCAGTAATAATAGCATACTTTTTTAGATCACTCTTTCATTCAAAATGTTATTATCTCTACTTAAATTATTACTTTTTAAAATTTATTTCTTTGTTTGACAGAGAGAGAGCACAGGTAGGGGGAGCAGGAGAAGGAGAAGCAGACTCCCTGCTGAGCAAGAAGCATGATGCGGGGCTCAACGTGGGGTTCCATTCTGGGACTCCTGGATCATGACCTGAGCCGAAGGCAGGTGCTTAACCGACAGAGCCACCCAGGCACCCCATCTCTACTTATATTCTATTCACACTCTAAAACCAACCTGAAATGAAACTTTCTCTAGAAAAGCTTTGTGTGCCTTCCCATAAAAAGTACCAGACTTCATCTTATCACGTTCTCTTTGTTTTTCCTTAATTTGTGTTGTTTCTCTCTAGCAGGAGCTTCTTAAGATTAACAAACATGTCTAACTTATCTGTATTATGTGACCAAGACCCAGCATAGTGCCTGGACACAATAGGGACTTATGTTTCCTGACTTTCACTGTGTGTCAGATATCTCTTATCCACACATCGTTTGCCTTTTATTTTTAACAAAGATACTTGGTACATCTCAAAAGAAGCCTCCTGCATGATGATTTTTCTGGATAGCTTTAGCTTTCCTAGTGAAAAAGCTTTCTCTCTCTTCTTTACAAAATCATTCATAATTACCACATCCTGTTTGCTTCTCTCTCTCTCTGTCTTTTTTCTTTTTCTTTTTTTATTGCATGTCTCTTTGACTAGAGTGTAAGTGAGCAAGTGATTTGGGATCAGAGAGAACATTTTTTATTTTATTTGCCTATAACTCTCAAGGATTAAGTGGCATGTATAGATTTGGCTATTCTGCAATAATGTATTTCTTAACAAAATATCTGTAGTAAATATGTCATGAAATTAACATTTTTTAGATGTCAGTGATGAATATACTTTATATAAATTATATAATTTTCTGGACCTTTCTGACACTTGAAATAGTTTATAATTTTTAAATATTATAATTTTTTAAGCCCCGAATTCTCAACCTGAAATCCATGTACTTCTGAGTTTGGAAATTTCATAAACTCCTTGAAATTCTACATTATTTTTTTTAAGTGTATGCCTTTTTTGGGAGAGAGAGCTCATGACCTGAATTACATTTCCAAAAAGATCTACAACCTCAAACCATTTAAGAGAAAAATCTTCTGAGCTTGCAATAATAATGGTAAGAAAAATTTGACAACTTACAAAGAATTTCTTTATGCATTAGGGTGTTCATTCTTTATAGAAACCCCTGAGAAGTGGCTATGGCAGGCATTCTTAGCTTCATTGATCAAATAAGGAAATCAGTACTAGGAGAAGTTAAGAGCTTCTACTGGAGCTTACATCTCATGACTCTAGTGTTGGAGCTCTTACCAGTCTTTGCACCAAGTGGCTTCTTTCCATAAATACTGGTTTGCTTAATCTTCTTTGGACATATGGAGGAGGTTAAGCTCCTGCCAGCAGCAGACAGGCAGGTGAAACTTAAATTATCCCTTATGCTTAATGAACGAGGTGACTTTCCTCTCTCAGTCATTTGTCTTCAGTATCCAGGAATATATAAAAGAAATTTCCTCTTCATGCCTTCATCTTAAATGTAGATTAATTAGGAAAATCCCTGGACTATCAGCATCAGCACCTTCTTGTTCATCACTGAGAAACATTTGTTGAATGCATTTCATATGCAAGGCACTGTTCTTAGTGGTAACAACTATAAATAAATGAGCTGATACAAGTAAACTGCTGGTCAATTAACACCAAAAGAAACCAGAGAGCCCAACCAGCACCAGGAAACTATGACCATTGAAATACTGTTCAAGTGATACCAGGGAGTATGTGCTGAGAGTCTTAAAATGAACTATACTCTTTGGACCAATAATTCTACTTCTAGATAATGGTCTTATATAATTGTACATTTAGAAAATTGTCTTCAAAGTAGGATTATATAAAATAGTAAAAGACAACCTAAATCTCCAGCAATAGATCAGTTGATATGTACACTTTGATTCATTACTTGTGGATAAATAATGATACCTAATTGTGGATAAATTGATACTTAATCTACCCCAACACACCTGAAGGATGCAACATCTTTTATCTGTAACACTGGTTCACTATGTAGAGATTCACAGCAGAAGTAGCAATGAGAGATAAATAAAAATCTTCTACAAAGGACAGAGGTATATTTTGAAAGGCACTTAATGAAGTTGGGCTACTCTCCTTCTTCCTAGGATAAGAAATATTCTTTGTGGAAGATTAATCATTTGTGATATTAGAAAAATATTCATCTTTTGATTTTGACTATCCATTATTCCTCCTAGCTATGCTTTTAGAAATAGCAGCTCCCTTTTCTTGGGAAATTGCTCTTCTCTTGCCATATTATGTAAGTGTTTCTTATTTGTAGTAATTGAGAAAAACATATGGTCTACCCCTGCTCTTCTAAGATAAATGAATAAACTTTTTTCTTCTTTTTTTACTAATCTCTTCTTTTTCTTAGACTAATTTAATTTGGAGTATCGTCACTTGAGACCAAGAGTTTTCTGAGTGTGACAAAGTTAGTCTGGATCCTACTGATGTAAACACACTAAAAACAAAACAGATAAAAATCCACCAAAATTCCAAAATTTTATTCATAGGGAAAAATACTGTATTGAACTGTTCCAATACAATGATTATTGATTTATTGGAGATTGATTTTTTTCTTACTTTTTCTACTTTTCCATATTTTTTCCATGTCTACGGCCATATCACCCTGAATGGGTCTGATCTTGTCTGATCCATAGTTCTCCTCATATTTTCTATAATAGGTTTATACTTCATTTTAAATTATAAACACCAGCACTCATGACACATGTAATATGGCAGCATGACAAACCAAAAAGGAAAGGGAAAAGAGAAGGACAGAAGCTGGCAGTATATTGTTTACTTTCCACTTCCACCAACTGTTTTTTGAGAAAATTTGCTAAGCTCTGCTGAAATGTTTAAGTTACATGCTGTCAGACATCTATGGATGTCATGAAAGTTAGTAGTGGAAAATGTGAAATCGACATTTGTTCCTGAGGAGTGCATAGGTGCTTTTATTGGGAGAGAATGTCAGGTACATAGAAGGAAAGGTTAAAAAAGAAGGCTTTTATTTTAATAGATAGCAAAGTGTAAATATCTTGGTAAGTCTTAATAGACTCATGCAATGTTCTGACACCACTGGAGTTAAGGGGCTGAAAGAGATACATTGGGCCAGAGCTAAGACAGGGGATCTCAGCAAGCTGCTGCCTACATTGTAATCCTGATAGTCTCTTCTTAGATAATGTTTGACTATTACTTCAGGGGCAGTGAAATGGTTGCTATGATCATTATAATCTCTTAGCTTTATCAGCAACTGACAAAGCCTTGTATATGGGAGACTTTAGGCTATGTTCCTTTGAGTGGAGCACCAGGTTCTGGAGTCCTGGGATATGTAATAGCCATCTACTCTAAACCAAGTGAAGATAACAGAGCCTCCAGAGTAGACTGTAATAGGGTTAAAACTGGGTTTCATTTCTGAGTCTTTGTGTAGGCAATTTACTAGCAAAGTGTAGGACATTTAAAATTGAGCTGAAGGTTATTGTCAAGGGATGGATGGAGTAGGGTTCTCTAAGCTCTCCAAGGTTAAAGGGATTCTTAAAGAAAAAAAAAATATATATAATAAAAATATGTAATCAGATTTGTATCATCTTTGTTAATTTGGCTGGTAAATTCAAGCAGGCAGTCATCATGGAACCCAAGAACTGGGTTCTGAAACCTCACTTCCCAAGATAGAGAGGACTAAAACATGATATGGGAAGTTGAAAGAAACATATTCTCTGATTCCTTTCAGTCCTGTGTTCATTGATGGATTGTAGAGTTAATTTGCTGGTTGCACATAATTGCCAAAGTACTTTATTATTTGACTCTATGAAAAGGAGATTAATTTAGCATAGATTTTCATCAGGCCTCTATCATCCTCACCTGGAACTTTTCCAGAGTTGACTGTCTGATCTTTCAAACTGGACCCATTAACCCAGTTCACTTTCCTCACCTTCCTCACCACCATCAGAGTGATATTTAAAAAAACAAAACAAAACTTATTAGAACTCACTTCTGTCCCAAGCAAAATAAAAACAAAAAAATGAGGGGCTAACTCTCTCTTTTAGTTTTCTGTTGCCTATAAAATTAAGTCCACTTCATTATCTTCATATTTAATCTCATCTCAACCAACCAACGCTGGACCACTTCCTACTGTTCTTCACATGGCTTCCATCTTCTCCAGCTACCACAAACTGTCATATTCTTTAATATGCCATGCTTTTTCACATCGCTGAGATGTTATTTGTGTATGCTTTTTTAAAAATTTAATTTAATTTTTTTTTCAGTGATCCATAATTCTTTGTTTATGCACCATACCAAGTGCTCCATGCAATATGTGCCCTCCTTAATACCCACCACTGGGCTCACCCAACCCTCCACCCCTCTCCCCTTCAAAACCCTCAGTTTGTTCACAGTTTCTCATGGTTTGTCTCTCCCTCCAATTTCCCCCAACTCATTTCTCCTCTCCATCTCCCAGTGTCCTCTGTGTTACTCCTATGCTCCACAAATAAGCAAAACTATATGATAATTGGCTCTCCCTGCTTGACTTATTTCACTCAGCATAATCTCTTCCAGTCCCATCCATGTTGATACAAAAGTTCGGTATTCATCCTTTCTGATGGAGGCATAATACTCCATTGTATATATGGACCATATCTTCTTTATCCATTCATCCACTGAAGGGCATCTTGGTTCTTTCCACAGTTTGGCGACTGTGGCCATTGATGCCATGAACATCAGGGGTAGAGATGGCCCTTCTTTTCACTACATCTGTATCGGTGGGGTAAATACCCAGTAATGCCATTGCAGGGTCATAAGGTAGCTCTATTTTTAACTTCTTAAGGAATCTCCACACTGTTTTCCAAAGTGGCTGCACCAGCTTGCATTCCCACCAACAGTGTAAGAAGGTTCCCCTTTCTCCACATCCCCTCCAACACTTGTTTACTGTCCTGTTGATTTTGGCCATTCTAACTGGTGTAAAGTTGAATCTCAATGTGGCTTTGATTTGAATCTCCCTGATGGCTAATGATGATGGGCATTTTTTTTCATGTGTCTGTTATCCATTTGCATTTGTTTTTCTGACTGGAATGCTTTTGCCTCCTTCTTTCTCTGGGGAGGGTAGTGAATAATGAGGCAGGAAAGATACATGGAAGAGGATAATGGGGAACCATTAAACCATGGTAGAGAATTTGCACTTCATTTTAGCATCAGAAAGTAGGGACTCAGATGATCTTGAATCAAAATAATTAGCATGATAACTATCTGGAATTGCCTTCTATTAACAGGGATCTTGGATTTCTGGAAAGAAAAGGACTCTATAACAGACCCTAAAATCTTAATTCTATAAGTTCCCTGAAATAAAATCTCCACTTTACAAATGAGGAGACTGAGAACCATGCAGACATGAATAGAAAACCTCAAGTTTTATGGCTAGTAAATCCATTATACTATGCTGTATCTAAACTATTTCAAATATTCTATCTGAACTGTTTCTTGACACTTTGCTTGTACATCTGCTTTAACACTTGCCAAGTTTTGTTAAAAGTTACACGCTTTCGGGGTGCCTGGGTGGTTCAGTGGGTTAGGACTCTGCCTTTGGCTCAGATCATGATCTCAGGGTACTGGGATTGAGCCCCACATCAGGCTCTCTGCTCAGCAGGGAGCCTGCCCCCCAACTCTTTCTCTTCTTGCCTCTCTGCCTACTTGTGATCTTTGTCAAATAAATAAATAAAATCTTAAAAAACAAAACGAAACAAAACAAAAAACATCTTACATGCTTTCATTTTTTGGTTCTCCTTAAATTGAAGTCTGCAAGAATATGTTATTCAAGTTTCTTGCCACAGTGCCTGGCATATTATAGGTAATCCAAAAAAAAAAAAATTGTGGCATAACTGACAGGTACAAGGAAACTTGGTTTGAAAGCACATTTTCAGGCCCTGAATATACAAGACATATCATGTTCTACCCCCAAAATTGATAATTACAATGGACCTATTTAGTATTTTCATTTATAATTTGTATGGCAGAATAGTGACCAGCAATACTGTTGTAGCCAAAATATATTATCTGACTCCAAGAGCAAAAAAGTTATATTTGAAATGCCTTAGGAAGATATGATTTAATATTATTTGTAATTGCTATGTAAAGAAAAGAAAAACAATCTCTGAATATATGTTACACAGGTCAGGCTTAAGCAGATTCCAGAAAAAGATTTGTGGGTCATTTTGGATCAGAAGGAAAATAGGAATTTACAATATTCATACTTTATTGTTAATGAAGTGTTTGGATATATGAATTGGTTATGAAGTATAAAATTATCTTTCCATTACTTGGATCAATTATGGTTTTTAGATAACTGAACCTATATCCACAGTCTATGGCTCAAACAATAGATAAAACCTTGGGGGGCAGTACCTGGGTGGTTCAGTCTATTGGGTGTCTGCCTTCAGCGTGGATCATGATCCGAGGAGTCCTGCATTAGGCTCTCTGCTCAGCCTCTCTCTTCTTCTGACTGCAGCTCCCCATGCTTGTGTTTTCTCTCTCTTGGTCAAATAAACAAATAAAAATCTTAAAAAAAATACAAACCTGGAAAACATCCATTAATAAGGGGAAAAAGTGGATCAACAGTGATAAAAATTGCCAACTAATATGCGTTTAGCATGTTGTTGTAAATGATTTTTTATACATTATCACATTTGATCCTCACAACCATGCTCAAAACTTTCTCAAAGAACGTTGAGTAAACCAGGTCTCACAATTAGTAAGCAAGTTGCCCATACAATTAATGAATGGTAGAGCCAAGATTCTAATCTAAAGTTGGTCTAATTCTTATACCTTTAACTGAATATTATGCTGCCTTAAGAAAAAATTTGATTTCTTTGGGCTAGAGGAAATAATTCTGCAAGAGGCTATGAATATTATAAGGGCCACGTGTGAATATAAAAAATAAGAGTTCCTGCTTCCAGCAAAGCCTGGACATGAGGACATTGGGTTATGTTGCAACAGCAGAATTTTCAATTAGATCATTTGAAGAAGACACTAGAATATACTGCCCTGAAAGGTGGTGGAGTCTTTTTGGAAGATCAAGTGAAGAAAGCTTTAAAGGCCTATAGCTTTCTCTCTAGAGGTGAGGTGGCCACTGAGATGAAAGTCTCCTTTTAGGCCTGACTTTTGATTTTAGTTAAATGGGGTACTGTGTACTGATCAAGCATCTTTACAGACTCCAGGGAAGGCAGCAATTAATACTGCTTTCCTGTATAGGATAGCAGGACTTCTGTTGGAACAGCTGTTTGTTGATCCAGCTGACATTCTCTTTCATCCACCCATCCATTGTTCTCCTTAAACAATAGCAAGATACAAATGTGAGTTTTACTCACTCTAATGAAAAGGGTAGAGTTTCTCTCCCTATAAATATTTTCAAAAGGTTTGATGATTCATGAGATTTGCACAAATACATTTAGAGCTGAAAGTAAGTGTATAAGGCGTTTGGAGAATACTCTGCCCCTGACATTATAGGGAGGGGAGGGCACCTACATTAAAAATAACTCTGCTTTTGCTTTTAAGGCAAACATGCTCTTCATTACTCTCCTCCCTACCCCAACTCCCCCCTAGAAAAAATAAACATTATCCAAAACAAAACCTGACATAAGAGAAGGCTGCTTCTTGGGTGGGCATGAATACAGTCTTGCCTGAAGCAAGGGGTATACACAAGATGACCTTTAAAATTTGGTTTCAAGCCCATTATTCACTGGGTTTATCTAAACATTGTTTATGAAGGAAGATAAAATATGGATGAGTTTTCAAATGAAGAAAGCAGCAAAGACTTACTGACTGTTTTGTTGCGAAAGGGAAATTGGATTTGTACCTTCATCTCCTGCATTTCTCATTTATTTCATGCAGGCGTGCGGGGGATGTAGCAAGTATCAAATTCACCTTTGAAGCTCAGCTTGTACAATAAAACCCTGATGGCTTTATCTCTTTTCCTCTGCAGAAATCTGCATTTTCCTTTCAAGTTAGTAGTAGTTCTTCATGTTTCTCTGTTAGAGAAGATTCCAAACTTTAAAAAATTTCCCTCTGGGCATTTTTCTCTTAGAGATGCTTCTGAAAAAAGAGGCTCAAAGTACAGATGAGATTAGACTCAAACACCTGTGGTTTTTCCAAACATTTTCCAAGGTATCAGATCAAAACTCTTGTTTTGTCTCTATCCCATATCCTTCACCTAGGCACTAAATCCCACTCATTTCAGCTGGCTTTCTTATAATTCAGGATGCAGCTTAAATGCTACCTTTTCAAAGATCTTTCCTGACCTGACCACCCCAATCTAATGTAGCCACTGGGTCACTGTGACATCTCATTCTTCCAAGTCTCACCCTACCTAGAATTTGTTACCATTTGGTTATTAATATTCATATCTCAACTAGAATGTGTTCCATGAGAACAGAGGTCATGTCTGCTTTACTACACTTAGCACTTTCAACAATACAAATAGTATGTACTCAATTATTACTTGTTGGATGAATGAATGTTTGGTGCCCTCAACAGGAAATACACTGTAAATATTCATGAATAATTTAATATTATCCAAATAACGTATGAATGGAGAAATATAGGCAAATGTTAATTAGTTGGCATCAAATATATATTGATTAATAAAGGTGAGAAAAGTTTGAAAGAGCACAAATTGGGGTGAATTTTCCTAAAATAAAACATAGTAAGACAAAATGTGAGGGTCTAGTCTGGCATTGCCTTTTCCAATGAGCAAAACTGTTTTATTCTTAGCATCCTTGATGGTCTCAAAAGTTCTGATTTCTTGTGTCTCCTGACATCTCTGCTCTGTTTCTGCATCTAGTCTTGATCTCCTCAGACCTGGATATCTTGAGTTAAACACTCCTCTTGGGTCTGATACCATTTTTCTGAATAGATTTTGGCTCTGGGGTGTGTGTGAGTGTGTGTGTGTGTGTGTGTGTGTGTGTGTGTGGTTTTGTTTTTGTTTGTTTATTTTTTCAGCTAAAACTTGTTCATACCCCTTGCAGTGTATGTACTCTTCACCAGTTTGGGTAACAGTCTGAGCAGACCTGGTTTGGTTCCCTGAACCCTACCTTAGCCTCCCCCTTTGCAAGGAACCAGAGACTGAGACTTGAGTTTTTCTCAAGTCCTTGCAGTTCTTAAGTCTTTTAAATATCTGTCTCTCTTCAGCTGATAACTCTTCCCATTTGTATCCTCTCTCTCACATGTCTCTGCTTCTTCCATTTGACTGGCCATCATTTATCATCAGATTTTAAATTGTTCCCAGTCTGTAGGATGAATAGCAGTTGGGAAATCAAGTTATAGCTTTAATATCTGTCTTAATTTGAGCCTATATCAAATTATGTTGACTCTGTTTACATTCACAGTGTATTTTAAAATTTATTGGCATGAACATTAAGTATGCTTGGATGACTTCCCTGAAGAGAGAGTAGGAATTTTGTATTTCTTTAACTGGGTTTCAAATTGAAAATTTCAGTAATGATAATGATTTTAAATTTCTGTAAAAACTACTTAATTTTTTCTAAAATTCATGACTGGTGTCACCCTTAGCATCAATATTTAATACAACAGAATTGCAGCCAAATATATCTTAGGTTGCACAACCAAAACTGGTGAGGGGAAGAAGGTAAAACATCTTGATCATGATATTTGAAATCTCCCATTTGTTGGCTCAAAACTCCCTTTATTTAATTCCACTAAATAACTTGAATTTATATGATTATAGAAATAAATTTATTACATAAAAATTCTTTGTCAGTTTTAGAAAATTTAGAAAGCACAGATAAGAAACATACATACATACTCCCAACCTTACTTTGTAATGGATTTCACTATTCTGTTAAACTTCTTCCTCAGCTACACAGAAAATTGGCCATCTATTAGTATATCAGACTTTCCTTGTCTTTGCTCAGACTGGTCCTTCAACATGAGAAACCCTTTTAAATACCTTCTCTTTTTGAAATCATAATTAATAGTTGGAGTCCAACTCACATGCTACCTTCTTTATCCAAATTGCTCGTGTCATTTCAGATGAACCTCATTCTTTCCTCTTGCCCTCTAAGCAGACCATTTAAATCATCCCTCAAACCTTTGAATTTCCTGTAAATTGGTAGATGGAACTCTGGACTTTATAAGATTCAGGTTAGTTTTTGTTTGTCTGCAACTAGACTGCTTCTTTCAGGAAGTACATATTAACCTTTTTCTTTTTTAAAATGGATTTAGCAGCCTCTGATTCTTATTATCTAGGGGATGACAAATGGTGATTTTCTAATTCTATTTCTCTACTGTATTATTATTTGGAATACTTCTTTTAAGGAAAAATTTCCCCTAAATTACAATTTGGTTACTGCATGGCAAAGTTTGATTGGCAAATCAAGATAGATGACTGATTTTTATTTCCCTTTTTATTTACAAGTCCTCAAATAAAGAATTGATTTACTAGTATCCTACAAAGATCACCTTACTTTATTTTTTTTTAAGTATTTTAATTCCACTATAGTTAACATAGTGTTATATTAGTTTCTGGTGTACAATTTAGTCATTCAATACTTCCATACATCACTTGGTGCTCATCACAACAAGTGCCCTCCTTAATCCCCATCACCTATTTGACCCATTTCCCCATGCACTTTCCCTCTGGTAACCATCAGTTTGTTTTCCATAATTGAATCTATAGTTGAAATCTATAGTTTTCTATAGTTGAATCTGTTTCTTGGTTTTTCTCTCTCTCTTTCTCTCTTTTTCCTTTGCTAGTTTGTTCTGTTTCATAAATCACACATATGAATGAAGTCATATGATATTAGTCTTTCTTTGATTTATTTTGCTTAACATTATACTTTCTAGCTCCACCCAGGTTGTTGCAAATGGCAAGATTTAATTTTTTATAGCTGAATTATATATATATGTATATTTATATATATAAATATATATGTATAACTATATACAAATATGTATTTATATTTATATTTATTTATATATTGTATATTTATATACTGTATATTGTATACCCATTTATTTATATTTATATATAAAATATGTATTTATATATATAAATACTATATATATATATATTCAACTTTATCCATTCATCTATTATTAGACACTTGAGCTGCTTCCATAATTTGTTATTATAAATAGTAATATAAAAAACATAGAGTGCATGTATCTCTTTGAATTAATGTTTTTATAATTTGTGGGTAAATAATGAGTAGTGTGATGATTAGATCATACGATAATTTTATTTTTAACTTTTTGAAGAACTTCTATACTGTTTCCCACAGTGGCTGCCCCAGTTTGCATTCCTACCAGGATTCCTGTTCTCCACATCCTTGCTAACACTTTTGTTTCTTGCATTTGTTATTTTAACCAGTCTGACAAGTGTGAGATGATGTCTCATTGTGGTTTTGATTTGCATTTCCCTGATGGTGAGTGATATTGAGCCTCTTCTCATTTATCTGTTGGCCATCTGTATTTCTTTGGAGAAATGTCTGTTCATGTCTTCTGCCCATTTCTTAATTGGACTATTTCTTTTTTGGGTATTGAGTTTTATAAGTTCTTTATATTATTGGATAATAACCCTTTATCAGATATGTCATTTGCAAATATCTTCTTCCATTCAGTAGTTTACCTATTAAATTTATTTATTTCCTTCTTTGTGCAGAAGCTTTGTATTTTGATGTAGTCCCAATAGTTTATTTTTGCTTTTATTTCTCCACTCTAAAGAAACATATCTAGAAAAATGTTGCTACTGTCAATGTCAGAGAAATTACTGCCTGTACTGTCTTCTAGGGTTTTTTTATAATTTTAGGAAGATCACCCTTACTTTAAAAAGATTATATAGTGTGAAAATTATATCTAGGTGGTTCTTTACTATCAGATAAAATGAGAGAATGTATCTTAAAAAATACTCCAAACAGCAAACCATTTCACTTTCCATAAACAAATGTTTGTTCTATCCTTGTTTTATTCTTTTTCAGAGAACAATAATTTAAAATTTCACATGCATCTGCTTATTGCACCTTAGGGATTTCATCTGGGCTCATGATTTTAAATATAATTTATATATTTAAATTCCTGAGATTTGGATCCTCTCTGGATTTTTTCCCTAAAATTCCTGTCTCATGTACTTGACATTTTACTTGGCTCTCTACTTAGATGTCTAATAGGTATCCCCTACTCAACATATTTTAAACTCAACCCCTGATCTTCCCCCACCACTTCTCCATTTTTCACTCAATGGAAACTTTATCCCTTCAGTTTATCAGGCAAAAAATTTGCAAAAAAATTTGTCAAAAAAAAAAAAAAACCACCTCCAAATATTTCACCTGATCAACTGAAGGGATGAAGTTTCCATTGTAGGGATGAAGTTCTTCTATCTTCTTTGATAGAAGATCCCCTCTATCTTTTATATTCCTTGTTGACTCTTGATTAAAGTACATCCAGAATATAAATATTTCTTACTTTCTCTGCTGTTACCATGTTGGTCCAATCACTAACATCCCTTACACATTTTTTAAAGTTTTTATTTATTCATTTGAGAGAGAGAGAGACAGGGAGGCAGAGGGAGAGGGAGAAGCAGGCTCCCAGCTGAACCAGTCAGGATCCTGACATGGGGCTCAATCTCAGAATCTGGAGATCATGAGCTGAAGACAGATGCCTAACCATCTGCACCACCCAGGCCCCCTACTACCATCTCTTACTTGAATTATTGCAATAGATGCCAAAATACTCTAATTTTGTTCTTAGCTCCTACAGTCTAATCTCAAATGCAAAAATGTTAAAATGTATATCAGATCATGTCCCTGTTCCCTAAAACCCTTTTATACCTTCTCATCTCACTCAGAGTAAAATCCGAAGCCTTTACGTTGGTTAAAAGCTTATGTTCTACTACTATAACCACATTAAACTCCTTATTTTTCTTTAGCAGACAAATCACTACTCTCTCAGACCTTTAAATGTGTTATTTCCTCTGCCAGGAAGGTCTTTCTTTAGATTTTATGTACCATGTTATTTTACCTCCTTCATTCAATTGTAATCTTTTCAGTGTCTCTTTCCTATCTGATATCACCTCCAGTCATTCCCTTCTAATATATTGTAAGATTTTTTACTTATGTGTTTTATTTTCTGTTTTCCTCATTAGATCATAAGATCTAAAAAGGAAGAAGATTTTGTTTTGTTCACTGTTTCGCTCCTTTCTCTCCTAGAACAGTGTCTGGTAGTAGTTGCTCAATAATTATGCATAGATTTAACAAGTGATTTCTGAATTTTGGTACTTCTTGTGATCTTAAATTTCCTTTTTTCTAATTTTCAGTTTTAAAATATCCATTTGGTTACTTTTTATGTTATAATTTTTATTTAAAATTCTCTCTCTTCTACTTCACATTTTACTTTTTTGAAAATATTGATCTTAGTTATTTGAAAATCCCTGTTGGATTATTCTAATATCGGAATCATCTTCAGGTCTATTTCTATTGTTTATTCTTTCTTTTGACTTTGAATCATTTGGTTCTGTTTTTGTTTGTTGGTGTGAGTATTTTGTTTTTGTGTGTGTGTACCTTATACTTTTTGATGGATAAAACTTTACAGGGGCTCTTCATGATGGATAATTTTCTTTCTTTTTAATTTTTTAATTTAAATTCAATTTAGTTAACATATAGGGTATTAATTTCAGGGATAGAATTCAGTGATACATCAGTTGCATAGCATATAACACCCAGTGCTCATAACATCAAGTGCCCTCCTTAATGCCCATCACCTAATTACCCCATCCTCCCACCTACCTCCCATCCTGCAATCTTCAGATTGTTCCCTGTAGGTAGGAGTCTCTTATGATTTGCCTCTCTCTCTCTTTTTATCTTATTTATCCTTCCCTTTGCCTACATTCAACCATTTTGTTTCTTAAATTCCACATATGAGTGAAATCATGTGGTATTTGTCTTTCTCTGACTCTTTTTGCTTAGTGTAATACCCTCTAGTTCCAACAATGTTATTGCAGATGGCAAGATTTCATTCCTTTTGTTGGCTAAGTGATATTCTATTGTGCATATATATGTGCATATGCACATATATATGCCACCTCTATCCATCTGTCAATGGGCATCTGGGATCTTTCCATATTTTGGATATTGCGGACATTGCTGCTATAAACATTGGGGTGCATATGCCCCTTTGGATCATTGTTTTTATATTCTTTGGATAAATACTTACAAGTGCAATTGTTAGGTCATAACATAGTTCTATTTTTAATTTTTTGAGGAGCTTCCATACTGTTTTCCAGAGTGGTTGCTACAGTTTCTATTCCCACCAATAGTGTAAGAGGGTTACACTTTCTGTGCATCCTCACCAACATCTGTTTTTTCCTGAATTGTTAATTTTAGCCATTCTGACTGGTGTGAGGTGATATTTCATTGTGGTTTTGATTTGTATTTTACTGATGCTGAGTGATGTGGAGCATATTTTCATGCATCTGTTAGCCATTTGTATGTCTTCTTTGCAGAAAGTCAGTTCATGTGTTCTCCCATATCTTTTTCCCATTCTTTCTTTTTTCTTTTTTTCTTTCTTTCTTTCTTTCTTTTTTTTTTTTTTTTTTTTTTTAGATTTTATTTGTCAGAGAAAGAGAGAAAGAGAGTATAAGTAGGGGGAGTGGCAGGCACAGCGGGCAGAGGGAGAAACTCACTCCCTGATGAACAGGGAGTCCAATGTAGGACTCAATCCCAGGACCCTGGGATCATGACCTGAGCCAAAGGCAGATGCTTAACTGACTGAGCCACTCAGGCATCCCAGTCGTCTCCCATTTCTTGACTGGATTTTTGTTTTGGATGTTGAGTTTTATAAGTTCTTTATAGGTCTTTGATACTAGCCCTTTATATATTCGCAAATATCTTCCCCATTCCATAGGTTGCCTTTTAGTTTGTTGATTGTGTCTTTGCTGTGCAAGAGGTTTTATACTGATGAAGTCCCAATAGTTTATTTTTGCTTTTGTTTCCCTTGCCTTTAGAGACATGTTTAGCAAGAATTTGATACAGCTAAAGTTAAAGAGGTTTCTGTTTGTGTTCTCCTCTAGGATTTTGATGGGTTCCTCTCTCACAGTTATGTCTTTCATCCATTTTGAGTTTATCTTTGTGTATGGTGTAAGAGAATGGTCCAGTTTCATTCTTCTGCACGTGACTGTCCCATTTTCCCAAGAACATTTGTTGGATATACTTTCCCAACATCATTTGTTGGATATTCTTTCCTGCAAAGATTAGTTGACCACAGAGTTGAGGGTCCCTTTCTGAGTTTTCTATTCTGTTCCATTGATCTATGTGCCTGTTTTTGTACCAGTACCATACTGTCTTGATGATTATCATTTTGCAATACAGTTGGAGTCTGGAATTGTGGTACCTCTAGCTTTGGTTTTTCTTTTTCAACATTACCTTGGCTATTTGGGGTCTTTTCTGGTTCCATACATATTCTAGGATTATTCCAGGTCTGTGAAAAAATGCTGATGGTATTTTTATAGGGGTTGCATTGAATGTGTAAATTGCTTTTGGTGATGGTGGACAATTTTCTAAAGGAACTTGTGTTTTCTTTTTAGCCTTCAGGTGTATAGGTTACTAGCAGATTACCATAGTCCTGTTCAGATTTGATTTTAGGCTTTGTGAACATGGTCTACTTAAATTTTGCCCTTATATATAGGACATGGTCTTCACTTCTAGACTATGGTGCTAAGTGTCACATTAATCCTACGTTGCTGTCAACTGAGAAATCCTAAAGTGTTTCCAAATGTCTCTCATTTCAGCAATGACCGAACTGTAATTTCTGTCTCCTCAGTACCATGTGGCTACTAAGATTGACTCTTAAGCCTCTCTATTGTTGTTTATTTCTGGGATATTTTGACTCTTGTTCTTTATATAATTTAATAAAAATATTATATATATTACACACTTTATATAGAATTTATAATCACAATAAGTTGATTATAATGATTGTATGCTTTTAGTTGTACTATAGCTTTGCCAATATAGAAATTCTGAGTTAAAATATATAGTTTTAAATGTTATTACTGATATATAATTTTACACAAGTTGTTTTTTTCTCCTACAAGCAATATATAATTATTGTTTTCCTGCATTTTCCCCAGAAGAGAATGTGATTAACATTTTAGAATTTCAACAGAGTGAAGAGGATTAAATCTCAATGTTGATTTGATGAATATTTTCAGTTTACTCTTAACATCTTTCTAAAGATTTTTTGCCATTTGTCTTCCCTTTTAAAAAAAATATAATTTTTTTATTAACATATAATGTATTATTAGCCCAGGGGGTACAGGTCTGTAAATTGCCAGGTTTACACACTTCACAGCACTCACCATAGTACATATCTTCCCCAGTGTCCATAACCCCATCACCCTCTCCCTCCCCCCCCCAACCCTCAGTTTGTTTTGTGAGATTAAGAATCTCTTATGGTTTGTCTCCCTCCCAATCCCATCTTGTTTCATTTATTCTTTTCCTACCCCCCAAACCCCACATGTTGCATCTCAACTTCCTCATATCAGGGAGATCATATAATAATTGTCTTTCTCTGATTGACTTATTTTACTAAGCACAATACCCTCTAGTTCCATCCACGTTGGTGCAAATGGCAAGATTTCATTTCTTTTGATGGCTGCATAGTATTCCATTGTATATATATACCACCTCTCCTTAATCCATTCATCTGTTGATGGACATCTAGGTTCTTTTGATAGTGTGGCTATTGTGGACATTGCTGCTATAAACATTCGGGTGCACGTGCCCCTTCGGATCACTACATTTGTATCTAGGGTAAATACCCAGTAGTGCAATTGCTGGGTCGTAGGATAGCTCTATTTTCAACTTTTTGAGGAACCTCCATGATGTTTTCCAGAGTGGTTGCACCAGCTTGCATTCCCACCAACATTGTAGGAAGGTTCCCCTTTGTCTTTCCTTTTTTGTGTACATTTTTTATTTCTATTTTTTTTACATTAAATAATATAATTTATCTTGTTAATAATTCTTATAGGATCTCTGCAAAGAGAGGAATATTAAGGTTTTTGTCAAACAATTTCTTAAATCTTATTTTTATTTTGATTGTGAATTAATCATCTTTCTATTCAAAGTTTATGCAATTATCTATCAGTGCAATCTTTTATAGCGTCTGGATTTATTGTTTAGTAAAGGTCCCCTTACCTTTTATGCTATATAAATATTTCCTTAAATTTGTTATTCTTTAGTTTGGCTTTTTATATTTATATTTCAATCCTTCTGATATCTGTTATTTTATTCTGCAAAGAGGATATTAAATGTTTTCACTTTAAGATGTAGAGCTATTTATGCTAATATCACAATTAAATAAATTGATTTTTCCACAATACTTAGAGTTATGTCTATATTGCAACTTGTTTCCTGATTTTTGTTTTTGTTCTGCTTTGTTTTTGGTCTTTGCTTTTGCTAAGAACGGTGTTTTGAGTTCAATAACTAACATAATAAATTTTATATATAATAGGGCATTTATTTATATCTTTTCCTCAATAAGTTTCTTAGAAATATAAATTTTCATATATATGTAAAAAAATCTTCACACTTTCTTTTGACAATTTTGATTTTTGAATAGAGTCACATTAAATTAAGCCTCTCAATTGCTGTTTTATTCTGTTTACTTGTGACCTCACCTAATATAATAAATATAATTAATATAATATAATATGATATAATATAATAAATATAATTATATAGTTTAGGAGTCAGCAGTTGGAAGGGGTGACTTGAATGTAGATTTTTGTTTTTTTCGTGACCAGAAATCTAATGTTAATATGTATTAACTAACATTAATATGTACTAAGAGAATTTTTTTGATATTGTCTTATAAATCAGGAATACTGTATAGACATCATTTAGTCTTTCTATTTATTCAGGTTAATTTATTTAAAATATTTAATAACTCATTTTTAATTTATTACAAGGTACATTATAATTTCATAACTATTGTCAGCAAAGTATTAATATGCATATTTCAATGGTTTTTAGAATTTAAAAAAGCACATAAAAATAGTTTTCTTTTAGGCAGTTATAAGATTTTCTTAGTATTTATTATATATTTTATAGTTCATTTTAACTATAAAATAACTTACAATTAGTAGTATTTGTCTTTTTGTTTACAATAATTACATGTCACGTTGGTTTTTTAAATTGCATTAGCTTATTTACAATGCTGAATAATTATGCAGATGGTGGTATTCCAATATTTCCCCTCATTTTAGTTAGAATGGTCTTGGCATTTCAATAGTTAATATGATGTTCATTGCTTGTTTTACTATAGTAAAAATTGTCCATCATATCTAGATAATTACTTTTCTGTGATTAAACTAGAATTTGTTTTAAGAATGGCTCCTGAATATATGAATTCTCCCGTAGGTATATTTTAGTATAATCACATGTTAATTTTCTTCTTTACTATGTAAATTCAGTAGAGTTTGATTTTTAAAAACTATCAAAACTATTCATATATCCAGAATTATAAAAATAACTTTCCCTTAATGAAAAAAATACATGATTTTTAATATGCTTTTAAAATGGGTTCATATTATATTTAATATTTTTATAATCTACTTTTTAAAGATTTATTTTTTTGAGAGAGAGAGCGAGAGAATATGAGTGGGGGAGGGGCATAGGTGAGAGTGAATCTTAAACAGCCCATTGAGTGCAGAGCCCAATTTGGGGCTCGATCTCACAACTTTGAGATCATGACCTGAACTGAAATCAAGAGTCAGACGTTTAACCAACTGAGCTGTCCAGACACCTCTATAATCTAGTTTTCTATTTAACAATGTACTGTAGTTATCTTTCTTGCTTATAAATATAGTTCTATGTTACCATACAGATGAGAGCAAAATATAGTATTACATGGATATATACCATAATGTGTCATGATGGACTTTTAGGTTGTTTGTGTGTGGTTTTTTTAAATTATTTTAATTAACATATAATGTATTATTTGCCACAGGGGTACAGGTCTGTGAATCATCAGGCTTACACATTTCACAACACTCACCATACCACATAGCCTCCCCAATGTCCATAACCCAGCCACCCTATCCCTATGCCCCAACCCCCAGAAACCCTGTTTGTTTTATAAGATTGAGTCCCTTATGATTTTTCTACCCTCCCAATCCCATCTTGTTTCATTTTTTTCCTTCTCTACCCCCCAGAATACCCTTCCTTGCCTCTCAAATTCCTCATCTAAGGGATATCATATAATAATTGTCTTTCTCTGATTGACTTATTTCACTGAGCATAATACTCTCTAGATCCATCCATGTCACTGAAAATGGCAAGATTTCATTTCTTTTGATGACTGAGTAATATTCCATTGTGTGTGTGTGTGTGTGTGTGCATACCATATATATATATAAAGAAGATGTGGTATATATACCACATCTTCTTTATCCATTATCTGTTGATGGACATCTAGGTTCTTTCCATATTTTGACTATTGTGGACATTGCTGCTATAAACACTTGAGTACACGTGCCCCTTCAGATCACTACATTTGTATATTTAGGGTAAATACCCAGTAGTGCTATTGCTGGGTTGTGGGGTGGCTCTATTTTCAACTTTCTGAGGAGTCTCCATGTTGTTTTTCAGAGTGGCTACACCAGCTTGCATTCCCACCAACAGTGTAAGAAGGTGCCCTTTCTTCACATCCTCATCAACATCTGTCCTTTCCTGACTTGTTAATTTTAGCCATTCTGACTGGTGTGAGGTGGTATCTCATTGTGGTTTTGATTTGTATTTCCCTGATGCCGAGTGATGTTGAGAACTTTTTCATGTGTCTATTGACCATCTGGATATCTTCTTTGCAGAAGTGTCTGTTCATGTCTTCTGCCCATTTCTTGATTGGATTATTTGTTCTTTGGGTGTTGAGTTTGATAAGTTCTTTATATATTTTGGATTCTAGCCCTTTATCTAATATGTCAGTTGTGAATATCTTCTCCCATTCTGTTAGTTGTCTTCTGGTTTTGTTGACTGTTTCCTTTGCTGTTCAAAAGCTTTTGATCTTGATGAAGTTCTAATAGTTCATTTTTGCCCTTGCTTCCCCTGCCTTTGGGAATGTTTCTCAGAAGAAGTTGCTGCAGCTGAGGTCAAAGAGATTGCTGCCTCTGTTCTTCTAAGGGTTTAATGGATTCCTGTCTCATGTTGATGTCTTTCATCCATTTTGAGTCTGTTTTTATGTGTGGTGTAAGGACATGTTCCAGTTTCATTCTGCTGCATGTGGCTGTCCAATTTTCCCAACACCGTTTGTTGAAGAGACTGTCTTTTTTCCACTGGACATTCTTTCCTGCTTTCTTGAAGATTAGTTGACCATAGAGTTGAGCATCTATTTCTGGGCTCTCTATTCTGTTCCATTGATCTATGTGTCTGTTTTTGCGCCAATATCATACTGTCTTGATGATTACAGCTTTGTAATAGAGCTTGAAATCTGGAATTGTGATGCCACCAACTTGGGCTTTCTTTTTCAACATTCTTCTAGCTATTTGGGGTCTTTTCTGGTTCCATATAAATTTTAGACTTATCTGTTCCATGTCTTCGAGAAAAGTTGATGGTATTTGGATAGGAATTGCATTAAATATATAGATTGCTTTAGGTAGCATAGATATTTTTACAATATTTTTCTTCCAATCCATGAGCTGAAAAGTTTTTCCATTTCTTTATGTCTTCCTCCATTTCTTTCATGAGTACTTTATAGTTTTCTGAGTATAGATTCTTTGCCTCTTTGTTTAGGTTTATTCCTAAGCATCTTATGGTTTTGGGTGCATTTGTTAATGGGATCAATTCCTTAATTTCTCTTTCTTCTGTGTTGCTGTTGGTGTATAAAAATGCAGCTGATTTCTGTGCATTGATTTTATATCCTAACACTTTACTGAATTCTTGTATGAGTTCTAGCAGTTTTAGAGTGGAGTCTTTGGGGATTTCCTCACAAAGTATCATATCATCTGCAAAGAGTGAGAGTTTGACTTCTTCTTTTCTGATTCGGATGCCCTTTATTTCTTTTTGTTGTCTGATTGATGAGGCTAGGACTTTCTAATACTATATTGAATGGCAGTGATGATAGTGACAACCCTGCCATGTTCCTGACCTTAGGGGAAAAGCTCTGTTTTTCCTCCATTGGGAATAATATTCATTATGGGTTTTTCATAGATGGCTTTGATCATATTGAGGTTATGTACCCTCTTTCCCTACACCATGAAGAGTTTTGGTCAAGAAAGGATGTGGTAGGGACACCTGGGTGGCTCAGTTGATTAAGCCACTGCCTTCGGCTCAGGTCGTGATCCCAGGGTCCTGGGATCAAGTCCCACATTGGACTCCTTGCTCAGCAGGGAGTCTGCTTCATTTGCTGCCTCCGCCTGCCTCTCTGCCTGCTTGTGTGTACTCTCTCTCTGACAAATAAATAAATAAAATCTTTAAAAAAAAAACAAAAGAGGGGTGACTGGGTGGCTCAGTGGGTTAAAGCCTCTGCCTTCTGCTCGGGTCACGATCCTGGGGTCCTGGTCAAGCCCCGCATCAGGCTCTCTGCTCTGTGGAGAGCCTGCTTTCTCCTTTCTCTCTGCCTGCTCTCTGCCTACTTGTGATCTCTGTCTGTCAAATAAATTAAAAAAAAAATCTTAAAAAAAAAAAAGAAAGAAAGGATGTGGTACTTTGTCAAGTGCTTTTTCATCATCTATTGAGAGTATCATATGGTCCTTGTTCTTTCTTTTATTAATGTATTGTGTCACATTGATTCATTTGTGGATGTTGAACCAAATTTGCAGCCCAGGAATAAAACCCACTTGGTCATGGTGAATAATCCTTCCAATGTACTGTTGGATCCTATTGGCTAGTATTTTGGTGAGAATTTTTGCATCTGTGTTCATCAAGGATATTGGTCTGTAATTCCCCTTTTTGATGGGATCTTTGTCTGGTTTTGGGATCAAGGTAATGCTGTCCTTATAAAATGAGTTTGGAAGTTTTCCCTCCATTTCTATTTTTTGGAACAGTTTCAGGAGAATAGGTATTCATTCTTCTTTGAATGTTTGGTAGAATTCCCCTGGGAAGATGTCTAGCCCTGGACTCTTGTTTGTTTTGGGAGATTTTTGATGACTGCTTCAATCTCCTTACTGGTTATGGGTCTGTTCAGGTTTTCTATTTCTCCTGGGTTCAGTTTTGGTAGTTTATAAGTGTCTAGGAATGCATTCATTTCTTCCAGAATATCAAATTTGCTGGTGTATAGTTGCTCATAATATGTTCTTATAATTGTTTGTATTTCATTGGTGTTGGTTGTGATGCTTCCTCTTTCTTCCATGATTTTATTAACTAGGGTCCTTTCTTTTTTTGATAAATCTAGCCAGGGATTTATCAATCATATTAAATCTTTCAAAGAACCAACTCCTAGTTTTGTTGATCTGTTCTACTATTCTTTTGGTTTCTATTTCATTGATTTCTGCTCTGATCTTTATTTTTTTCCTTCTTCTAATGGGTTTAGGCTTTCTTTGCTGTGCTTTCTCCAGCTTCTTTAGGAGTAAGTTTAGGTTGTGTACTAGAGATCTTTCTTGTTTATACAAAAAGGCTTGTATGGCTATACACTTTCCTCTCAGGACTTCCTTTGCTGTGTCCCAAAGATTCTTAACAGTTGTGTTTTCATTTTCATTTGTTTCCATGATTTTTTTTTTCAATTCTTCTTTAATTTCCTGGTTGACCCATTCATTATTTAGTAGAATGCTCTTTAGCCTCCATGTATTTGAGTTCTTTCCAACATTTCTCTTGTGATCGAGTTCTAGCTTCAGAGCATTATGGTCTGAAAATATATAGGGAATGATCCCAATCTTTTGGTACCAGCGGAGATGTGATTTGTGACCCAGGATGTGATCTATTCTGGAGAATGTTCCATGTGCACTAGAGAAGAATGTGTATTCTGTTGCTTTCAGATGGAATATTCTGTGATGGAATATATCTGTGATGTCCATCTGGTCCAGTGTGTCATTTAAAGCCTTTATTTCCTTATTGATATTTTGCTTAGATGCTGTCCATTTCAGTGCGAGTGAGTGTTAACGTCCCCTACTATTATTGTATTATTGTCAATGTGTTTCTTTGATTTTGTTATTAATTGGTTTATATAATTGGCTGCTATCATGTTAGGGGCATAGATATTTAAGATTGTTAGATTTTCTTGTTGGAAAGACCCTTTGAGTATGATATCATGTCCTTCCTCATCTCTTACTATAGTCTTTGGCTTGAAATCTAATTTATCTGCTATAAGGATTGCCACCCCAGCTTTTTTTGAAATGGTTTTCCACCGCCTCACTTTAAATCTGGAGGTGTATTTGGGTCTAAAATTAGTTTCTTGCAGACAGTATACTGATGGGTCTTCTTCTTTTTTAATCCATTCTGATATCCTGTGTCTTTTGATTGGGGTATTTAGCCCATTTACATTTAGGGTAACTACAGAAAGATATGAATTTAGTGCCATTGTATTGCTTGTAAGGTGATTATCACTGTATATAGTCTCTGTTCCTTTCTGGTCTATTACTTTTTTTTTTTCCCCCCCGGACATCGTATCATTTATAAATATTTAAGAATTTTATTCTAACATCACTTTATCTGAATACAATTGCTTTTTTTGTTCTCAGTCTGCTAAGATGTTTTCTTATGCCAGATGGAAGCAAACCTGTAACACCCTGTTTCTCATCTTCTCTGCCATATTTTTCATCAGCCACCTCATTATCTTTCCCTTCTGGTGAGTAGACAAAGGGCTGGGCCGTGCCTTTGGTCACCATGCTGAGGTGGGCTTGGCATGTTGTTGAAGTCTCTTTCCTACATTGATGCCTGGTTGTTTGTGCCAAGTTCAGTTGGAGAAAATAAAGTGAGGGATCCATTTTTATGAATAATTAAAACAACACCTTCCAATGTGGAAAAAGGTTATGATAAAGGGAGGTTAAAAATGTGCAAACCAATGGGTAAACAGCAATTCTTACTCTTTGTCTCATTTCATGAATGTGGATCTTTCTTTGTGTTTAACAGCTTTTTCCGTTATTCATGGAACTGTCATTGGCCAATCACCAGCTCTTTGAAAGACAGACATGTTCGATGTTAAAAAAAATATTGTAAATATAGCCACCATTAATTGAATGCAAGACACTGGATGAGGCCCTTTGTATATATTGGCTCTGGTCTATACAATGAATCATAGAGATAAGGTCTTATCACTCCTACTTCACAGATGAGAAAACCAATACCGATTTCCTTTTCCGTGATCACTGACTGGTCTTAACAATGGTCTGGATATCCTTTTCATATTGATTGGCTCTTTTTTTTATATTAATTTTAAAATTTTTTTATAAATATATAATGTATTTTTATCCCCAGGGGTACAGGTCTGTGAATCGCCAGTTTTACACATTTCACAGCACTCACCATAGCACATACACTCCCCAACATCCATATCCCCACCACCCTCTCCCGTCCCCCCTCCCCCCAGCAACCCTCAGTCTGTTTTCTGAGATTGGGTCTTTTATGGTTTGTCTCCCTCCCGATCCCATCTTCTTTCATTTTTTTCTTTTCCTACCACCCAACCCCCCATGTTGCATCTCCACTTCCTTGGATCAGGGAGATAATATGATAGCTGTCTTTCTCCAATTGACTTATTTCACTAAGCATAATACTCTAGTTCCATCCACGTCATTGCATATGACAAGATTTCATTTCTTTTGATGGCTGCATAGTATTCCATTGTATATATACCACCTCTTCTTTATCCATTCATCTGTTGATGGACATCTAGGTTCTTTCCATAGTGTGGCTATTGTGGACATTGCTGCTATAAACATTCAGGTGCACGTGCCCCTTCGGAGCACCACGTTTGTATCTTTAGGGTATATACCCAGTAGTGCAATTGCTGGGTCATAGGGTAGCTCTATTTCAGTTTTTTGAGGAACCTCCACACTGTTTTCCAGAGTGGTTGCACCAGCTTGCAATCCCACCAACAGTGTAGAAGGGTTCCCCTTCAGCCACATTCTCGCCAGCATCTGTCATTTCCTGACTTGTTAATTTTAGCCATTCTGACTGGTGTGAGGTGGTATCTCACTGTGGTTTTGATTTGTATTTCCCTGATGCCGAGTGATGTGGAGCATTTTTTCATGTGTCTGTCGGCCATCTGGATGTCTTCTTTGCAGAAATGTCTGTTCATGTCCTCTGCACATTTCTTGGTTAGATTATTTGTTCTCTGGGTGTTGAGTTTGATAAGCTCTTTATAGATTTTGGATACTAGCCCTTTATCTGATATGTCGTTTGCAAATATCTTCTCCCATTCTGTCAGTTGTCTTTTGGTTTTGTTCACTGTTTCCTTTGCTGTGCAAAAGGTTTTGATCTTGATGAAATCCCAATAGTTCATTTTTGCCCTTGCTTCCGTTGCCTTTGGCGATGTTCCTAGGAAAAAGTTGCTGCGGTTGAGGTCAAAGAGGTTGCTGCCTGCGTTCTCCTCAAGGATTCTGATGGATTCCTTTCTCACATTGAGGTCCTTCATCCATTTTGAGTCTATTTTCATGTGTGGTGTAAGGAAATAGTCCAATTTCATTTTTCTGCATGTGGCTTTCCAGTTTTCCCAGCACCATTTGTTGAAGAGGCTGTCTTTTTTCCATTGGACTTTCCTTCCTGCTTTGTCGAAGATTAGTTGACCATAGAGTTGAAGGTATATTTCTGGGCTCTCTATTCTGTTCCATTGACCTATATGTCTGTTTTTGTGCCAGTACCATACTGTCTTGATGACGACAGCTTTGTAATAGACCTTGAAGTCTGGAATTGTGATGCCACCGACTTTGGCTTTCTTTTTCAATATTCCTTTGGCGATTGGAGGTCTTTTCTGATTCCATATAAATTTTAGGGTTATTTTTTCTATTTCTTTGAAAAAACTGGATGGAATTTTGAAAAAGATTGTATTAAATGTGTAGATTGCTTTGGGCACTATAGACATTTTCACAATATTTGATCTTCCAATCCATGAGCATGGAACATTTTTCCATTTCTTTGTGTCTTCCTCAATTTCTTTTATGAGTACTTTATAGTTTTCTGAGTATAGATTCTTAGCCTCTTTGGTTAGGTTTATTCTTAGGTATCTTATGGTTTTGGGTGCTATTGTAAATGGGATTGACTCCTTAATTACTCTTTCTTCTGTCTTGTTGGTGTATAGAAATGCAACTGATTTCTGTGCATTGATTTTTATATCCTGACACTTTACTGAATTCTTGTACAAGTTCTAGCAGTTTTGGAGTGGAGCTTTTTGGGTTTTCCACATATAGTATCATATCATCTGCAAAGACTTATGGTTTGACTTCTTCTTTGCTGATTTGGATACCTTTAATTTCTTTTTGTTGTCTGATTGCCGAGGCTATGACTTAGAGTACTATGTTGAATAGCAGTGGTGATAATGGACATCCCTGCCGTGTTCCTGACCTTAGCAGAAAAGCTTTCAGTTTTTCTCCATTGAGAATGATATTTGCGGTCGGTTTTTCATAGATGGCTTTGATAATATTGAGGTATGTGCCCTCTATCCCTACACTTTGAAGAGTTTTGATCAGGAAGGGATGCTGCACTTTGTCAAATGCTTTTTCAGCATCTATTGAGAGTATCATATGTTCTTGTTCTTTCTTTTATTAATGTGTTGTATCACATTGATTGATTTGTGGATGTTGAACCAACCTTGCATCCCTGGAATAAATCCTACTTGGTCGTGGTGAATAATCTTTTTAACGTACTGTTGGATCCTATTGGCTAGTATTTTGGTGAGAATTTTCGCATCTCTGTTCATTAAGGATATTGGTCCGTAATTCTCTTTTTTGGTGGGATCCTTGTCTGGTTTTGGGATCAAGGTGACGCTGGGCTCATAAAATGAGTTTGGAAGTTTTCCTTCCATTTCTATTTTTTGGAACAGTTTCAGGAGAATAGGAATTAATTTTTCTTTAAATGTTTGGTAGAATTCCCCTGGGAAGCCGTCTGGCCCTGGGCTTTTGTTTGTTTGGACGTTTTTGATGACTGTTTCAATCTCCTTACTGGTTATGGGTCTATTCGGGTTTTCTATTTCTTCCTGGTTCAGTTGTGGTAGTTTATATGTCTCTAGAAATGTATCCATTTCTTCCAGATTGTCGAATTTGTTGGCGTAGAGTTGCTCGTAGTATGTTCTTATAATGTTTGTATTTCTTTGGTGTTGGTTGTGATCTCTCCTCTTTCATTCATGATTTTATTTATTTGGGTCCTTTCTCTTTTCTTTTTGATAAGTCTGGCCAGGGGTTTGTCAATCTTATTAATTCTTTCAAAGAACCAGCTCCTCTGATTTGTTCTATTGTTTTCTTAGTTTCTATTTTATTGATTTCTGCTCTGATCTTTATGATTTCTCTTCTCCTGCTGGGTTTAGGCTTTCTTTGTTGTTCTTTCTCCAGCTCCTTTAGGTGTAGGGTTAGGTTGTGTACTTGAGACCTTTCTTGTTTCTTGAGAAAGGCTTGTACCGCTATATGTTATCCTCTCAGGACTGCCTTTGTTGTGTCCCACAGATTTTGAACCATTGTGTTTTCATTATCATTTGTTTCCATGAATTTTTTCAATTCTTTAATTTTCTTGTTGACCCATTCATTTTTTAGAAGGATGCAGTTTAGTCTCCATGTATTTGGGTTCTTTCCAACTTTCCTCTTGTGATTGAGTTCTAGCTTCAGAGGATTGTGGTCTGAAAATATGCAGGGAATTATCCCAATCTTTTGATACTGGTTAAGACCTGATTTATGACCCAGGATGTGATCTATTCTGGAGAATGTTCCATGTGCACTAGAGAAGAATGTGTATTCTGTTATTTTGGGGTGGAATGTTCTGAATATATCTGTGATGTCCATTTGGCCCAGTGTGTCATTTAAGGCCTTTATTTCCTTGTTGATCTTTTGCTTGGGTGATCTGTCCATTTCAGTGAGGGGAGTGTTAAAGTCCCCTACTATTATTGTATTATTGTCGATGTGTTTCTTTGATTTTGTTATTAATTGGTTTATATAGTTGGCTGCTCCCATGTTAGGGGCATAGATATTTAAGATTGTTAGGTCTTCTTGTTGGACAGACCCTTTGAGTATGATATAGTGTCCTTCCTCATCTCTTATTATAGTCTTTGGCTTAAAATCTAATTGATCTGATCTAAGGATTGCCACCCCAGCTTTCTTCTGATGTCCATTAGCATGGTACATTGTTTTCCACACCTTCACTTTAAATCTGGAGGTGTCTTTGGGTCTAAGATGAATTTCTTGTAGGCAGCATATTGATTTTTTTTTTTTAATCCATTATGATACCCTGTGTCTTTTGATTGGGGCATTTAGCCCATTTACATTCAGGGTAACTATTGAGAGATATGAATTTAGTGCCATTGTATTTCCTGTAAGGTTACTGTTACTGTATATTGTCTCTGTTCCTTTCTGATCTACTACTTTTAGGGTCTCTCTTTGCTTAGTGGACCCCTTTCAATATTTCCTGTAGAGCTGGTTTGATGTTTGCAAATTCTTTCAGTTTTTGTTTGTCCTGGAAGCTCTTTATATCTCCTTCTATTTTCAATGAAAGCCTAGCTGGATATAGTATTCTTGGCTACATGTTTTTCTCATTTAGTGCTCTGAATATATCATGCCAGTTCTTTCTGGCCTGCCAGGTCTCTGTGGATAAGTCCACTGCCAGTCTAATATTTTTACCCTTGTATGTTACAGACTTCTTTTCCCAGGCTGTTTTCAGGATTTTCTCTTTTTCACTAAGACTTGTAAATTTTACTATCAGGTGATGGGGTGTGGACCTATTTTTATTGATTTTGAGGGGCGTTCTTTGCATCTCCTGGATTTTGATGCTTGTTCCCTTTGCCATATTAGGGAAATTATCTACAATAATTCTGTCCAATATACCTTCCGCTCCCCTTTCTTTTTCTTCTTCTTCTGGAATCCTAATTATTCTAATGTTGTATCATCTTATGGTGTTACTTATCTCTCAAATTCTCTCCTCGTGGTCCAGTATTTGTCTCTCTTTTGCTCAGCTTCTTTATTCTCTGTCATTTGGTCTTCTATGTCACTAATTCTTTCTTCTTCCTCATTTATCCTAGTAGTAAGAGCTTCCATTTTTGATTGCACCTCATTAATAGCTTTTTTTATTTCAACTTGGTTAGATTTTAGTTCTTTTATTTCTCCAGAAAGAGCTTTTATCTCTCTGGAGAGAGTTTCTCTAATATCTTCCATGCCTTTTTGGAGCCCGGCTAGAACCTTGAGAATCGTCATTCTGAACTCTAGATCTGTCATATTACCAATGTCTGTATTGAATAGGTCCCTAGCCTGTGGTACTGCCTCTTGTTCTTTTTTTTTTTTGGTGAGTTTTTCCGCCTTGTCATTTTGTCCAGATAAGAATGTATAAAGGATCAAATTAAATGTTAAAAGGGTGGCAAAGACCCCAGGAAAATGTGCTTTAACCAAATCAGAAGAGACCCCAAATTGTGGGAAGGAGAAAGGGGAGTAAAAAAGAAGTTAAAAGAAAAAGAAAAGAAAACAAGTAAAGAAAAAATATTAAAAAAGAAAAAAAAATATATATATAGAACAAGTGACTTGTGTTTATATATATATATATATATATATATATATATATGGCGAATAGAACAAGGTCACTCACTTAATTTTGGTAGTATTTTGGTCTCTCAGTAGGAACTACCTCCCAAAAGTTTAAAGGATGAAAAACATATATAAGGGTAGGCACAATGAAGAGATGGAATAAGCCTATAAATATGAGATTTTTTTTTTTAATTTCTAAAAAATGAGTTGATAAAGCAAGTTGGTTGGGAGAATAAAGAAAAAGAAAGTGGAGAGAATTTGCTCAGGCTGGAGACTAGAACAAGCCTGGAGCTAGATTTAGGTTATATTTTGATCTATTAGAAGTTGTACCCCAAATTTTTTAGAAGAAAAAACCCTATGTGTATACAAAAAATATAGTTAGATACAATAGAGGATAAAATATGACTATAATAATGAAGTTTAAAAAAAGATTATTATTATTTTTTTGTAAGGTATTGTTAAGATAAACTAGTTTAAAAAAATGTTAAAAGAGGAAAGGGTAAGATTTAAAAAAAAGAGAAAAATTAGCAGAGGAAAAAGAAAAAAAAATAACTACAAGACTAAAGAATCATGGGGAGAAAGCTGTGAATTCCTTGCTTTGCTTTCTCCTCCTCTGGAATTCCGCTGTTCTCCTTGGTGAGTGAAGATGGTCTTGGCTGGGTTTCTTCTAGGGGAGAAGCCTGTTGTAATGATTCTCAAGTGTCTTTGCCGCAGGCGGAATTGCATCGCCCTTGCCAGGGGCCGGGCTAAGTAATCTACTCGGGTTCGCTTTCGGGAGCTTTTGTTCCCTGAGCACTTTCCGTAGAGTTCTGGAGGATGGGAATCATAATGGCAGCCTCCCAGTCTCCGGCCCAGAGGAGCCGAGTGCCCGGGGCCCTGCTTCTCAGTGCCTCAGAGAAGAGTGCTCAATTGCTCCCGTCTCCCTGGCCTCTGGCTGCGCTTGGAGAAAAGCACTCATTCACTTGTGCTTGGAGAAAAGCGCTTGGTTGCTCTGTCTCCCCGGCCTCCAGCTGCATGCTTGGAGAAAAGCGCTTGGTCACTCTGTCCCCCTGGCCTCCAGCCACGCATTTGGAGAAAAGCGCTCAATCACTCTGTCTCCCTGGTCTCTGGCCGTGCTCCGAGCTCACCCAGCCTGTGCCCAGTTCAAGGTAACCCCGAGCTGAGAACTTACTCCTCAGCTCTGTCTCTGTAGATGGCTTCCCCACTGTAATATCTGCAAGCTCTGTGACACTCAGACACCCATGGTCCTTCTGTGACCCCGGGGGACCTGGGGCTACGCTGACCCCACATGGGCTTCATCACGGTTTAGCTTCTGGAGTGATGTTCCTCTGGAGCAGACTTAAAAAGTCCAGATTTTGTGCTCCATTGCTCTGCTGCTCGCAGGGAGCCGGCCCCTCCCACCGCGGTCTATCTTCCGTTGCTTTGGATTCACTTTTCTGCCGGTCCTACCTTTCAGAAAGTGGTTGATTTTCTGTTTCTAGAATTGTTGTTCTTCTTCTCTTCGATTTCGCATTGGATTTGTAGGTGTTCTCAATGGTTAGATAAGCTATCTAGCTGATCTCCTGCTACCTGATGTCGTTTCAGCCTGCTACTTCTCCGCCATCTTGACTCTGGATCTCTGGTCTATTACTTTTAGCCTCTCTCTTCACTTAGATTTTAGCTCTTTTATTTCTCCAGAAAGGGACATTATTTCTCCAGAAAGGGATTCTCTAATATCTTCCATGCCTTTTAACCCCAGCTAGTACATTAATAATTGTCATTCTGAACTCTAGTTCTGACGTTTTACCAATGTCCATATTTATTAGGTCCCTAGCCATTGCTACTGCCTCTTGTTCTTCTTTTTTTGTGGTGAGTTTTTCCACTTTGTCATTTTATCCAGATAAGAATATATGAATGCAACAATAAAATACTAAAAGGGTGACAATGCCCCCAGAAATATATATGCTAACCAAATCAGAAGAGATCTGAAACTGTGGTGAGAATAAAGGGGAAAAAATCAAAATAAAACTGCTCCATCTCTGTTGCCAGCTTCCCCTCTCTGATACCCAGAAGCTCTGCCACACTCAGGCACCCCCATCTTTCTGTGACCCTGCAGGTTCTGAAACCACACTGTTCCTGCAAGGGTTCCACCCCCACTTAGCCTCTAGAGCAAGGTCCCTCAGTGTAGCTGACTTCTAAAAATTCTGATTTTGTGCTCCACTGCTCCACTGCTTGCTGGGGGCCAGTCCCTCCCCCTGTGGTTTATCTTCCCATTGCTTTGTATTCACTTCTCCACACATCCTACCTCCTGAAAGTGGTTGATTTTCTGTTCCTAGAATTGCTGCTCTTCTTCTCTTCTATCTCCTGTTGAGTTTGTAAGTGTTTGGAATGGTTTGATAACTATCTAGCTAAACTCCTATTGCTATTATCAGTCTCCTACTCCTCTGCCATCTTGCTTCCTCCTGATTTTTTGTGTTTTTAATTATTAAACACATTTTAAAAAAATATTTATTATATTTGAGAAATAGTGTGCACAAGTGAAATGTTGAGACAGAGGGAGGGGGAGAGAAAGAATCTCAGGCAGACTCCCTACTGAGTGAGTGGCATGAAGTGGGGCTTGATCCCAGGACCCTGAGATCATAACCTGAGCTGAAATCAAGGGTTGGACATTCAATCAACTGAACCACCCAGGTATTTCTTAAACACATTTTTTAAAAAAGACTTTATTTATTTGACAAAGACAGAGAAAATACAAGCAGGCTCCCCACTGAGCAAGGAGTCTGATATGGGTTTCAATTCCAGGACCCTGGGATCATGACCTGAGTCAAAGTCAGACACTTAACTGACTGAGTCACCCAGGCACCCATTAAACACATTGTTTAAAAAAGACATTATTCAAAGATGTTTTGAACAACCATGCAACCTGAGCTTTACAAGGTAAGATTTAACTGATTTAGAGAGAAAAATTATTCACATTCACACAATATTTAATTTCTTTTTTTCTTTCCTCAATCATAGCGTATGTAATTTTATTGTCAGTATTTCACAACTTTGCAAATTTCCTACCTTTTTCTAATGTCTATTTAAGAACTAATGTATGACTACTCTTTTCCTTAGAACATTTTATAATCATGCATGTTGGTTGGGTTTGAGATGGTAGGAATTCCATGTATTCTTGTCCTTAACAGAAGGGAATTGAAGGGCCTCTAATGAGGAGGAATAAGAGGGAAAACTCACGTGTGAAGTGTAATGATGTGAGGTCACCATCAAAAAATCATCTATCCTTAGGAGAGTTCATCCTCTTAGAAATTGTTTTTATCTTAATTTTATTTTATTTTTTCCAAGTGTTCCAAGATTCTTGTTTATGCACCACACCCAGTGCTCCATACAAGACATACCCTCCTTAACACCCACCACCAGGCTCACCTAACCCCCATACCCCTCCCTTCCAAAACCCTTAGTTTGTTTTTCAGAGTCCGCAGTCTCTCATGGTTCATCTCCCCCTCTGATTTCCCCCAACTGATTTTCTTCTTCTCCCAATGTACTTTGTGTTATTCCTTATACTCCACAAGTAAGTGAAACTATATTGTCTTTATCTTAGATGGTCATCTTGGTTCTTCACTTGTCCAGATTGCTTTATGCAGTCATTTCTAGAACAAGTGAAAAGTTAGGTGGTTAAAAGATAATATGAAACTTTGTAGAAAAAAAAATATAACTTCTGAAATAAACTGAAGATAATAGTCAATGAACACCATGATTATAAAAACAAAAACTATGTCATTAAAATTATATGCTTTTTCAAAAATACTCTGTCTTTCTCTACATTGTGGCAAGGGTCTAGCTTTTGGAATCACAAGACCTAGTGTCATTGTTATAGATATATAGGTACAACACCTAAACTTCCTGAAGTTCAGTTGCTGAAATTATAAAAATGGATGCAATAGTACTTACCTTGCAAGATAAATGTAAAAACTACAGAATGCATGTGGGACCTTCTTTGCATAGTGTGGGGCACTCTGTAGGTGCCCTGTAAATGGTGATCAATTACTATAATAGCACTATTTTTGATAATAATAAGACATTTAAAACATAGTTCACAGACTAGAAAATGTTCAGACTTTTTCTCTTAACTTTTAAACATTTACATTACTCATCCGGCTACTATTTGCTTATATTCATTAGTATTCATCCTAGAGAATGTCTTGGCATAGTAGATTATTGATGACAATGCTTCCTGTTCCACTTTTTGTTTGGAAGAAAGATTAATTTAAATGCTGATTAACTTGGGGGGCTGGCCACCTTACTTCTCTGCCTTTGTCATAGATCTCATTTGTTTGTAATCAATTTTTCTTAACCTTTATACCTAAGGAGATGGTGCATGAATACATTACATATTTGCTTCATACTTTCATTTATAAGACAAACAACTAATGGATGGAATATTAAAAATAGGGAAATTATGACTTCTTTTGGAGTCTTCAGTTATTTTCTTTTGTTACCTTCAGTTTATTTCAGAAGTCACATGTTTTTTGAAACTTGTAAAGATTAGTTTTGTGAAAATTTTTACTAATGATATCATGTGTGTATAAATGAAAATATGCATTAATGTGTGTTCACAGGTCATTAAATAAGTATATATGAAACTATCATAAAAAGTATTTTTCCCCTACATAAAATACATGTATAAATTTAAAATAAAGACAGGACCTCTCTGACTGAATGTATATTTTTTCTAGTTCAGAACTACTACTTAGTTGGACCAAGTTTTGGGAGTGTATTCCTTCATGATGCCTTTCAATGCTAAGGTTTACGATTGTAACTCTATTGAAATTTGTTCTTAAATAACAATTTTATTATATTACTTACCAAACAGTTGCCCTTGAGTGGTGGGGCAAGGGGATGGTATTACAAATAACCGGTATCTTAAAAGCTTGAAATATTTTTCAGTGTGGACCATAAATGGATTTAACTCAATGTTACCTATGATTCTGAGCTTTATATTAGGATTAGATCATTCTACCTTTTCCTAAACCATCTAGTAGTTCTGTGAGTATTCACCAATAGTTCTCAGAAATAGTGTATTTCTCCTTATTTATTTATTTGTTTTTTTGTCATTAAAGCTTTATTACTAGACACAAAAACAAAATACCTTTCAGGGAATGGAAGAGTCACTAGATAGTAATTTGGAAGAAAGAATAAGTGTAAGGAAGGAAAGAAGGAAGAGAGGGAAGGAGGGATAGTGAAAGGTATGGAGGCAAAGAGGAAGGAAGGGAAAATGAAAGAAGTGGAAAAAGAATAAAGGAAGAAGTGAACAACCATTCTTTACTATGTTTCAGTCTAAGGGAGAGCATGTGACACTGGATCTTCCCTGCATTATGAAGTTGTAATTTCTCCTGAATTATACACTAAGCATGAAGTAACCCTAAAGCCTGCACACCTTATTTCTTCATTGCTTTGTATTTTTGGCTTTATTTCCTATCTTTGTTCCACAACTATCATGAGCACATGCTGTGAGCTAGTTTTAGCTACAAGGATTTGATGTCACTTTTCAGTACAGATGGTTAGGCAATTACGCAATTTTGTTTCTCTAGTGGCAGCTTGTCAGGGTAGGCCTGATAAAGCCACTGTAATAGGAGGCCCCTCCCTCACCTAGGGCTCTGATAATTTATCTGGCTGGGCACAAGTTTCCTTAGTTGAAAACACAAAAACAAAGAAGCAGAATACCATTGCATGTGAGACTCTGGCTTCAGACCCAAACTGGCTGGGTTTGAATCTCACCTTTGCTACTTACTAGGTGAGATATTCGTGGGGAAACTGATTAATCTTTTTTTCTTTCTTCTTTCTTTCTTTCCTTCCTTCTTTCAATATTTTATTTATTTATTAGAGAGAGAGAGAGAGAGGGGTGAGAACACAAGGTGAGGGAGAGGGAGAAAGAATCTGAAGTCACCATGCTCATCACAGAGCCCTACCTGGGGCTCAATCCCAACATTGCAAGATCTCAAGATTAAGAATCTGAAGTGAAGCTGAGAGTCAGTCTCTTAACCAACTGAATTACCCAGGTGCCCCTGTTTAACCTTTCTATACCTCAGGTTTTCTCTCCTCTAAAATGAGGATAATAATAATATTTACATTATAGAGTATTTCTAATCATTAAAAAAGTTAGTATGTAAAAAGTGTCCTGGCACATAACAAATGGTATATAATTATTGCTGTTTTATTGCTTTTACTATTCATTAAGTTCATTCTAGTTTGTAATTCCATAATTCTAGAAGATAACACCCCATTCCTACACTTAACTGTCACTGATCCTGATCCTTCCATGAATTCCAACTACATCCAACACTTTCTCTTGCAGGAAATTACTGTTTTTGCATGTAACTGCACCTTATACTGAGAATTAATTCTGAAATCACATTCACCTCAGCAAATATTTTGTTTATGAATTTGGCTACCTCCTCCAGCCCACCCCAAAGAGGGCAGATTACCAACTCCTATACGTCTCTATCATGATTACTGTATACATTATAAATGTTGTCAGCCTCCTCCTACCTACTCCCCTCCTCATCTCATATACACACCTGAAAGGCAGCTAGCTCCTGAGGACAGGGACTATAGTACATTTGGCTCTTTTTGCCTTCTGAACATATATCACAGTGCCAGGTACACAGAGGGCTGTCAGTAAATATTGAAAGAGAATGAATTTAATAACAGAAGGATGGCAATCCAGGGAAGATGAAGGGGATGAAGCCTACAGACACAGGTAACCGGAAAGTAAGAATACAGCCATGGATGACCAAGGCTCATGAGTAAGTTACTGGCCTACCTAGCTGTCATCTAGGTATATAATAAAACTAATTTTTTAAGAGCCTTACCCCCCCCAAAAAAATTCCCTAGTAGTCACTTTATATTTGACATCTCATTTACTATTTTAAAAAACCTCATGGAATACATATTATTATTATTAGTCTCATTTTATTGATGAAGAAAGAAACATAGAATGAAGTAATACAGCTATGACTAAAGCTGGGACTGGACCCTGACATCCGTGACTTTGTATTCTATATTCCGTGTTCTAAACTGATCCTACACATACCCATTGACTTTCAAATTGGTAGATATAAAAACATTTTTATTAAAAAATATTTTATCATGCTCATATGAAGATTTGAAATGTCTCCTGACAGCAAATCACTTTTGCAGCCCAGGATAGTCCATCCATCTTATTATTTCTGGGACAGAAAAAAGAACTATAGGTAGGATAAGTTCAAAGAAATATGGCTGTCTTTTTCCCCTCAGTTTTAAAAAATCTTGTTCATAGTTCAGTATTTTCACATTCTTTTTAATAAAAACAATAACATTTTACCAGATATCTCTAAACTCAAGGAGAAAAAAAAACATTTAAATTAAAAAAGAAATAGTACTGCTTCTGTTTGGTTTAAAAAATGTCTCAAAAGACAAATTAAATTGAAAAAAAATGACGACTGCCATCAATTCTATTGAGAGTCATTTTGGAACAAGCAGATTGCCATCTTTTAAATCTTGAGCTATTAGGTTAGGATGGAAGCCCTGCCTCACTTGACCGCACTTTTTTTTTTTTTTTTTTGTAAACTGGTAGGGAATCAATCCTAGATGCCGAACAACCAGAAATGGGTCTTCTAAGAGACCAAACTTGACATCTTATTTTGTGCAAATGAGTAGAAGGGGTGAAGAATGTGAATGGATGTCTCGGTTTGAATATTTTCCAAAGATAGAATTTATGAGGCTATTGAAATCCTGTTAGCTAAGAGTTATTGCCTATGCTTTTCCAAGCTGAGCAATTTAAGAGAGATTAGAATGAAACCTCTGTGATCAGAGCTGCTAACAAGGAGGTCTTTCACTGATAAGCAATATATTATGGTAGTCTTGGTGGGAGGGGTTATAGTAGCCAGCTCTTTTCAGCGTAATAGGAACCAAATCCAACATTGTTATTTTAAGTTACTGCTCCTCTCTAAAGTAGGGTACTTTGCATATGCTATCAATGTTTTACTCATTTCTTTTCTGAAATCATGTTCAAGGAAAATAATTTTCTTCAACTGCCAGGTAAGGAAGAGTGGGAAGTAGAGGTTAAGTTCAGGTCATTGTGATAGGTTAGGAATTTGGGCTGGAATGTAGTCTTCCAGATTCCCAATATTCATCATTTTACACCCTATAGCATACTCTGTGATGTGAAATGCTGATGACTTCAGCATAGGAGAATCCATGAGACTTCTCTGTAACTTGTGAAATTAGAGCTTGCTCTCTGGATAGTAGACAGGGAATTTCAGAGTTTGGGCATCTACATAAATGCTCTCATTCATTCCTCTCTTTCTTTCTTTTTTTCTTTTCTTTTCTTTTTTTTTTAAATATTTTATTTATTTATTTATTTGACAGAGAGAGAGAGAGACAGCGAGAGGGGGAACACAAGCAGGGGGAGTGGAAGAGGGAGAATCAGGCTTCCAAATAAGCAGGGAGCCCGATGTGGGGCTCTATCCTAGGACTCTGGGATCATGACCTGAGCTGAAGGCAGACACTTAATGACTGAGCCACCCAGTCATCCCTATTCTTTTTTTTTCTTAAAGACTCTACATGAGATCATGGCAACATTCTCCAGTTATGTTCCTCTCAATTCAGGAGGAAATAAAAACTACATTGTGTATAGGTCAATCATTGTGTATAATCCTGTTTCGAGATACCCCATTTCTTGTCTTCAAATGTAAGATTATTTCTTAGTATTTAAGCATTTACTGCTTTCTCAGTTTTGTATGAAACTATCCATATATATCAGATTTTCAGACAATTGTGTTTTTATTGTTGTTGGGGTGGATGTTTAGGGTTTTGTTTTTGCTTTTGGTTTCTTTTTTTGTTTTGTTTTTTGTTTTTTGTTTTTGTTTTAACTTCAGTGTTAAGCCTTGCCTTACTTACCAATATTAGTGACAGATTCTACAATTTTGGCTGTAGTATATTGAGCATTATGAAAAACAAATCCATATTAAACTGACCTTCCTGGAGAAGGTAAAACACAACTCATTGGTTTAATCGTTGCATTCCATAAAGGGAGATGTCACTTAACCAGCTTCCCTCTCAGTGCCAGGAAATCAGCTCGAAGTATTTCTCTTCAGATAAGTGAACATGCTTGTCATAGCTTACTTATGCTTGTTAAATCTTTCTATGAAATAATTTACAGAGAAATATGTAAATATTTTGACTGCTTGTGCCATTCTTCTCAGACTGTTTTGCAGATTACACATGGGTCTCTATATGAAGTAAGAAGGAAAAGCAAGCAGAAATTTTTTAATGTAGCATTTTTTCATTAATAAAAACAGAAAGACTAAAGGACATTTTTTTAATGGAGTCTTAATGTAAATAGCCAAGAAGAGTAATGTATACTCCATGAGTTGGCCTCAAAGTGATACTAGTATGATGGAAGTACATTATGAGTTTCCCGGACAGCATGTCCTCTTACCTTTTCTTCCTGACAGCAGATAAGTAAACCAGGGCTTAAGAGTAGAATATTTGCCAAATATACATTAGTGCAGACTTTGTATGTGGCAGGACTTTTATGGGTTTGTTACATCTTACATGAACAATTATCTATAAACCAACCTTTAGTCTTAAAAGTATATTTTCTTTATAACCTATAATTAGCAAATGTAATATATTCTGAGCATAGACAGATTAGAGGAAAGTGAGGGAATTTTCCCCAGGTGGTTCTCATTAAATGTATAAAGTCTTTGTTTCAATTCAACTTCTGTTTGTTTGTTTGGTTTTTATGTGGTTATTGAAACAATAAGATAATGTTGATGAGATTTGAAGAGCCATATAGTGGAATAATTGAGCTAATTCCACCAACAGAAATGACATGATTGTAGATGTTTGTAATTGTCAAATAACCATATTTTTCATATTTTCCAATGGAACACATTTTATTCAATTTTGGGGTTATAAATGGAAATGTATGACTTGACTGAGGAAAACATTACATCATTAATACTCATGACTGTAGGACTGAATAAAGCATCAATCAGGTTCCTGGTTTGAAGCAACAGAAATTATCTCTGGCCTTTAACCAAAAGAAGACACATTGGAAAAATAGGAGGGCTGCCCATAATTGATAATTGGCTTGTAGTCTAAAGCTTAGAAAATGGAGAGTTGCAGGTGGGGCTGAAGGAAATCAAAGTCACACTGGCTAAAATCATCAAAGTCACACTGGCACAACCATCTGATCTATGCTCTTGCTATGGTTGGAATCATCTGACTCCCTCTATATTTCCTCACTCTTTGCATTGCGCATTCAAGTTTCAGACTTCTAGAGCAAACACTTTATCAACAAAGTCCAGCTCAGTGGCCTATTTCATGGTAGAGCAAGGTCCTGTTTCTGTGGTTTGGGATAAGAGCAGCAATAGAAGGGAAACACTAGAAACTGTCTTCCAACTATGTCTGCACACAGTGAGCAACTAGAAAAATTAGTGGGAAGTGAATGATGGCCAGGCAAACGTCTACTTCAAATAAATACTGGCTTCCAAGTCATATGGAACTTCTAAGCCTGGACTTTATCATTAAATACAGTGAGACTATGGAGTCCCTTCTGCTGTCTTTTTCTGTCTTTAGAATGTCAAATTTGAGGGATGCCTGGGCAGCTCTAGTCTGTTAAGCATCCAACTCATGATTTCAACTCAGGTTATGATCCTGCAGTTGTGAGATCCAGCCCTGGGTGGGGTCCACAGGCTCAGTGTGGAGTCTGCTTGAGATTGTCTCTCTCTTTCTAAATAAATAAATAAATAAATAAATAAATAAAATAAAATGACAAATTTGACTTAGAGCAGAATGGGACATTGATGGTACTTGTGTTTTTCCTTGGTTTCTATAGAAGGCATCACTAATCAATTACTGCATTCTTTCCTCCTGAGACCAGGCTTGAACTCAGAATCCTTCTCAATATGTGCTCTGGCAGCAACTACTAAATTATTAGAGTTGGCAAATGAGATAAAACCCTGCAAATATCTGAATTAGGGGTTAATTACATTTCCTTAAAGTGTTAATGTTCTTTGAAGTTCCAAGGCTAATAAGTATTGTTGCTTGAATTATTTCAGAAAATTAGAAAGAACCTAGACCAGGTGGGAATAGATTCATAAAGTAGCTAATCCAGTAATATCTGATTGAATTGAAAAAAAATATTTTCAAACTTGACTGGCTTTCATTGTGAATGTTGAAATATTGAAGGAACACTTCATTCCATTGTAGAATGTGCTGTTCATTCTCTGCCATTAATCCAAGAAAGTCCAGGGCTAATAAAGACTATTCATTGAACAATAGAAAAATATTAGTCTGAGGTTTAAAAGTGTGAATTCTATTACTGATGGTAAATAAATATAACATTAGAAAAAGTCATTAACTATGAATTATATTGTTAATAGTAAAGGAACTATTTTTTAAGTAGTCTTTTAAAGTTTATGGAATATAGGATCTAAAATTGCTCAAAAATCTATCTTAGAATTCACTAGGATGTAGGTAACTAAACCAAATATCATGTTTAGCTATTGTCACCAAATAAACATATTTTTAGTAATGTTTTTGTTTACTTATTTATTGTAATAGTGAGTTTCTTATATTTATATCTTTGTTAACATCTCAAGCCACTATTCTGACTGGTTGGATTTGTAATTTACAACAAACAACACAGGATAGAATAACTACAGTACCCAGGAATTGTTTGTCTCCAATGGCTGGCAATCTCCACCCAGTAGGTTTCCATTGTGCTTGAGTAACTTTGGGCTGTGTTTGTTTTCATCTGCATACAATATTTCCTTTCAGAATGATAGTACCTTGTAATATGTCCTTATGTCAAGAAAATATCTTTTCAATTCACGGGAAATTTCTGGTAACAAGAAACCACAAAGTCTTCTAAGATAAATTTTATACATGAACTTTCTGTAGGGTACCTAGAACAAGGTTAGTTTCACAAACCATCTTTCCTCTGTGGTACCTTTAATGGATTATAAAAGTACCATAATTCTTCTCATTCCTGTTTGCACAACTTTGTACCTCCTTTAATCAAGAGAGGTGGGATTTATTTCTCTACCCCTTGAATCTCAGTTGTCCACAGGTCTTGTTTTGGACAAAGTTTCTTCACAAATGTAATTCAAGGAGAGTCTTGAAAAGTGATTGAACTTTGGAGTTTATCTTGTTATTTTAGGGAATGTAAGTGTAGTTGGGCTGGGAAATTAAACTGGCCTGGTCTTCTGGATGATGAAAGATACAATGACCAAGTTATCTCCATCATTCTACTTACTATAGTCAAACATTTGTCACATCAGTGAGACCTTCCAACACCATTCAGCCTTATTTGAGCTGGACCATTCTGAATTTGCACAGTTAATTCTCAGAATCATGAGAAATAATAATTTTTTGGTTTTTTTTAAGACATTAAGTCTTGGGGGGGGAGGAGTCAAGATGGCGGAGAAGTAGCAGGCTGAGACGACATCGGGTAGCAGGAGATCAGCTAGATAGCTTATCTAACCATTGTGAACACCTATAAATCCAACGGGAAATCGAAGAGAAGAAGAGCAACAATCCCAGAAACAGAAAACCAATCACTTTCTGAAAGGTAGGACCTGCGGAGAAGTGAATCCAAAGCAACGGGAAGATAGACCCCGGGGGGAGGGGCCGGCACCTGGCAAGTGGCGGAGCGACGGAGCACAAAACCGGGACTTTTAAAAGTCGGCTCCACTGGGAGACATCGCTCCAGAGGCTAAACTGGGGGGAAACCCAGGCGGGGTCAGCATAACCCCAGGACCCGCGGGGTCACAGAAGGACTGGGGGTGTCTGAGTGCCGCAGAGCTCGCAGGTATTAGAGCGGGGAAGCCGGCTATAGTGACAAAGCCGAGGAGTGAGCTCTAAGCCCAGGGTTACCTTGTGCCGGTCGCAGGCTGGGTGGGCTCGGAGCGCGGCCGGAGGCCGCGGAGACAAAAGCGACCCGGCGCTTTTCTCCAGCTCCAACAATTGACTGCTTTCCTCGAGGCGCGACCGCAAGCCAGGGAGGCGGGGCTATTGGGCGCTTTGCTCTGAGAGCGCACTGAGGAGCGGAACCCCAAGCTCTCGGCTCCTCCGGGCCGAGAGATTGGGAGGCCGCCATCTTCATTCCCGTCCTCCGGAACTCTACGGAAAGCGCTCAGGGAACAAAAGCTCCCGAAAGCGAACCCGAGCGGATTACTTAGCCCGGCCCCTGGCAAGGGCGGTGCAATTCCGCCTGCGGCAAAGACACTTGAGAATCACTACAACAGGCCCCTCCCCCAGAAGATCAACAAGAAACCATCCAAAACCAACTTCAGTCACCAAGAACAGCGGAATTCCACAGCAGGAGAAAGCAAATCCTACCTGGACAAAATGACAAGGCGGAAAAACTCACCTCAAAAAAAAGAACAAGAGGCCGTACCGAAGGCTGGAGACCTAATCAATACGGACATAGGTAGCATGACAGATCTAGAGTTCAGAATGACGATTCTCAAGGTTCTAGCCGGGCTCGAAAAAGGCATAGAAGATATTAGAGAAACCCTCTCCGGAGAGATAAAAGCCCTTTCTGGAGAAATAAAAGAACTAAAATCTAACCAAGTTGAAATCAAAAAAGCTATTCATGAGGTGCAATCAAAAATGGAAGCTCTCACTGCCAGGATAAATGAGGCAGAAGAAAGAATTAGTGACATAGAAGACCAAATGACAGAGAATAAAGAAGCTGAGCAAAAGAGAGACAAACAACTACTGGAACACGAGGAGAGGATTCGAGAGATAAGTGACACCATAAGACGACACAACATTAGAATAATTGGGATTCCAGAAGAAGAAGAAAGAGAGAGGGGAGCAGAAGGTATATTGGAGACAATTATTGGAGAGAATTTCCCTAATATGGCAAAGGGAACAAACATCAAAATCCAGGAGATGCTAAGAACGCCCCTCAAAATCAATAAAAATAGGTCCACACCTCGTCACCTGATAGTAAAATTTACAAGTCTTAGCGACAAAGAGAAAATCCTGAAAGCAGCCCGGGAAAAGAAGTCTGTAACATACAAGGGTAAAAACATTAGATTGGCAGCAGACCTATCCACAGAGACCTGGCAGGCCAGAAAGAACTGGCATGATATATTCAGAGCACTAAACGAGAAAAACATGCAGCCAAGAATACTATATCCGGCTAGGCTATCATTGAAAATAGAAGGAGAGATAAAGAGCTTCCAGGACAAACAAAAGCTGAAAGAATTTGCAAACACCAAACCAGCTCTACAGGAAATATTGAAAGGGGTCCTCTAAGCAAAGAGAGACCCTAAAAGGAGTAGATCAGAAAGAAACAGAAACAATATACAGTAACAATCATCTTACAGGCAATACAATGGCACTAAATTCATATCTCTCAATAGTTACCCTGAATGTTAATGGGCTAAATGCCCCAATCAAAAGACACAGGGTATCAGAATGGATAAAAAAACAAAACCCATCCATATGCTGCCTACAAGAAACTCATTTTAGACCCGAAGACACCTCCAGATTTAAAGTGAGGGGGTGGAAAACAATGTACCATGCTAATGGACATCAGAAGAAAGCTGGGGTGGCAATCCTTATATCAGATCAATTAGATTTTAAGCCAAAGACTATAATAAGAGATGAGGAAGGACACTATATCATACTCAAAGGGTCTGTCCAACAAGAAGATCTAACAATCTTAAATATCTATGCCCCTAACATGGGAGCAGCCAACTATATAAACCAATTAATAACAAAATCAAAGAAATACATTGACAGTAATACAATAATAGCAAGGGACTTTAACACTCCCCTCACTGAAATGGACAGATCATCTAAGCAAAAGATCAACAAGGAAATAAAGGCCTTAAATGACACACTGGACCAGATGGACATCACAGATATATTCAGAACATTCCATCCCAAAGCAACAGAATATACATTCTTCTCTAGTGCACATGGAACATTCTCCAGAATAGACCACATCCTGGGTCATAAATCAGGTCTCAATCAGTACCAAAAGATCGAGATCATTCCCTGCATATTTTCAGACCACAATGCTCTGAAGCTCGAACTCAATCACAAGAGGAAATTTGGAAAGAACGCAAATACATGGAGACTAAACAGCATCCTTCTAAAAAATGAATGGGTCAACCAGGAAATTAAAGAAGAATTGAAAAAATTCATGGAAACAAATGATAATGAAAACACAACAGTTCAAAATCTGTGGGACACAACAAAGGCAGTCCTGAGAGGAAAATATATAGCAGTGCAAGCCTTTCTCAAGAAACAAGAAAGGTCTCAAATACACAATCTAACCCTACACCTAAAGGAGCTGGAGAGAGAACAACAAAGAAAGCCTAAACCCAGCAGGAGAAGAGAAATCATAAAGACCAGAGCAGAAATCAATGAAATAGAAACTAAAAAAACAATAGAACAAATCAACAAAACTAGGAGCTGGTTCTTTGAAAGAATTAATAAGATTGATAAGCCCCTGGCCAGACTTATCAAAAAGAAAAGAGAAAGGACGCAAATAAATAAAATCATGAATGAAAGAGGAGAGATCACAACCAACACCAAAGAAATACAAACAATTATAAGAACATACTACGAGCAACTCTATGGCAACAAATTTGACAACCTGGAAGAAATGGATACATTTCTAGAGATGTATAAACTACCACAACTGAACCAGGAAGAAATAGATAACCTGAACAGACCCATAACCAGTAAGGAGATTGAAACAGTCATCAAAAATCTCCAAACAAACAAAAGTCCAGGACCAGACGGCTTCCCAGGGGAATTCTACCAAACATTTAAAGAAGAATTAATTCCTATTCTCCTGAAACTGTTCCAAAAAATAGAAATGGAAGGAAAACTTCCAAACTCATTCTATGAGGCCAGCATCACCTTGATCCCAAAACCAGACAAGGATCCCACCAAAAAAGAGAATTACAGACCAATATCCTTGATGAACACAGATGCGAAAATTCTCACCAAAATACTGGCCAATAGGATCCAACAGTACATTAAAAGGATTATTCACCACGACCAAGTGGGATTTATTCCAGGGCTGCAAGGTTGGTTCAACATCCGCAAATCCATCAATGTGATACAATACATTAATAAAAGAAAGAGTAAGAACCATATGATACTCTCAATAGATGCTGAAAAAGCGTTTGACAAAGTGCAGCATCCCTTCCTGATTAAAACTCTTCAAAGTGTAGGGATAGAAGGCACATACCTCAACATTATCAAAGCCATCTATGAAAAACCCACTGCAAATATCATTCTCAATGGAGAAAAACTGAAAGCTTTTCCGCTAAGGTCAGGAACACGGCAGGGATGTCCGTTATCACCACTGCTGTTCAATATAGTACTAGAAGTCCTAGCCTCAGCAATCAGACAACAAAAAGAAATTAAAGGCATCCAAATCGGCAAAGAAGAAGTCAAACTATCACTCTTTGCAGATGATATGATACTATATGTGGAAAACCCAAAAGGCTCCACTCCAAAACTGCTAGAACTTATACAGGAATTCAGTAAAGTGTCAGGATATAAAGTCAATGCACAGAAATCAGTTGCATTTCTTTACACTAACAACAAGACAGAAGAAAGAGAAATTGAGGAGTCAGTCCCATTTACCATTGTACCCAAAACCATAAGATACCTAGGAATAAATCTAACCAAAGAGGCAAAGAATCTATACTCAGAAAACTATAAAGTACTCATGAAAGAAATTGAGGAAGACACAAAGAAATGGAAAAATATTCCATGCTCATGGATTGGAAGAACAAATATTGTGAAAATGTCTATTTTACCTAAAGCAATCTACACATTTAATGCAATCCCTATCAAAATCCCATCTATTTTTTTTTAAAGAAATAGAACAAATAATCCTAAAATTTATATGGAACCAGAAAAGACCTCGAATAGCCAAAGGAATATTGAAAAAGAAAGCCAAAGTCGGTGGTATCACAATTCCAGACTTCAAGCTCTATTACAAAGCTGTCATCATCAAGACAGTATGGTACTGGCACAAAAACAGACATATGGACCAATGGAACAGAATAGAGAGCCCAGAAATAGACCCTCAACTCTATGGTCAACTAATCTTCGACAAAGCAGGAAAGAATATCCAATGGAAAAAAGACAGCCTCTTCAACAAATGGTGCTGGGAAAATTGGACAGCCACATGCAGAAAAATGAAATTGGACTATTTCCTTACACCACACACGAAAATAGACTCAAAGTGGATGAAGGACCTCAATGTGCGAAAGGAATCTATCAAAATCCTTGAGGAGAATGCAGGCAGCAACCTCTTTGACCTCCACCGCAGCAACTTCTTCCTAGGAACATTGCCAAAGGCGACAGAAGCAAGGGCAAAAATGAACTATTGGGATTTCATCAAGATCAAAAGCTTTTGCACAGCAAAGGAAACAGTTAACAAAACCAAAAGACAACTGACAGAATGGGAGAAGATATTTTCAAACGACATATCAGATAAAGAGCTCGTATCCAAAATCTATAAAGAGCTTATCAAACTCAATACCCAAAGAACAAATAATCCAGTCAAGAAATGGGCAGAGGACATGAACAGACATTTCTGCAAGGAAGACATCCAGATGGCCAACAGACACATGAAAAAATGCTCCACATCACTCGGCATCAGGGAAATACAAATCAAAACCACAATGAGATACCACCTCACACCAGTCAGAATGGCTAAAATTAACAAGTCAAGAAATGACAGATGCTGGCGAGGATGCGGAGAGAGGGGAACCCTCCTACACTGTTGGTGGGAATGCAAGCTGGTGCAACCACTCTGGAAAACAGTGTGGAGGTTCCTCAAAAAACTGAAAATAGAGCTACCCTACGACCCAGCAATTGCACTCCTGGGTATATATCCTAAAGATACAAACGTGGTGCTCCGAAGGGGCACGTGCACCCGAATGTTTATAGCAGCAATGTCCACAATAGCCAAACTGTGGAAAGCGCCTAGATGTCCATCAACAGATGAATGGATAAAGAAGATGTGGTATATATACACAATGGAATACTATGCAGCCATCAAAAGACATGAAATCTTGCCATTTGCGACGACGTGGATGGAACTAGAGGGTATCATGCTTAGCGAAATAAGTCAATCGGAGAAATATAACTATCATATGATCTCTTTGATATGAGGAAGTGGAGATGCAAGGTGGGGGGGTTTGGGGGGAGGTAGGAAAAGAAAAAAATGAAAAGATGGGATTGGGAGGGAGACAAACCATAAAAGACTCAATCTCAAGAAACAGACTGAGGGTTGCGGGGGAGAAGGGGGATGGGAGAGGGTGGTGGGGAAATGGACATTGGGGAGGGTATGTGCTATGATGAGTGCTGTGAAATGTGTAAACCAGACGATTCACAGACCTGTACCCCTGGGGATAAAAATACATTATATGTTTATTAAAATAAAAAAATTAAAAAAAAAAAGACATTAAGTCTTGGGGTGAATATTTAAGTAGCAAAATATGCCAAGTAGCAGCTTTTAGTCTTCTTGTCATTCATCCAGTATTGGTTTGCTTACCCTCACAGGGTAATGTCTAGAAACTGCTTAGTTAAAGAAAACTGACTTTGGATTTACTTGATTTTCATTATTTTAGCTTCAGGGATTCTCTTTCTAAATATATGGAAATTCTTTTTTGGGGGGGTCTAGCAATGATACAGGTGTAAAACACATTAACACAGAGAGTGAAAACTTCATAATGTCAGCAAATTCCAAACTATTGCAAAAAAATGTAATTTCTCATCTTGTTCAGGGTGAATCTGATACATGGATTTGGTGTGGCATTGAAGAATGAAAAAGGCAAAGAGACAGATTGTCTCAGAGAAAGGAAAGGGGCTTCATAACATTTAAGCTACACAATATCTTCCTGATGGAAGTTAGAGGTCAATTTACTTTTAGAATTTATAAAGGTCTTTGAGACATTTCTTCTGGGTCCTAGTATTCCAAGCTGTATCTTGTCCTAGGTCCCAGGGCCAACTGACTGATATTTCTTCTCCATCTTCGAGCTATTTCTAACAACATATCATCTGTTTTCCCTGGGAATTGTTGTCCTCACATACAGAGTTCTCTTCAGAATTTTCATTTGTTTTGACTGTGTTACTTGGTCCCCATCCAAAGTTAGTAGTATAAGTACATATGTATGCCTATATGTATTTATGTCATACTTCTCTGCTGTTTCTCTTTGTAACTTGGAAATAGGTTTCTGATGGAAAATTGGCCAGAAACATGTTTGGAAGGAATGGTAAAGCATGGTAATCTATGGTCACAGGGATTGTGCCTAAATTATATATCATATTTGTACTTAGAAGAAGTACTTTTTTATTATCATCATATTTCAGTAATGTGATAGTGCTTTGGGGTACACAAATATGTTGTTTATGCAGTTCTAGAGTTTTTTCTAGTATTACAATGTCAGTTACTTCAATTGCTGCATCTTAGGAACTATGGAGAATTTGACATTGGTGTTGCATTCTTTAGAATCAAATACCCAAATTCAACATAGAGCCAGTGTTATCTGCAAAAGGGGGAATAAGGTCACAGTGATTCTTATGGCAGCTGGTTTAGAATAATTATTGGTAAAAATTACCTTTGGATTAAAAAATATAAATGATAATAAGATGTATGTAATGTGTTTCATCATTTTAAATTCAACACCCCTTGGATATAACACACAGTATGCACTGTTTCCTTTAGAAGTCAGTAGACTTTCTGAATATGTTTATGCTGGATAATTTGGTTCAAATTTTCACCAAATTTTCCCCTCCAAAATAAGTATACCATGCATATATTGAAAGTGCTACTGGCTGTTAACTCTGGGAAAGATTTTGTGAAATCCACTGACTTCTGAAATAGAGGCAGCATGAGGCAGAAGTGTCTCTTACACCTATTCTCTTAACTCCGCCCCCCCCCAACGGTACTGCCTGTATCAATAGGCGAAAGCATTAACAAAAAGATATTCTGTGTTAACAGTGCATAAAGCAAATTATGACCTATAATTAGTAACTTGGAATCCCGTCTGCTTTTCAGAGGGACAATGAACAAAAAAGACCAAGATAATCTGAAACCTTGTAAATATAATAAACTGATGGGCTATGTAAGAAAATGACTCTTTTTCTGCCTTTGCTAAGACACTCCAAACCTGGATTCTAGTGATGAGTGCTCTCTTTGTAGTATGTAATAAGAACTGGATCAAAGGAGAATCAGGTGAAGGTATGGACTGGTGCCACCTTTTAGCTCTCAAGGAGGGTCTAGCCACTGATGAAGGTGGAGGATGGTACTTGTTAGCCTTAAGGATCCCAAGTAACTAATTTTAAATTATAGACCATGTCTCAATCCTGCCTTTTGGCAGGATGAATTCACTCAGAACACAATTTTTTCACTTGCTTACCTACCATTATTAATTCGCTAATTTGTTCATTTAAGAAATGTTTAGGGGCACCTGGGTGCCTCAGGAAGTTGAGCATCTGGCTTTTGCTTTCTTAGGGTCAGGAGATGGAGCCTTGTGTGGAGCCTGCTTAAGATTCTCTCTCTCCCTCTGCCCCTCCCCCCACTCATGCATGTGCTATCTAAAATAAATGAATACATAAATACACGCATGAAATCTTTTAAAAAAATGCTTATTGGGTGTCTATTTTGTTTCAGTCTCCCGGGTTGGAACAGTTGAACAAAATGGTATAAAATTCCAGCCCTATGGAGTTTGTGTAACAGTGGGAGAAGACAGATAGTAAAATGAAATTAAAATACAATAAGCTAAATGGGAAAAAAGCTATAAAGAAAAATAAGGCAAAAAAGTGGGATATTGTGTGTGTGTGTGTGTCTGTGTGTGTATGTGTGTATGTGTTGGAGCAGCAATTTTAAATAGGATAATGCTGACACCATACTAAATTTTGGAGAAAAAGTAATAAAAGAGATAGGCATGCTAATGGAATTTATAGGTTAGTGGATAGGAAAAATGATTATACAAATAATTGTATTACACTGTGATAGTGGGTCCTTAAAAGATATATATAATGCTAGAGATGAGGTCATTGTGCAAGGGAACATCGAGTGGTCTAAAGAGTCAGGAAAGGTTTTATGGGTACATTGACCTTAAAATTAAGGCCAAATGTGAAATGAACAACAAGAAAACTAAAGTGGGTTGAGGGTAAGCACAGTTTAAAAATATGTCCAAAGATCTAGAAGGAAGTGAAAATTTGGTGCATCCAAGGAATTGAAAGTTTAAAATGACCAAAGTTGAATTGGAAGAAGGAGAGTGATATGAAATGAGTCTCCAGAAGTTAGCACTGGTCATATCACAAAGGCATTGAATGCCGTGTTAAGTAGTTTGGATTTTAACCCAACCACAAAATGAAACCATTAAAAGAATTTTAAGGTTTAGGAAAGTCTTGAGGTTTGTTTCCAGGGGCCTGTAGGGAGGCAGTATGAAACTCATTTAGAACCTTATTCCTAAATGGCCCCTTAACTCTGTTCTTTGATTCAGCTAATTAGTTTGCCTTGTAATGGTTAATGCCTGTATCTGTGATCCACATATTTATTCATTTATTCATATATTCCTCAACAGATATATAATCTTAGCAACATACATTCTAGTTCTGCCCAGAATAAATCAGAAAAAAAGACATTTATTTCAAATGTCTGAGAAGGTGTGTTTCCTTAGAATCTAAGTGACTAGAGGCCAGCCAACAGTATTGTGCCCAGGACTGGAATTTTCAATTTTAATTTTAATTCATTGGAGACTCTATTGCATTTGACTGGGTTACTTTACATTTACAAAGCTAAGCAAGATAATTATTTATTTCATAATTAGCTCTCTTAGCATATTACATAGTATTTGTTTTCCAAACAACATAATACACATGTATCGTTTTTGAGAGAATTCCATAACATAGATGTAAACTTTTATAGTTGGAAGGGTTCACAGGAATCAAAATTATTATATGGATGAGGAACCAGTCAACTGGAGAGAAACTATCACTTAATTTATATTATTTGACAAAGTCTACCTATAATATTATCACTTTTAGTTTACATATTTTATATTGTTTTTATTTTATATATTTTAATAAATTGTTCTTTTAAAAAATTGTTACTATAAATATAGGGTGCAAAAATATAAGTTGTTAAAAATGTATGAAATTAAGTTTATTTTCCATCCTCTTACTTAGGGCACACTATTTTCCTCCCTTGATTCTATTTTTTATGTATTCTGTCCAGGTCTGTTTTATATATATGCAAACATATGTTAAATATGTGTGTACATACTATAAGACCAAATTTTAACATTCTCTACAACATTTTCCTCAACTTGTTTTATCACTGAACAATATATTTTTGAGATCATTCCATATAGTACATAGAAAGAGCTGCCTCATTCTTTTAATAACTATATAGTATTCCATTACATGGATGTGCCCCTCACTAAATTAACTAGTCTGTAAGGGATTTTATTTTTTCCAAATATTTTCATGATTTAAAATATTTCAATAAATATAATTTACATAATATCATTTTTAACATGTGGGATTCTATCTATAGATATTTGTAAACATGGAAATGCTGGTTCAAAAAGGATGTAAATTATGAAAATTTTTATAAATATTGATGTTACCTATATAACACCATATATTTCCATTAACATTTCCATTAACTATTAATAAGAGAGTTAGTTTTTTCACCTTCTTTAACACAATGCCTAATTGTATTATTTGATCTTTGCCAAAGACCAAAATGGTAAATGACCATTGTTTTAATTTATATTTCTTTTTTTAAAGGGCAAAGATGAGCATATTTTCATATATTTAAGATATACTTGCACATTCTTTACTATAAACCATTAATAGCATTTGACTATTTTTCCATCAGATTATGGCTTTTTAATATTGATTTGTATACATTATTTATGTATTAAATAATTGAATCATTTGTTATTATTATTACATTTTTTTTCCCCAGTTTGAAATTTGCCTTCTAACTGTGGTTAAGGTGTTTGTTTTTACAGTGCACATTTTAGAAAGCATAGTAAAACTTACCACCTTTTTCTTTTATCCCTCTGGGTTCATGTATTTTATATAGAAGGAACTTCTCACTCTGTGATCATTTTTTAAAGTCCATGTTTTAATCTAGAATGTTTATAGATATACTTTATTATATTCAATTATTATAATTCCAAAATATGTTTACAGCTGGTAGGTCTAATCCCTCTTCATTGGTTTTTATTTTCAGAATTATTTTTGACAAAATGCATTGGTTTATTTTTTCATATGAACTTTAGAATCCAAAAACTCTTGGTATCTTTTGGTGATTTTATAATAATTATAGATTAATTTAAAGAGAATTAGCATCATTTTGAAATTGAGTCTTTTTTTCAAGAATAGGGGATTTTTTTTTGCAATTTTTGGGTCTTCTTTTTTAAAACAGTCCAGGAAATGGTACAAATCTGCAGTTAAGATAAGAATAAAAATTAAGAGCAGACATTTAGAAACTTCCAGGGCAATTTGACATGTTTGTGACATTAGTGTAGTTGTGACTTATAGAAATTCATTTTTATTGTATTTTTAAAAATTGTCTAAGCATGGTAAGTTGAAAGCAAAAAGATTGGCCTTTCATCAGTTTAGTTCGAGAAGTACTGCTGCAAACACTATAGCAATTTTTGTGGTTATTGTTATCATTTGAGGATTATGTAATTTCATTACCTGTGTGCATATGTATAGATGTGTTGTTACATAAATATAATCATATCCATGTTCCTTGTGGTTTTTTTTTTCATAATCTTTTCCTATTTGTTGGGTTCTTTGTTCCCTCTTTTTCTTGTCTCGACGTTCCACAGAATCTCCCCACTCCAGATAACCCATATTAACAACCCATTGTATAATCTTCTATATTTTATCTAGAAAAACATTAAATAATAGTGGGCAAAATTTCTTCTCTCTGAGTTTTAAGAAGAATACTGAAAAACCTTCACCAATAAATATTCTTATATTTAAGAATATTCTTAGTCCCTTATTCTGGGACTAAGGTACCTAATTTATCATGTTAAGAAGTTATCCTTCTATTTCTTTTTTATTACATTGAAAATAATCTATTTTAAACATTATCAAATGTATTTTTAACATCTAGGGTGATGTTTTATTGTATTCCTTTTAAATGTATCAATGTGAATTATATAATCAGATTTCCTAATACTGGACCATATTTGCTTTCCTGGAGTAAATGCCATGTTGTTCAAAATGGTATAGTAATCTTCCCCCCCCCCCCAGCTTTATAGAGATATAATTGCCATATACCATTGTTTAAGTTTTAGGTGTACAATATGACGATTTGGTACATATACATTGTGAAATTATTACAACAATAAGGTTAGTTAAGACATCTTCACCTCAAATAATTACCATGTTTTTTTTGTTGTTATGGTGAGAACAATTAAGATCTTCTCTCTCAGCAACTTTCAATATATGATACCGTAATTTATTTTGTTGAGAATTTTTCCATCTATGTTCATTAAGAATATGGGTGTGCAGTTTTATCTTCTTGTAGTGTCCTTATTTGGCTTTGGTGTTAAGATAATTCTGGCCTTGTAAAATGAGTTTGGAGCTTTCCCTCCTCTTAAATTTTCTGTAAGACTTTGAAAAGGATTGGCATTAATTCTTTAAATGTTTTCTAGAATTCACCAATGATGTCATCTGGTCCTGGACTTTTCTTTTTGGGAAGATTTGATTATTGTCTCAACCTCTTTTTTTTTTTTTTTTTTTTTTTAATTTATCTGAGAAAGATAGAGAGCATGAGAGAGAGAGAATGAGCAGGGAAGTAGGCAAAGGGAGAGTGAGAAGTAGACTCCCTGCTGAACAGGGAGCCTGATGTGGGCCTTGATCCCAGGACCCTGGGATTAACCTGAGCTGAAAGTAGATGCTTAACTGACTGAGCCACCAGGCACCCCATGATTCAACCACTTGACTCATTATTAATCTGCTCAGATTTTCTCTCCTCATGATTCAATCTTAGTAGGTTATATGTTTCTGGGAATTATACGTTTCTTCTAGGTTATCCAATCTGTTGACATATAATTGTTCATGTAGTAACCTATGAATCTTTGTATTAGTGTGGTATCAGTTGTAACTTCTTCTATTTCATTTACAATTTTATTTATTTAAGGTTTCAATTTTTTTCCTATGTCTAGCTAAAGATTTGTTAATTTTGTTTATCCTTTCAAAAAAACAACTTTTAGTTCTATTGATCTTTTCTATTGTTTTTCTATTCTTTATTTTACTTATTTCTGCTGTGTTATTTCCACTAACTTGGGTCCTGGATTGTTCTTCTTTTTCTAGTTTCTAGAGATGTGAAGGTAAGTTACTTATGTGAGACCTTTTGTTTTCCCCCTTAATGTAGGCATTTATCGCTGTGAAATTCCCTCTTAGAATTGCTTTTCCACATGGTATAAGTTTTGGTGTGTTTTGTTTCCATTTTCACTTGTTTGTACACCTTCTCTTCTTTTTCAATAAATTAAGAGAATCGATTCTCTCATCAGGCACCTGGGTGGCTCATCGCTTAAGTGGCTGCCTTTGGCTCAGGTCATGGTTCCAGGGTCCTGGGATGGAGCTTTGCATGGGGCTCCCTGCTTGGCGGGAAGCCTGCTTCTCCCTCTCCCACTCCCGCTGCTTGTGTTCCCTCTCTCACTGTGTTTTTCTCTCTGTCAAATAAATACATAAAAAACTTTAAAAAAATTTAAGATAATTGATTCTCTCATAGTGATTATCTTTTATTCAAATTTAGGTCTCCATCTTTAGATTTATGTCAATCATGGTTTTAACTGCTATCAGCTAGCTCAGTTGGTAGAGCATGAGACTCTTAACTGCTATCAGCACTTAACTGAATCATCAGATCTTAGAGCTATCTAGAAATTACCACCTCGAATTTCAAAAAGAAAATAGTATTTCTAAAAAAGGATAAATTATGTACAATAGTATGTATATTTGGAGAGGGGAAAAGAAAATAATGAAAAGTGTCCATGTCTTGAAACCCTATTTTAGTAAAGCAGTAGCATCTATATTAATGTATTTTTCTATTATAATATGTAGTGTACCATATGTGTAAGTAATGTAATAATAAAGAATGTCCAATGGAAGCAAAAATGCAAATGAAAATGAACTTTCATGTTGCTGCTGTTTGTTTTTTAGCAAAGATAAGAATAATTTAAGAAACAAGGAAATCAAGAGATGACCTCCTTTTATGGATAAACCTCTGCTTATACCACTTTGCAGGTATGCTTTATAATGCCATTGGGTCTCAGAAAACCCCGAATCCAAAAGCTCTTAATTTTTGGCATACAAAGTGAAGTTTTGGTAAAAGATACAGAGAAAAATCTGTAGCACAGATTCATAGATATCTATGAAGCACCCAATTCATCATGGAAAATCAAGGCATTTGATTTCAATTCAAAATTTGGAGATGTTCTGATTGCTTCTGGAAAATGTTTTTAGATTATAGAAGGGGTTATCTATACATAAATGATCCAATCCTTGTCTCTTTTGGTATTCTAATTTTACTCATTCGTTACCTATCTCATAATTGTGATTCCTTAAACACTTAGGCCCTCAAAAGCCCAGCCTAAACTACGCATAAACAAAGCACCTAGTTGATACCCAAGACCAAATAGTTTATTGTACAATTGACTTAAAGTTGGATTTTTAAAACATGGAAGGCATCATTGAAACCCAAATTGGGGAGCTTGAATAAATGCTATATTAAATACTGTAAGTAGCTCTGAAAATCAAGGCTGCAAACATGGAAAGCAATCAGTCCACTCATAATTACTATGCCACTTGAATTCCAGTAATTTATGGGGAAGGAAAACAAATCTAGTTACTCATCCTCTTCGTGAATGAAATGTGCTCTGCACTACAAATGCAAATTATTATCCCTCATCTAAATCATCGACTAAATGATATTCTATTTCCCAGTCTCATCCTCATGTCACTGACAATGAACAGGCTTAATCTAATGATTAAAAAATGTTCTCTGTTATATTTGAGCTAGAGTTTATTTCAGAGCTGTGTGCTTTAAAATAATATAAGGATTTTATGTTTTTATATCTGTGTAAGAGAATATTAAATGTTCCTATACATTCTCCTTAAGAGGAATGATACAAATATATATTAGCTCCTGCCTAGAGAGCTCAAAATGCACTTCAGAGGGCCAAGATATAAATAGGGCTCCTTGGACCACTACACAGGGAGCAGTAAAAATTCAAAATGATATTATAAGATAAACTCTAAGGGAATACATTAAAGCCTCTTCTTTTTCGAAAAAAATGTGAGACATGTTCTCCTAAAATTACAAATGATGTTTATTATTTTAAGTACTGAAATACTCTTAATTTTTTAGTATCCTGATAGCTTCTGACTGAAGTAATATACATATACCTTTCCTTTACTTTGTAACCACATGAATAATCATATTACATTTTCTTTAGTGATCCAAAATTATGGTTGTAAATGCCAACTGTTATAAAACAGGAAGAAGTATGTTCTTTATATTTAGTAGCTCCTAATGAAAATGTTTTAGTGGTTGCATCTTTTTTTTTCCCTGTCTTTTGATGTGCGGCTTAAGAATTTTCTACTTGTTCTTCTTTGGACTAGGAAATAAGGTATGATGTGGAAGTGGGTGTGTACATACAAATATATGTGTGTGTGTGTGTGTGTGTGTGTGTGTGTGAGTGTGTGAGTGTGTGTGTGTGTGTGTCTATTTGCATGTGTTGGATTCCTTTAGTTCAAGGAACCAAAACACTCAATGTACCTAAAACACTAGAGGATATTTAATTATGATGCCTGTGGAAAGAACAAAGGCAGAAATCTCTCCCAGCTGATTATGCCTCAGGGAATCTAGCAAAAGTAATGCAATAAAAGAAGACTAGAAAGTGGCTTGGGAACTAGAAACTTATTTGGGATATAAAGCAATTCTGGGGACAATTGACCAAATGGACCCCACAGATATGTACAGAATATTCCATTCAACAGTAGCAAAATGTATATTTTTCTGAAGCACAATATGGAACATTCTCCAGGATAGATCACATGGTAAAGTACAAAACAAGTCTTAGTGATTCTAAAATGATTGAAATCATACCAAATATCTTCTCTTACTATAATGTATGAAACTAGTGCTTGGGATACAAAGATGATTATGGTACAGTAACATAACTTAAAATTTATAACTTACAACTTACATAACGTACAACCTAAAAAGTGAGAGAGAAAAGTAAGATGAACTGAGGTTTTAAGTCCTGATTTATGAAGTCTAAACTTTAGGGAATGTCAGGTTTGAAGGTTTTGATAAAGGTGTTAAACACATGAGAGCCTTGCAGAAAGACCGCTCTCTTTCACATTATATTTCCCTTTCCAGCATTCTATTTGGGAAGTGGTGTTTTACATATCACAAACCACTGGTGGTTAAGAAAACAGAAAAGGCCTGGAAGATCATTCTGAGCTTGAAAAAAGTTGTTGAAATTTAGTGTTCTTGGTGATGAATTTGGTTGTGTGCGTTTTTCATTAAGAATCAAAGCATGTGCATCATTCTGCATTGAAGCCAACAGCAGAAGCACAACAGCATCCCCAAGGTGCGGTGACTAATACTTTGAGTAAGGCCTCAGCGTTCCCTTTATAGATCAGGTGTTAATATACACTGACATGCTTGCTCACAGCACTGAAAATTAATACGAACAAAGTGGGCTAAATAAAGTGTCACTCTGAAAATGCAAATGCTTCGGGTAGACTGGGAAACATTTTATGGCTTTCTTTAAAAATATTTTCAGTTCCTTTGAAGATAAAAATATGCTAAAAAACCCTTTAAGATCTTTTAGGGGGTGGTTGTATTTTTTCTTCTACATCTTGTACTGAAGCAAAAACTTTAATTTGTGTTATAATAAACATTTCCAGAAAGGACAGGTTGGGATTAATTCATGACCAAATATTTTTCCAATGACAATCATTTTTGTCTTTCAAAACAATGATATTTGTAATGAAGTACTTTTTACAAAACTGTTTCTCCTTGGTAGTTTAATTATAGATTCAATGGATCTAGTTTAATTATAGATTCAATGGAAGGGATAGAAGTGGTCAGTTAATCAAAACATCTGGACACATAGGAGTTTCATTTTATATTTGTAAAGCAAGATGTTTGGCCACCCAATTTTTGGGAGGACTAGCAGTGACCATTTCATAGATTCATTGAACTGGTAAGGACCTGAGAGATTAACCGAGTAGGGGTTATTCAAAGACCTTTGTAATTCTGGGTAAAGGGGATAAATGCAAACAAACAAACAAACAAACAAACAAAAAACACGTTTATAATTCTGGAACTATTTTTCTTAAAAAATAGATTCATGTTAAAAAAAAGAACTCTTAATTCAGACGCAAAGAGTTTTAATAATGTAACTATTATGTTTTTTCTATGGGCACTGGCCTACGTTTAGTGCAATGGTTAGGAGTGTAGAATATGGCAACTGTCTCTGGTTTAGAACCTTCTCTGGTTTAGAATGTTCTCTTTGACACTTATTTATTGTGTGACCTTGAATAAGTTATATACTTCAGTTTCCTTTTCTGTAAAATGGGGATAATAATAGAACCTATTTAACAGAGTTTTTGTCACTATTAAGTGAGTTCATAGAAAGTGCTTAAAATACTCCTTGCCACATAAAAATTACTATATATGTTTAAGCTGTAATTTTTTATAAATTAATCTTTGCAACATTTCTATAGACAGTGTTTTAATAACTGGGAAGATTGAGGCTTTCAGAAGACAAATAACATGAGAATGTCATTCAACTAATAAGCAAGTCCAGCCAGGCATAGAACACAGTGATTTTCCTGCAAAGTATATATTCTACATGATACTGTTGAGTTTCTCCCTATGTTAACATGTGCCACCCATATTATTATTCATTCAATGCCACTTTAGTTAATATTCAAATTTTATATAAAAGTAGATCATGGTATCATTCTTAGTAGTTAATTTATATTTTTATACTGTTTCAAGCTAGACAAGTGTTATTTCAACTTTTTAAGAGAAAAAAGATATATTACTTTTTTATTGCTGGTATAGAAATTACCACAAACTTAGTAGTTTAACACATTATAATTTTTTTTCTCTTATAATTTTGGAGGCCAGAAGTCTGAAGTAAATTTCACTGGGATAAAGACAAGGTGTTTGTAGGTTGGATCCCTCTGGAAAATTTGTGAGAGAATCTGTTTCCTTGCCTTTTCCAGCCTCTACAGGTCATCTGCTTTCCTGGGCTTATGGCCCCTTTCTCCATCTTCAAAGTATATAGCTCAGATCTTCATTTTCAGTGTCATGTTGCCTTCATTCTTTCTGACCATCTGCCTCCATTTCATAAAGATGATTGTAATTACAGTGGGTCCACCTGGATAATACAAGATACTCTTCCTATATTAAGATCCTTAACTTAATCATATCTGCAAGTTTCCTTTTGCCATCTTCATAGTTTCTGAGGCTTAGTCCATGGACATATTTGGGGGGACATTATTCAGATTAAAACACAAAGTTTGGAATAAGAGATACTTAATTCATATCATTTTGAAAACCTAAATAGCATAAATTTAAAGAACAGAGAGAAAATTTGGATATAACTCTTGATTCCCTTTCATGTTTTGCTCCCTCCACCCACATACTTGCTCACTGAGGCTACTGAAAGATCTGATGTTTGTTAATTATCAATTTTATTGTCAGGAAGATGCCTCCTTAGGATAGAATACTCCTCTAAATATAGCGAAGGATTCATGGCAACAAATATTTGACTATAAATATTATAAGTTTAAAGGAAAGTCATGATAACTTAAATTCCCTTTAATTTTTTTAGCTGAATCAAATTTGAACTACATTTTTCAAAGTGTTTTTCTGAAAAATACACTCAGATGATCACTTCTCCCCATCCCCATATTTTAGGTTTCTGTTTTACAAAACAATGATAACAAAAGGCAATTTTGCTGCAGCTTAGATAAGTTTTATATAATTATATCTGTTGGATAAAGAAAAAAAAAGTGCATCACATTAAATTTATAATTCAAGGTTTCAGGTGTGGTAATCACTTTAAGGCCAGAGTTGAGAACCTAACATGACCATTGAGAGATTAGCTTGCACAGGTGAACCTAAACTAGTCTGGGCTATTCAGTCAATAAAGATAAGACCTGAAAATAGATATAAGATTTATGTATATAAAATCACTTTTGGTATGTATACAGGACCCACAAATATCATCGTCAAATCTTATAACATTAGTAATCTTTCCTTTCCTAAACCATCCCCTTTCCTAAGGTTTAAAATAAATTTTAGGGAAAAAAAAATTAAAGGACTTTCAATAAACCAGCATTTTCAGAGAATGGACTAGTTGACTTGAGTAAATAGTATGATCAATTAAATTTCACCAATTTTCAGTGGCTATTGAACTCAGCATTTCTTCGAATACCTTGATTAATCATACAAAAACTTTGATTATTATTGAGTTCTTATGTGCCATACCATATTATCAAGAAAAACCCAGAGTATGTAATATAATATTACACACTATGGTGGATGAATTTATATAGTATGAGAACACCTAACCTTGAAATTGGCCAGGAGATAGGACTTCATGTAAGTATTGCTTAAAGCTGAGACTTCAAAGGGTAAAAGCAATTGCCTTTATGGAGAAGGGAAGAGTCCATATCATAATCAAAGGCATAGAATAACTTTTGCAGGGAACTCTTATTTGGCAAGAGAGAAGGCTGACAGACTACAAGGCTGACTAGCACTAGGTTGTGAATATATATATATTTTTTTGCTAAGTTAGATAATTTGACTTTCATTTTTAATTCTATGAATTAAAATATGAGGAATAAAATAATCATATCTGTGATTTGAAGAAAAATAAATCTGATAGCATTTCAAGGCTGGATTAGATGAAGAGGTTATATATAGGGAAAACCACTAACTAAATGTGATTTCAGTAATTCAGTTAATAAGTAATAAAGATATTATGTAAGAAAATAGAAATAAGCATGAATAGGGGTAGCAAAAGAAGGATATGGATGCAGATTCAACAAAACATGAAAGTTAAGTAAAAGAGTGGAGGAATTTGTTTCAGTTAGATGATAATGTAGTCACTAAAATGGAGACTATAACAGGCAGATTTTGTAAAAAAGGATAATGAATTAGTGTTTAGACTAATTTGGTGGTATGCCTATGGGATATTTCAAGGGAAATATCGTCTATATAGTTGGATATATTGGCCTGGAGGTCAGAAGAAAGTTCTCGGATGAATATACACACAGATGTGTGTGTGTGTGTGTGTGTGTGTGTGTGTTTAAGAGATGTGCACAAAGAATTGAGGCCATAGGTATGATTAGATATGATTAGATTTGTCCAAGGACAGTAAGAAGAATAAGACGTTTTAGGATGGAGGTCTAGAGAATACTGCCCTTCAGTGGAAATAAGGAAGGAAGGGAGGAAGGAAGGAAGGAAGGGAAAAAGGAAGGAAGGAGGGAAGAGAAAAAGGAAGGTGGGAGGAGAAAATGGAGGAAGGAATGAATGAATGAAGGAATGAAGGAAGGAAGGGAGAGAGGAAGGAAGGGTGGGAGGGAGGGAGGGAAAGAGAGATGCTGCTGAGAGGTCTAAAATATCACAGGGTTAGCCTAAGGTCTAGTCAAATAGGAAAAAATAGGGGCATATCTTTAGGACATAAAGCAAGCATTGTGGCAACTTCTACTCTCATTTTCTAACCCTGAAGTAGCAAATTCAATTGCCTATGGGAGCCAGGCAGGTAGTTTAATGAGAAGTTTGAGTGTAGAGTAATGACGGGACTGTCATATGCCAGAGAACACATGGTATGCAAGCTGCTATGTAGGTCCTGCCTATTATTGCCCTCTGGGAATTTGGGTCAATGTTGCCAGGTATTTGGCTTTTTTAAGAAAAACTGTAACTCTGTATTTTTATATGAAATCTGCCAAATTTAAAATGTTCAAAGGCTCATAAAAAGTATCTAGAGATTTTTTTCAGCCTACAGGCTGCCAGTTTGCAACATTTGCCTCAGCATCCATGACAGAAACAATTCTGGGCCAGGAAGAGCACCGGTTTCCCTCACTGTTATAATCTTCCATGTTCATATGCATGAGTCGGTTCTCTGCCTTGATGAGTACTGTGATGTTCTGTGATAATGTTTAAAAGTTGGCAACTGGAAAAATTAAGAAGGAGCTCATGAAAACAGATATTTTAATCAATGTCTAGGACTGTTCTTGTAAATTTTGCTAGCAACTGTTATGTAAGAACTTGATGTCTCTAAATAGGCTATTCATATATATTTTATCATTCAAACTTGGGCACATTTCAGGTAAAAAGGGGTTCTCTCAGGAGGAGGTGTAAAGGGAGGTAGAAAGTTTAATTCAGTGTTCTTAAGTTAAATGGAATTCATTTTATCAAAATCACTTAATCTTCATTTTTTATCTTGAGGGTATGTCATGAGCATTTCATTATTTTTAAGTCTCACTTGCTACTTATGTCACTTATTTGGAGCAAGAGCAATTTTACTATGTACCAATTAGTGGCTTCTTCTGTTTGGGAACATACAATCTACATAAACTTAGAATAGGAATAAATAATTAGGTTATAACTCTTCACTGGTAGCACAAAACAATTTTCTCAATTATAAGTTGAGCTTCAAGCATTGCTCCTTTTTTGTATGTAAAAGGCCATTTAATTAGTAAGACTAATTTTCTCTAGCTTTACATCAAGACCTACTGTTTGGCTTTAAGTTCAAAACAGATGATAAGTATATAGATAGATAGATAGATAGATTGATTGATTTTTTCAAGGGAATGAAATAGAATTGGTTTTGAAAGGAGTCAAGATAGTGGAGGAGTAGGGGGACCCTAAGCTTGTCTTGTCCTTCCAACACAGCTAAATAGTTATTAAATCATTCTGAACACCCAAGAAATCAATCAGACATCTAAGAGAATAAGAACAAGTAGAAAGGCAACACTTTTTGGAAGGTAGGAAGTATGGAGAGTTGAATTAGGGGAGATATAACTATGAATATGGCAGTAGGGAGGGACCCTGTTTATGTTGGCTACCACAAAGTATTGCAAGTGATGGAGTACAAAATATGAACTTTTAGAAGTCTGTTACCATGGGGGATGTGCCTGGCTTAAAGGTGCTCAGGTGGTGTGTGGGGTAGAATTCCAGGAGTGGCCACATGGTCTGAGGATCCCCTGGTTTGGAAGATCAGGTGGTGCCAATTGGCTGCAGTGTTCCCAGGCATAAGAGCAGGAAAGCTGGCTGGGGCAGTCAGCATTGGTGCTAGTTTTCTGTTCTGTTTTACCATAAACTGTGAACTGCTGAACAATTTTGTGCCTGCTTTCCTTGCACCAGCCAGCAAATGGCAAGGGTGTGGCAAGACCCTCCTCTGGAGGAACAGTGCAAGTCCATGCCCTGGGAGTCCCTAAAATTTGGAGTTTTGAAATTTAGTCACACACCTGATAAAAAAGCTTGGATGCAGGCAGCTTGAGCACAGGGTTTAGATGGAAACTTAGGACACAAGAGGGTTGATTGACTGCTTTTCTGTGATGATTTGCTGAAGAGTAGGGGGGGTATGAACCTCCAGCTCCAGGGCTAGAGAGTGGGGTGCAGCCATATACATCCTACCCGTCAATGCTGAATGCCTTCAGGGAGCAAAACAGTGCCACCTAGTGGGTACTGGAATTGCTTACACCAAGCCCTGCCCCTACACGGTGGAGGCATATTTCTCTGAAACAAGTTAGCCTGACAATCAGGCCACAGGCCCCATCCCCAGAAGACCAGAACAAACAACTAACTCACACCAGTTCTGCTGAATAGGGTGCTGCAAAACTTCAGCTCTGGAGGAAATAGGCTATACTGTCCTTTTTACTTTTATCCTTCATTTTTATTATTATTTTTCATTTACTTTATTCTTTCAATTCCTTTTTAAAAATTTTATTATTAACTTTTTCATTTTATTTTTATAAACATTTTATAAATATGCTTTAATTTTTGTTTATTTCATATATATTTATATTCATGTATATTTCATATATACATATATATTTATATTCATATATATTTCTCATATATATATATATATATATGTATTTGTGATCCTTTAACTAGCAGATGAAAACACCCACGAACTAGTTGTTTGTTTGCTTGTTTGTTTGTTTTTCTCTTTCTTCTTTTCTTTTCTGGACATAATGACAAGACAGAGAAATTCATTCCAAAAGAAAGAACAAGGAGTAGAATTCAAGGCTGGGGATTTAATCAATATAGTTATAAATAAAATGTCTGAACTCGAATTTAAAATGATTGTAAGGATACTAGCTGTGCTTGAAGTAAGCATAAGGGATATCTAGAGAATCTCTTATAGAGAATCTATAATCTCTTATAGCTAGAGAATCTCTTATAGCAGAGATAAAATAACTAAAATCTAGTCAAGTCAAAATTTAAAATGCTGTAACCAAAATGCAAACATAAATGGAAGATGAAAAATGAGGATGGTTGAAGCAGGAGTGAATTAGTGACACAGTAGTTAAAATTATAGGAAATAATGAAGCTGAAAAAAAGAAGGAAAGAAAAATAATGATCATGAAGGTAGAATTAGGGAACTCAGAGACTTATTAACACATAACATTTGTATCATAGGAATCCCAGAAGATGAAGAGAGAAAAAGGGGCATAATATTTATTTGAACAAAGTATAACTATAATTTGAACAATTATAGGAAATCATCCTTTCCTAATCTGGGGAAAGGCACAGATGTCAAGATCCATGAAGCACAGACTTCCCACAGAATTCAACAAAAACTGACTATCACTAAATTCACAAACTACACAATAGACTGGGGAAGAATCCTGTAAACAGCAAGGGAAAAAAAAAAAAATATATATATATATATATAGTCCTTAACTTACAAGGAAAGACAGTTTAGGCTCACAGCAGATCTGTCCACACAAATTTGGCAGGCCAGAAGAGAGTGGCAGGAAATATTAACATGCTGAATAGGAAAATTATGTAGCCAAGAATTCTTTATCCAGCAAGGCTGTTATTCAGAACAGAAAGAGGGATAAAGAGTTTCCCAGTCAAACAAAACCTAACTTTAACCCTAACCACTAAACCAGCCCTGCAAGATATTTTAAGGGGGACTCTTTGAGTGGAGAAAAAAGACCAAAAGCAATAAAGACTAGAAAGGACCAGAGAACATAACCAGAAACACCAACTCTACAGGTGACACAATGACACTAAATTCATATCTTTCAATAATTACTCTGAATGTAAATGGACTAAATGCTCCAATCAAAACACATAAGGTAGCAGAATTGATTAAAAAAAAAAATAAGATCCAGCTACATGCTGCCTACACAAGACTCATTTCAGACCTATAGTCACTTGCAGACTGAAAGTGAGGAGATGGAGAACCATCTGCCATGTTAATGGACATCAAAAAAAAAAAAATAACCATACTTATATCAGACAAACTAGATTTTAAAACAAAGACTATAACAAGAGATGAAGAAGGGTATTATATCATAACTAAGGGGTCTATCCATCAAAAAGATTTAATAATGGTAAATATTTATGCCCCCACCTTGGGAGCACCCAACTATATAAATCAATTAGTAATAAACTTAGAGAAACTCATTGATAATAATAAATAATAGTAGAGGATTTTAACACCACACTTACAGAAATAGGCAGATCATCCAAGCAGAAAATCAACAAAGAAAAAAGGGCTTTGAATGACACACTGGATCAGAGGTACTTAACAGATATATTCAGAACATTTTCATCCTAAAGCAGTAGAATACACATTCTTTTCAAGTACATAGGTAACAATCTCCAGAATAGGTCACCTACTGGGTCACAAATCAGCCATAAAGTACAAAAAGATTGAGATGATACCATGTATATTTTCAGACCACAACACTGTAAAACTTGAAGTCAATCACAAGAAAGAATTTGGAGAGACCTCAGTTACATGGAGGTTAAAGAACATCCTATTAAAGAATGAATGGGTCAACCAGGAAATTAAAGAAATTTAAAAAAATATAGGGAAGCAAATGAAAATGAAAACATGACAGTCCAAAACCTCTGGGATGCAGGAAAGGAAATCCTAGGAGGGAATACATTGCAATACAGGCCTACCTCAAGAAGCAAGAAAAGACTCAAATACGCAACCTATCCTTACACCAAAAGGAGCTAGAAAAAGAACAGCAAATAAAGCCTAAAGCCAGCATAAGGGAAATAATAAAGGTTAGAGCAGAATTATACAATATAGAAACAAACAACAATAACAACAACAACAACAACAAAATAATAGAAAAAACTGATGAAACTAAGAGCTGGTTCTTTGAAAGAATTGGTAAAACTGATATACTCCTAGCCAAACGTAACAAAAAAAGAAAGGACTCCAGTAGATAAAATCATGAATGGAAGAGGAGAAATCACAACCAACACCACAGAAATATGAACAATTATAAGAGAATACCATGAAAAATTATATGCCAAAAAACTGGGCAACCTGGAAGAAATGGACAAATTCCTGGAAACTTACAAACCACCAAAACTGAAACAGGAAGAAATAGAAAATTTTAGTGGGCCCATGACAAAAAAGAAATTGAATCTGTAATCAATACTCTCCCAACAAAATTCCTGGGCCAGATGGTCTCCCAGGGGAATTCTACCAGACATTTAAAGAAGAGTTAATGCCAATTCTTCTCAAACTGTTCCAAAAAAAGAAAAAAAGAAATGGTAGGAAAACTTCCAAATTAATTCTATGAAGCCATCATTACTTTTATTCCAAAAAGAGACAAAGACCCACTAAAAAGGAGAATTACAGACTAATACTCTGATAAGCATGGATGCAAAAATTCTCAATAAAATGTTAGCAAATTGAATTTAATAATACACTAAAAGACTTACTCACCAAAATCAAGTGGGATTTATTCCTGGGCTGCAGGGTTGGTTCAGTATTCACAAATCAATCAATGAGATTCACCACATTAATAAAAGATATGATCCTGTCAATAGATACAGAAAAAGCATTTGACAAAATACAGCATCCTTTCTTGATAATACCCTCAACAAAGTAGGGATAGATGGAATACACCTCGACATCATAAAGGAAGTATATGAAAGACCCACTGCTAATATCATCCTCAAAGGGGAAACCTGAGAACATTTTCTCTACTGTCAGGAACAAGACAAGGATGTCCATTCTCACCATTACTACTTAACACAGTACTGGAAGTCTTAACTTCAGCAATCAGAAAATAAAAAAGAAATTAAAAGGCATCAGAATCAGCAAGGAAGATGTCAAGCTTTCACTATATTCAGATGGTATGATACTCTATGTAGAAAACTTGAATGACTTTCCCCCCAAATTTTTGGAGCTAATACATGAATTCAGCAAAGTTGCATGATATAAAATCTATGTGCAGAAATCTGTTGCATTTCTATAAATCAGTAATGAAGCAGCAGAAAGAGAAATCAAGGAACCAATCCTATTTGCAATTACACCAAAAACCATAAGACACCTAGGAATAAACCTAACCAAAGAGGTAAAAGATTCGTACTCCGGAAACTATAAAACACTTATGAAAGAAATTGAAGAGGATGCAAAGAAATGGAAAAAGCATTCCATGCTCATGGATTGGAATAACATTGTTAAAATGTCTATACTACCCAAAGAAATCTACATATTTAAGGCAATCCCTATCAAAATACCACCAGCATTTTTCACAGATGTAGAACAAACAATCCTAAAATTTTCATGGAACCACAAAAGACTCCCAATAGCCAAAGCAATTCTGAAAAAGAAAAACAAAAGTGGATGCATCACACTTTTCAATTTCAAGCTATATTACAAAGCTGTAGTCATCAAGACAGGATGGTACTGGCACAAAAACAGACGTATAGATCAATGGAACAGAAAAGAGAACACATAAATGGACCCATAACTCTATGACTAACTAATCTGCAACAAAACAGGAAAGAATATCCAATGGAATCAAAGACAGTCTCTTCAACAAATAATGTTGGGAAAACTGGAGAGCTAGGTGAAGAAGAATGAAACTGAACCAGTTTCTTACACCATACACCAACAAAAAATTTCAGATGGATGAAAGACCTAAATGTGAGATAGGAAACCATCAAAATTGTAGAGGAGAACACAGGAAGAATCTTCTTTGACCTTGGCTATAGCAACTTTTTACTAGACATGTCACCAGAGGCAAGGGAAGCAAAAGCAAAACTGAACTATTGGGACTATGTCAATATAAAAAGCGTTTGCACATCAAAGGAAACAATCAGGAAAATTAAAGGCAACCTATGGAATGGGATAAGATATTTTAAAAATTAACAATACACACTAAAATTAACAATAGAAGATATAACAGTTGTTGGCAAGGATATGGAGACAGGGGAACACTCATGCTCTATTAGTAGTGATGCAAACTGGTGCAGTCACTCTGAAGAACAGTGTGGAGGTTTCTCAAAAAGTTTAAAACAGAACTACCCTGCAATCCAACAATTACACTACTAGGTATTTACCCAAAGGATACAAAAATATAGATTTGATGGGGTAAATGCATGCCAATGTTTATAGCAGTATTATCAATAATAGCCAAATTATGGAGGAGGCCAATGTCCATTAACTGATGAATGGGTAAAGAAGATGTGGTATATATTACTCAGCCATCAAAAAATGAATCTTGCTATTTGCAATGACATGGATGCAGCTTGAGTGTATTATGCTAAGCAAAATAAGTCAGTCGGAGAACAACAAATATCATATCATTTCACATACATGAAATTTAAGAAGTAAAACAGATGAACATAGGGGAAGGAGTAAAACAAAAAAAGGAAAGATGAAAACTAACCATAAGACTCTTAACAATAGAGAACAAACAATGTTTATGGAGGGATTGGGGGGGATAGGTTAGAGGGTGTTAAAGAAGACATTCATCGTGATGAACACTGGGTGTTGTATGTAAGTGATGAATCACTAAATTCTAATCCAGAAAACAATATTGCACTGTCCATTAACTGAAAAATTTTAAAAAGAAGAAGTAGAGTTGGTTTTCAATATATTAATGATAAGCCTTTTGTGTACCTTTGTTCCTAAAATGGCTGTTATGTGTACCCACATTTTATATCCCACAATGAAGATGCCAAAAAATCATCCATTCACATGGGCGTTGCTGATTATTCTCTGCTGAACTATATTGGAATAGATTTTAGGAGAGGAAAACAAAATGTAATAATCCCATATCAGATATGCTGCAAGGAATTTGATATCAAAAGTGTTTCGGAACTGGTTATAAGGAATACTCCATTTAACATGCTCTATTTGAAAGAGTTGGACAGGCGTCTGCATGGCTCAGTCAGTTAAGAATCCAGCTCTTGATTTCCACTCAGGTTCTAATCTTAGGGTCATGGGACCAAGTTCCATGGCAGGCTTCATGCTTAGGTTCAAGATTCTTTCTCTCTCTCTGCCCCTCCCCCTCCTCTCTTTCTTTCTCTAAAATAAATAAATAAATCTTAAAAATAAAAAAGAAAGGTTTGGGAAATAGTAGGGAAAACATATTACTTGGGAAAATGCAAAAGTAAGTAAGTAAATAGATAAATATTTCTTACTGCCATATTGTTACTGCAAGCATGAATCATGGAATTCATCAAGTAAGGAGGTTTTAAAGTGCATGTGTGGGACACCTTTTAAAGTCTCATAAATACTTCGATTTTTCTAAAGGTAATATTTGGGTATTTTTAAGATAACTTTTGGTGTCAAGTGTTATCAATGGCCTTTACTGTATAAAATGGCCTTTGGGATTTTTCAGAAGAGGAATTTGATAAAATCAGAAGACTAGTTTGTGGAAGAGTTAGAAGTAAAATTCAGGGCTCTATATTCTAAGCCCAGTATATTTTCAACTATATGTTTTTATGTGCAACCATTTTTTTATACTATAAACATTATTACAACAGCCAGGAATCAAGGGAAGAAATCTTTGGACATTTAAATTAGTGTGGCATTTTATGAAGAAGTTCATTAATTGTAGCGTAGTATACCTAGATGGAATTACTAAGTTTAAATTACCATTAAGACACACACACCATAAATACATGCCTACACATTTTATCTGGTGGTGTTCACCTTCAGCATATACTCTGACTGCAATTGTTATTTAGGGACTACTTAGTGCTTATTTCTATTTTTATCCTGGAGGGATATTTAACTTGGTGCTTGTCTTGGTAAGCGGTTCCTAGGGACAAATATCTTTTTAGAAGTCCTGAATCTAAAATTCTGTCTCCTAAAAAGGTATCTATTCTTAACAAGGATTTGATTTGTTTATTAGACTCTCTCCTGAAGTATTGAAAAATTCTGGACTTTTATATAAAAAGTGGAAGTTACAACCTGATTATGACATAGCAGTTTGTATTCAGACACAAAAACTTTGTTTGAAAGGTATGATTAAGAGTACCACATTGCAGGGTACCTGGGTGGCTCAGTGGGTTAAAACCTCTGCCTTCGGCTCGGGTCATGATCCCGGGGTCCTGGGATCAAGCCCCACATGGGGCTCTCTGCTCAGCGGGGAGCCTGCTTCTCCCTCTCTCTCTGCCTGCCTCTCTACATACTTGTGATCTCTGTCTGTCAAATAAATAAATGAAATAAAAAAAAAGAGTACCACATTGCTACATATTTGCAAGGGATTGTGAATTTCTTATGTATTAGTGGTTTAGCCATAAATGCTGGGGTACTTCTAAACTACACCTGTTTGAACCCCATAAGGAGGTGCTATATAATTATTTCTCATGTAAGAATCTGGTCTATACTCTCTATACAAACTCACTCCTTTATTTAAGGGATGAAAGTGCCTGCTTATGGCTCCACTTCTGGGACTAGAAAGTTACTCTTTAATTAAGTTAATAAAATAATTATGAATTATAAATTAATTATAAAATATAAACATAAAATAGTTATAAATTAATATAAAACATATAGAAAACAGTGATTATATAATCATGATTTTCTCATTACACTAAACAATGAGAATTGCATACTGTTTGGATTTAAATTTAAGCTTGATTATTCATACATAAATAAGAACTATGTAATGAACTTGGAAAGCTCTTGTTTGAGTTTGGGTATCTGTGTCTTTTTGTTTTTTATTAAAGTATAGTTGACATACAATGTTACATTAGTTTCGGGTATATAATGTAGTGATTTGATACATCTATACCTTATGCTGTGCCCACCATGAGTGTAGCTACTAGCTGTCACCGTACAACACTCTTAGAATACTATTGACTATATCCCCTATGTTGTGCCTTTCATCCCCATGACTTGCTCATTCCATAAGTGGAATCCTGTATCTCCTACTCTCCTTGACCCACTTTTGCCCCTCTGCTCTCCCCTTTCATCTCTGGTAACCCTAAGTTTGTTCTGTGTATTTGTAGGTCTGTTCTGTTTTTTTTTTTGTTTGTTTGTTTTGGTTTTTAGATTCCACCTATAAGTAAAGCCACATATAGGTGAAATTGTATGGTATTTGTCTTTCTCTGACTTATTTCACTTAGCACAATACCTTCTAGGTCCATCTATGTTGTACAAATGTCAATATCTCATTTTTTATAACTGAGTAATATTCCGTTATGTGTGTGTGTACATGTGTGTTTGTATACCACATCTTCTTTATCCATCCATCTGTTGATAAGCACTTGGATTGCTTCTATATGTTAGCTATTGTAAGTAATGCTGCAGTAAATATGGGGTGTAAATCTTTTCAAATTAGTGTTTTCCTTGTGGGTAAATATCCAGTAGTGGAATTACTGGATCATATGGTATTTCTATTTTTAATTTTTTAAAGATTTATTTATTTATTTGACAGAGAAATCATAAGTAGGCAAAGAGGCATGCAGAGAGAGATGGGGAAGAAGGCTCCCTGCTGAGCAGAGAGTCTGATGCAGACCTCGATCCCAGGACCCTGAGACCATGACCTGAGCCAAAGACAGAGGCTTAACCCATTGAGCCACCCAGGCACCCCATTCTTATTTTTTTTTAGATGTGGTTTAGATTCATAATGATTTTACTTTTCAGGGATAAAGAAGAAGCATGAGTTAAAGATGAATAACAAGTTTCTGGCTTTAGTTCTCATGGATGCCTCAATAATTTACTGAGCATCAATTATGTGTAAAACATTGCACTAGGTTCTGTGTATACTGAGACAGTGGAAACAACATGTTCCTGTTTCATGGGTTCCCTCAGCTAAGATAGAGAGACTGACAGACAGAGAGACAGAGAGAGAAATAAACAATGGACTATAACATAATATGATAAAATATAGAGGCATCTTAGTGCCTTAGAAACATGGACACGTGAGTGATTAATTTTGCCTGGTTTTCCAGGGGTAGTGTGGGATGAATATCAAGAAAAACTTCACAAAGGAGGTATTTGAACTAGAGCTTAGAGGTTAGTAAAGAGAGAGGAGAAGGGAAGGGAACACAAGAGCATGAGAGGATTTATCTTAATAACTTCATTTATTTATTTATACTCCTTCTCATTCCACAAAGTATTTGAAGTAGTTCACAAACTACAAAAAGTGTTAAGTGTTTTGAGAGTAATAAATAGTCTAGTGTGGTTAGAAAATTGGATGCATGATGGTACATCAAAGTTTGAAGAGAATAATTCAGGATGTGCTCATGAAGATTTATGTGCTGTGTTAGGAGGTTAAATTTTCTTCTACCATGACTTCATGCTGAACATCTTGTTAAGTATAAATGCATTAATTGGATTAAAAAGGCTAATTAAACCCCAAAACAAAAATAGAAGCAACATATATCTTTTATCACTACTTTGCAGAGGATAAAATTGTACTTGTATTTATTCATTAAATAAATAAATATTTAACAATACATTAGAACCTCATTAGTCATAATAAGATAAATATGATTATTACAGTTGAGGTGGAAATAATCTAATAGAAAATATAATTATTAAACTGATAATCCAACAAAGTAATTAGTTAGATTTGTGTAAAGTGCTAGAAAAGAAAAATTGAGGTTGTTATAACAGCATTTAAAATGGGGAACTTAACCTAGTCAGGGAAGTAAAGGAAGTGATAATTAAGGTAATTAGTTCAAGTGATGATGAATCTTCTGTGGTACATGAAAATGCCAGTGTTATAGGGAAAAGGTAAACAGCATTTGTGCATGTGTGTGTGTTCATCTATTTATCCAACATAAACTGAAGTACTACTAGGTAGTATGAGAAAAACAGGAAGAAATAATGTAACACTGCTTCTATAAATTCCCTTTTCACTTAATAGTTTATGAACTATTCTTTTTTTACATTTAATTTAATTTTATTTTATTTTCAGTGTTCCAAAATTTATTGTTTATGCACCACACCCAGTGGTCCATGCAATATGTGCCCTCCTTAATACCCATCACCAGGCTCACCCAACCGCCCCATCCCCTTCCCCTCCAAAACCCTCAGTTTGTTTCTCAGAGTCCACAGTCTCTCATGGTTTGTCTCCTGCTCCAATTTCCCCCCAACTCACTTCTCCTTTCCATCTCCCAATGTCCTCCATGTTATTCCTTATGCTCCACAAGTAAGCAAAACCATATGATAATTGACTCTCTCTGCTTGACTTATTTCACTCAGCATAATCTCTTCCAGTCCTGTCCATGTTGATACAAAAGTTGAGTATTCATCCTTTCTGATAGAGGCATAATACTCCATTGTATATATGGACCATATCTTCTTCATCCATTCGTCCATTGAAGGACATCTTGGTTCTTTCCAGAGTCTGGCGACTGTGGCTATTGCTGCTATAAACATTGGGGTACAGATGGCTCTTCTTTGCATTACATCTGTTTGAATGAAAAGGGAGAGATCACGACCAACACCAAAGAAATAGAAACAATTGTCAGAAATTATTATCAACAGTTATATGCCAATAAGTTAAGCAACATAGAAAAAAATGGATGCATTCCTGGAAACCTATAAACTTCCAAAACTGAATCAGGAAGAAATTGACAACCTGAATAGAACAATATCTAGTAACAAGGTTGAAGCAGTGATCAAAAATCTCCTGAAAAACAAGATCGCAGGACCTGATGGATTCCCTGGAGAATTCTACCAAATATTTAAGGAAGAAATAACATCTATTCTCCTGAAGCTGTTTCAAAAAATTGAAAGAGAAGGAAAACTTCCAGACTCTTTTTATGAAGCCAGCATTACCCTGATGCCCAAACCAGGCAAAGACCCCGCCAAAAGGGAGAATTTCAGACCAATATCCCTGATGAATATGGATGCTAAGATTCTCAACGAGATCCTAGCTAGTAGGATCCAACAGTACATTAAAAAGATTATCCACCATGACCAGCTGGGTTTTATCCATGGGATGCAAGAGTGGTTCAATATTCACAAATCAATCAATGTGATAGAACAAACCAATACAAGAAGAGAGAAAAAGCACGTGGTCCTCTCAATTGTTGCAGAAAAAGCATTTGACAAGATACAGCATCCATTCCTGATTAAAACAATTCAAAGTGTAGAGATAGAGGGAACATTCCTCAACTTTATAAAATCTATCTATGAAAAATCCACAGTGAATATCATCCTCAATGGGGAAAAGCTGACAGCCTTCTCTTTGAGATCAGGAGCATGACAAAGGATGCCCACTCTCACCACTCTTGTTCAACATAGTACTACAAGTCCTAGCAACAACAATCAGACAACAAAAAGAAATCAAAGGTATTCAAATTGGAAAAGAAGTCAAACTGTCTCTCTTTGCAGATGACATGATACTTTATATGGAAAACCCAAAAGACTCCACCCCCAAACTACTAGAACTCATACTGCAATTCAGTAATGTGGCAGGATACAAAATCAATGTACAGAAATCAGTTTTTTTCTTATACACTAACAATGAAAGTACAGAAAGGGAAATTAGAGAATCAACTCCATTTACTATAGCACCAGAACCATAAGATACCTGGGAATAAACCTAACCAGAGAGGTAAAGGATCTGTACTCAAGGAACCACAGAACACTCATGAAAGAAATTGAAGAAGACACAAAAAGATGGAAGAGCTTTCCATGCTCGTGGATCAGAGGAATAAACATTGTTAAAATGTCTATACTGCCTAGAGCAATCTACACTTTCAGTGCCATCCCAATCAAAATTCCACTGGCATTTTTCAAAAAGCTGGAACAAACAATCCTAAGTGTATGGAACCAGAAGAGACCCCGAATTGCTAAGGAAATGTTGAAAAAGAAAAGCAAAACTGGGGGCATCACATTGCCTGATTTCAAGCTTTACTACAAAGCTGTGATCACCAAGACAGCATGGTACTGGCACAAAAACAGACAGATAGACCAGTGGAACAGAGTAGAGAACCCAGATATGGACTCTCGACTCTATGGTCAAATATTCTTCGACAAAACAGGAAAAAAATATACAGTGGAAAAAAGACGGTCTCTTCAATAAATGGTGCTGGGAAAATTGGACAGCTATGTGTAGAAGAATGAAACTTGACCGTTCTCTTACACCATACACAAAGATAAACTTGAAATGGATAAAAGACCTCAACATGAGGCACGAATCTATGAACTATTTTTTTTTAATTTTTTATTTCTTTTCAGCGTAACAGTATTCGTTTTTTTTTTCACCACACCCAGTGCTCTATGCAATCTGTGCCCTCCCTAACACCCACCACCTGGTCCCCCCAACCTCCCACCCCCCACCCCTTCAAAACTCTCAGGCTGTGAACTATTCTTTTTTAATCAGACACTTGTTCTACTACTCCCACAAAATAAGATTCTGCTAATAAATATCCTTAAACTTCTCTGACATAGATGATAACACTAGGACTGTCTTTTTCTAAGAACCATGGCCTTTTAGGGGAATTAGTAGACTGGTAAGGAAGAGAGAGAACTCTCTTGTTTATGGATTCTAAAGTGATTTTATTAACAACAAACCATAGGAATTAAGATTCCCCTTGCCCAGCTCCAAAGGCTCAATTTTGAACAAAGCATATGTGATTAAAATAACCACAAGAACAGTAGCAACAGCAACTCCTTTCATGATAATATCCTTCGAACTTCTCCAAGTTTTAGCTCTTATCTATCACTATTACAATGCGAAGTGATAAGTCTAAAGACCCTTTACTTGGCTTTCTGCTGCTAATTCAGTGAGAGATGCCCCCATCTATCTCTTCTGACACTTTTTTGACTTGGAGACTCAGCATCTTGTGTTCCAGAATAAACCTCAAACTACTAAGGAGTCCATGTTTTTATTTTATTTTATTTTATTTTATTTTATTTTATTTTATTTTATTTTATTTTATTTTCAGCGTAACAGTATTCATTGTTTTTGCACCACACCCAGTGCTCCATGCAATACGTGCCCTCCCTAATGCCCACCACCTGGTTCTCCCAACCTCCTACCCCCCGCCCCTTCAAAACCCTCAGGTTGTTTTTCAGAGTCCATAGTCTTTCATGGTTCACCTCCCCTTCCAATGTCCCTCAACTCCATGTTTTAATTGACATTTAATTATGCCATATAAAGAGTATAATTGGGTCTTGCCCCATGTCCAGCAGCAATAGAAGTGTCTAGATTATATATAGCAACTAGAACAAAAAGTTAAGGTGGGATATTCTGAAGAACAGTGAATGCAAATCATCAATGAGTGGTAAGGAACACCAGAGTTTATATTACCCAGTTCTGTCTAAAATGACCTGTAACAAAAATAGGATAAAGCAAGGCTCAAAAGGCATAATGATTTCCCAGAGGTTAGCTCTCCAGTAAGTTGTTCAGCCTAGTGTTGAAAGTCGGTGTCTCAAGTATATGACAAATACTTATTTTTCCATCACTACCATCTAAGTCCCTATTCCAAAAGGAAAGTTGAAGTTTGGCTGGGGAGACAAGACATGCACATAAATAACCAGAGTATAAAGTGCAGTGTGAGAGATACAGATAGAGTGATATTATACTGACTTCTTTTCAATGGAATCTCATAGAGGCTTTTATGAAGGAAAAGGAATATGTTATGTTGAGCTTCCATTCATGGCAAGGGAGTGATCTCTTTTGGCATAAAGCATGCTTCAGTACTTGAACCTCAGGGGAAAGAACATAAAGGTAAATAGGTGCCAAGGATGGCTTTGCTGTTTTTACTTTATTTATTTTATTTTTAAAGATTTTATTGGCAGCTTGAGCTGAGTTCTGAGACTTCTACTTGACAAAACTTCTACTAGCTTAGTTGCATTTGGGACAATTTACTATGTGATAAAAATTGTCATTTGTAAATGCTTTTTCTGTCAGTAGAGGCTAAGGATTTCATTACCACCAAAATGCCTGTCTCAGTGTAAAGGTCAGAGGCATGTTGGAGAAAATGCTCATATATTTAACTGTCACAAAACTGTTCTCTTCCCACAACCTCTAGAACAAGTACTCTCTGAGGGTTCTCCATTTATTGCACATAGAATTAATGTGGACACTTGGTTATAGAAGATACTAACACTTTAAATTTGATGCATTTTTCATTGGTGGAAAGAGATGGAGAGAGAACTGTAATTTGCACATTCTTAATGTTTATGGGAAAAAAGAGTGGGGATGTGTGGGAAGTGAGAGACAGGAACGGGACAAAATGTTTCTGCCCAGGTCACATTTCCTGCCAACCTCTTTATTCAGCCCAACTCAGGCATTGGCACTTTGTGGAACTTAAATAATTAATAAGACTTCCCAACAGGACAACAAACCAACCTGAACCACGACAGAATGTTACAGGTTACTGTCTAGAGTAAGAGCAAATGTCCGCAGAGAGCTATAATGACAAGAAATAGCAGAGAGGGCTTAAAATGACATCAGTGAGATACTGAATAGAAGAAAAAGAAAGGAGTCACCATGTTTTTGTTGGGATAGCCTGTTTGTGCAGGGATAGTTTAGATTTTAGGTAATCAGAACAAATAGAAACACTTATTAAGCACCTAGATATTACAGAAGTAATGCAGCCCCTTCAACTCTCGTAGGGTTCCCTGCTTATATGACATAGGGAGCCTATGAACCTAGCTGTGCTTATACAAAGGTGTGCCTTATTTTCTTCAAGTTTTTTTTTTTTAACAAGTATCCTTTAGGTGGAAGGAGAGTATGCCTATAAATTTAGTTTCATGTATGTGGTAATAAAGCATGACCTAATTTGGGAACATCTCTTAATATTCTTCTATGTGTACAATAGAATCCAGTTATTCCAGGAATTGCTTCCTGGAGCAAAACAAGGAAAAAGTTGAGCCAGTTGGAAAATGACCTTTGTGTTCAGCTAAAAATATGGATTCAGATTTGGAGATAATAAAAACATGATCTAAAAACAGAAAATAAGTTAGTGGCTACATGACACTATTATCTGGAATCAGCATAACCAAGTCCTGAATTTCAAATTCAGTGCTACAGATAAGGAAGAGAGGAGGATTATGGATAGGCAAAAGTCACCATTGGTGAAGGAAACACACACACCCACACAAACCCACACACACACCCACATGAGGTGGAGACACTTGTTAAAAGTTGAGATTCTTCTACATGATTCACTTTGTAAATCAATTAATAATATGTGAGATGACTGTTTTCTTGTCTTTAGGTTTTTATCAAACATTACCATTCAATTACATTAACATGGACTTTAACATCTCTCTGAGTCTCTTATTGCTGTTATAATGAGTTTGTACAAATTTATGGCTTAAAAATATAAATTTGTTATCTTTCAGTTCTGGAAGTCAGAAGTCTAAATGGGACTCGCTGAGCTAAAATGAAGGTTTCAACAGGGCTGTGTTCCATCTGGAGGCTCTAGAGGAGAATTTGTTTCTTTGTCTTTTTCATCTTCTAGAGATTGAATGCATTCCTTGACTCCTAAACACTCCCCTGGTCTTCAAAACCAGCAGCATTAGCATCTTCAAATCCCCTGTTGACTCTTCCTTTTCTATCACCCTCTTCCACTTTAAAGGACCCTTGTGATTATATTGAGTGTACCCGAATAATTTAGGAAAATCTGCTTATTCTAAGGTCAGTTGATTAATCACCTAATTCCATCTGCAAATTTAACAGCCACATCCCCTTTCTATGTAGCACTGCATAGTCATAGGTTTCAGGGATGAAAACATGAACATCTTTGGGGAAGGTCATTATCCTTCCTACCACAACATCTAATTAAGTATTAAATTAATATACATACATACAGAGTATTTTTAACTTAAATTTATCTTGACAAAGGGGACTACATCTGCAAGCTTCAGAATTTGTGAAGATGCAATTCATTCTATGATTCTAAAACTTCAATCTGTCAATTCATCAACCAATTAAACCTCATCTACCTCTTTTTCAAAACTACGCCTACTTTTCCTGGAATACCACCTGAATTCGTGAGTTTTGAATTCTTTCTTAAAGAGATTTCGATTCTCATAGGTGAAATTTGATTGCTTCAGTCCTCCTCCCTAAACCTTGTCCCTGTGTCTTGTGTTCAGACAAGATATTCAACAGTTGCTCTGCTAGGGATAGGATATTCAAAGGTAGATAGAACTCATTGTTACTACTGCTTAAATAGGATCTGAAGAGAAGACAGGAGAAGGGGAAATAAAATTAAAGAGGAATAGTGTGGTCTAAAGTAAAGTACTATAACGGTTAAATGAGAGAAAGAAATACTAACTCTCATGAATAAGGTCAGAAAATCATTATAAATGTGAACAATGGAATGATGGGTAAGAGCAGGGGCTGGGGATGGCAACTCAGAAAGAAAGAGCAAATGGAAAGGAAGACCCACATGTCTCTTCTTCTCTTGTCATTTTTCCTGAAATGTCCCTCCACCTTCTGCCATATCTGATCCTTTTCTAGTTCTGTCCCCATTTTCAGGCCATCTGTCAAATCTCTATTCCTGTTTTATTGGAAGAATAAGATAAGGACACAGTAAATTCTTACTATATGATACATAAGCTCCTTATAATTTCCCTTCCTCACTTCTCCAGATAAATTTTTTAAAGATTTATTTATTTATTTGAGAGAGAGAGTGCACAGGGGGAGGGACAGAAGGAGAGGGAGAGAGAGAACCTCAAGCAGACTCCCTGTTGAGCACGGTGCCTGACCTAGGGGCTTAATTTCACTCCCCTGAGCTCATGGCCTGAGCTGAAATAAAGAGTCAGATACTTAACCAACTGAGCCACCCAGGTGTCCCTCCAGATAAATTTATTAACCACTTGCCCACGGAAACCTAATTCTAGATATTCCAGGTTGTATTGTATATCTCATATGGAATCCATCATGTAATGGGAACAGAAGAGACTGGAGAATCAGAAGTACTTTAGTGTGACCCCTAGAACAATCATTGACAAAACATGTGACTTGAATTAATTGCTTTATTGCTTTCATCCCTATGTAGGAGGGAAGTGATGAAGTTAATATAACATGTGACTGATTTATTGAGTAGAGTGGACATGGTGTGGTTCAATCAGAAACTCTTATTTTTCTAAGGTCTTATTTTTCTAAAGTCTAAAGTTTTCTTCAATCATGCTCTGTTGTATTTCCTTTCTTCCAGCAATATTTAGGAATATTTTACAGTTTAAATCATTTTAATGAGAATAAAGTCCATTTGGTCATAACGATTAAATTTCAGGTATCTAAAAGTTTTCATCTAGACAAATATAAATTGGAAACTTCAGTCTCAATTCTATTATATCTATATTGTAGAGATAGAATGGCTTCTCCTTTTAATATTTATCAATATTTCTTTTCTCCTCTGTCTCCCCACCTTTTCACCCTTCAAATCCTCTGGGGTTCAGAAGAAGATGAAGAAAAAGGTTAAAGTATTTTGCATTTATCTCATCCTGTTTGAAGTTCTATCTTGGCGTATACTACCTGTCATTTCCTCTGTTTTTGGCATATGTTCTTGGTTTTGGATGGCACAAATGTGTCGGTTAGATGGATGCTCATTGCAGACTTCCACACTGGGTAGTTGCTGAAATTAGTTGGTTGAATCAACTAACCAGTTCACCTCTTTTTCCAGTAGATCACCTCAAGATATTTATAGGATCCTTTTGTCTTCAGTAGTCTGAATAATATAGCTCAATATCTTCTGTAGAATCCATCTGGCCCAAAGAGACTTCTTCCTCTTCCCTTGACAAATGTGGACATGCGTGATCATTCTGTTGCTTCCCTGTCCTCTCATCTTGCACTCCAAAGCCTCTCTAGTAAGCTTCCCACCTTCAGAATTTTCTGATGGAAAGTAGATATTAATCTTGATTAGGACAAAACTCTAGAGGATACATGTCAAGATCCTATGATGTTTCTTTCCACCCTGCAGTCATTACAGCACTGAGCTGGGCCTATGGATTTTTCTAGGTCATCAAGCACAGCCTTAAAGGGAGATTTCCCTTTTCATTTTTCAGGCATTCTAGATGTTTGTGAGTTTTTATCCTGGTACTTGGGTCTCTTGGCTGGTAGGCATTATAGAACTACCTACCTCTCTCTTGCATTAGAAGAAAAAATGGATACAGTCCCCACTAAGCTGGCAACTCTCTTCCATCTGACCTTATATAAGTGGGATGGAATAATAAGCTGATGGTTGAAGGGCTGGTGTGACCACTTCTAGAGGACACAAGGTGACTAATTAATATGCCTACTCTAGTGCTGCCTTCAGAACAGAGATGGGCTTATTTCCCATTTTCTCTGGGTGTGTAATTTTAGCCAAAGTGTTCAGAGAACAGTAAACATTTCATTTTACATCCAAGTTAAGATGTAAATTTCATATCACAAGTGCCTGGCACATTATAGGCTCAGTACTGTTAGTTGGTATTTACTATCACAATTTTTATCATTTGATCATTCATTCATTCACTCATTATTTTTACTTGCAAAGGCTCAATTGGGTAATCTCGTAATGCATCTCCTTATATAAACTTTAAAGGGGGGTATTGAAATCTAACACTCATATTTTGGCATTTTTTAAATGAGCATGAAAGCTAAAAGGAGGAAAAAAAAGTCAATCTAAATTTTAAGAACTGCTTGGAGAAATGGAGAAAAGTAACACCTTTCTGCATTGAAATATTTTTTCTTCAGTACAGAGGACTGTGGGGCTCATTTACACTTGCCTTTTCCAGAAACTAACTTGTAGCTCAGCTCACCTGCTTTTAGGAACAGGTTGATTCATTTTACCTTAGCATTCAGCTAGTGCATTTGAAATTGCTGATGAAAGGTACTGTCAAATCCCTGGTCTATTTTGATAATGACTTGTACTTGTAAGGCAATCTGCCCATTAGTGTAGAGAAGGAGAATTGGGACAGCACCTCACAAAATATCTTTGAAACCAGCACGGAGTCCCAGAGTCTGCTGGGCAGTAATTTATATTCCTATAGCATTTTGACTCAGCACACAAATGTAGGATGTATGGGGGTGTTTGCCTTTGGTGCCAGATTGTATGCCTACGCCAGAGGCTGTCCTAAGAGATTTGTTGCATCTTCCTTTCTTAAAGAATGGAATTTAGGGGTCTTTATTTAAATGGTAAGTTATAGCATAGGGTTTCTCTGCATTTTATCCATGGCTGCCAATATAATGACCCAAAAATGATCATGATATATCAAAATGTATCCAGTTATCTGCCAATTAGATGGACTATAATCTGTCACTAACCTGCTCTTGGTAAGGTACCCAACAATGGGACTACTAAACCAGAAGCTACTTGTATATTGTAATATTGAATGAAAGACTCCTCCATCCATGCTACTCTCACCCTCTATCCCAATATTTTACCTCAGAAAACAGAGTTATATTGAGAAAATATAAAAAAAAGTATAATCTGGAGTAAATTAGGCATAATTTTAAATTTCAATTTGTGTGAATTTGAGTAAAAAATCCTACTTTCTCTGAAATACATTTTTAAAGACCTATATCTTAGTTTGCTATGAAGAAAAAAAATGACTTGCTTATAAGCATAGGGCCTATAAGATTACTTGACATGCAATAGGTGGTCAAGAACTATTAATGATCTTCTCCATTTAATGCTAATACTTTGTAACTTTTGTAGCTAGAACTGCCACTGGAACATCAAAATTATATATATATATTTATTATATATATTATATTATATCAAAATATATATGTATATATATTTTTTTCAACAATGGTTCTAGCCTTCAATTCTGGGGAGCTGGCATTACCTTCAGCTGGCAGTGCCTCAGGGAGAGGAGAGGAGTTGGCTTCATTATTGTTTTCAGTTCTTGTGTATTCTTACTTTGAGATGTGTGGAAGGAACCCTGTTTCTCCTGTATGGTCTTTCTCATGTTAGAAATTTGTGTTCATGAGGAAACAACATAAGAGGCTCTCTGTCTTCTCATGGTCAATTTTAATGGTCAGGATTTTTATTATGATTTGTTAGGATCGTTGTTATTTTTTAAGATCTTTAGGAGGTAGACTTTTATGAACATTCAATGGTTTAGGATTATGGTTCCCTACTCCCTTTTCCTAACACCTGTTCACCTGGGGGGCACAGTGAAGGGAAGAGCATAGATTGAGCCAAATGGCCCTGGTGTGGCATCCACTCTGGTATTCATCTCAGTGAAGTCAGGCAAGTTATTCACCATAGCAGACTTCTTCCAGTTCTTTGAACAGTTGGATTCTTTCCTGTCTTAGGTCTTCTATCCCTTCTGTTCCTTTTCTAGTGGATCCACTTCCTCTCCTTTCCTGACTACTTCTCATTCTTCCAGGCTCAGCTTAAGCATTACTATTTCAAAGACACCTGTTTTAGACTGATCTTGACCCCTCTACTCTTTAGCGTTCATCACAGCTCTCTGGTTACTTTCTTCACCTATCACAATTTGAATTAACATGTCTGTTTATTCACCCTCCTGCTCCCTATACTGAGACAAACTCCTCGAGGACAGAAACTAGGTCTGTTTTCTCATTATCCTAAAGCCAATACCTCACAAAGCAACACACAGAAAGTGCTCAAAAAACATTAATTAAAGTAATGAATAAATGTATTTCCCAGCCTCAGTTTCTTCATCTAGGAAGGGAATAATAATAATACTTGTTGTGAGATTTAAATGAGATAAAAAAATATAGGAAGAATCTGGCAGAATGTTTGACTTAGCATTGACATTATTATTATAAGTACATGAAATGAATTATTCTATTATAGTCCAATGATTGTGTAAATTTGGAAAATTTCTTAGCCCTTTGGTGTCATTTCATCTTTAAAATGAGAGCATTAGGCTATTTCATTTGAAGAGCCCTCTTTACCTATATAATTCCTTGTTAACAAAGAAAAAAAACTATATCTGGATATTTAAGCATATAAGACACCTTCTTGATTAAACAATTAAAGTGTTATGCTACAACATGCCTAAATATTTGAGTTGTTATGTAGTGAGAACATGAAACTATTCCTTTTCCTCTGGGAAATTCATTACCACCCAAGAGAAAAGGGGAATATTTCACTGGTTATAATTCTGTAAGGCTTACCAGCAATAAAAAGAGGAGCTGGAAATAACACGATTTCTCTGCTGTGATAAAACATGTATAAAATTCACTGCAAAATTAACAGCTTTTCCCATGTATAAAAACTGCAACTGCTTCTCCCATATTTCTAGATTTTCTATTCTGAGGGAGGGAGTTGCTAGGATGTAATATTCTGATTTGATATATTTAATTAAAATTGTGGGCTTGTCTCAGAGGAATTACTAGGAAACTCTCCTTTTGCAATGGTGACATGGTTCATCCCATTTCTAGGCATTGGGGAAGTCTTGTCTCCTTGCCCCCATGTGACTTCCTGTTGCAATAGAACATAATGCACTCCCCAATTTGCAGGGTTTGCTTCAAACTGCCAGCCTGATCCAGACAACATGCCTTCCAGGATACCTTGGGGAGAAGTGTTGCAAGAATAAGTAGACTCACTTGGGTCATTTTTCTCCTTTATTTTCTGTCATTCTGTAACTTGGTACATTTTGCCTCTATTTTCTACAGTTACAACAATGATGTTGACAACAACAAAAGCTAACATTTACTGAGGGTTTACTTTGTTTGGGTCACTGTTTAAATACATTTATTATTTACTCTGAGTATTGTAGGAGTTGTTTTCCTCTACCCTTTGCAGAGAAATAAAGAGATTAAATAACTCATTATAAATGATAAATTAAGTAACAGAACCAGGATTTAAATGCAGGCAGTATGGCTCCAGAGTCCATGTTTTTAACTATGTATTTATAAATGTCCACCATCACTATGAACCCTTGTGATAAGCAACTTGTAAAATGGCCCCCACTGATTCTTGACTTCTGGCACTCAACCCTTATGCAATTTTCTCCCCATGTGTGAGGGCTACATCTAAAACCTTGCTTCATATAGAATAGAGCAAAAGCGATGAGATATCAGTTCTGAGATCCTGTTCTAAAAGTCTGACTTCCATATTATTCTCTCTCTCTCTCTGGCTTTTCCTTCTGATGAAGCAAATTTTCATGTTGTGAGCTGTCCTATGGAGAAGCCCACTTGGCAAAAAACTAACAGTGGCTTACGGCCAACAGCCATCAAGGAATTGAGGCTTTCAGTCCAATATCTAGTGAAGAACTAACTCTTGCCAACAACCATGTAAGTAAGCTTGGAAGTGAATCCTTCCCCAGTTGGGCCTAGTGAAGACTGCAAACTCAGCCAATACCTTAACTGTTCTCACTTGTGAGAGAGCCTGAGTTAGAGGACCTGATATTCTGGGCCTGGATTCATGACCACTCAAACAGTGAAATAATAGATGTTTCAAGCCACTAAGTTTTGGACTGATTTATTACATAGTAATAGGTAACTGATATAACACTCTAGCAGTCTTATTATTTCCTTCCTTCTTTCCTTTCTTCATCCCTTCCTCCCTTCCTCTCTCCCTCCCTCCCTCCATCGCTTCCTTTCTTCTTTTTATCAATGCTTGCTATGAGTCAGGCAATATTTTCACATACATTGTCTTATTTACCCCTCATTACAGTCCTGTGAGGACTGTATATATATCATAACTTCTATTGCACAGATCAAAAAACAGTCTCCAAGGCTTTACGGAATCTCATGGCACATACATTGTAAAACCCATCTTTGTACCTGAGGCTTTGTTATCTTTTCATATTTTATAAATTTATATAAATTCTTCTGTAAATTATTCTGAAGTAATTCAATCCCTTGCCCCCTAATTCTACAAATAAAGCTAATTATTTTTTGTCTGATACCTCTTTCTGCATTATGTAAATAAATTACCAGTAATAAATAGCACTGTGGAGTGACTTTAATATGCCAAACACTATGCTAAGAGTTATATATACATTATTTTATCTAATTCTTATAACAATAATGTGAAATAGGTTCTATTACTCCCCTATTTTGAAGATGAGGAAACAGGATTATAAATGTTATAGAACTCGTTTATACTGATAAAGATAGAACATCATGTGTTATACTTATTAGCTTTAGTTGTAATTCACAAGCACGATTTTCCCAATGGACTTTGAGCTCAAAAGGGGCTTGTATCTATGGAGACTGTGGCATCCAGCACAGAGCCTTCCCATATGGATGCTGAATGAATGTTTATTGAGTTGAATTTAATTTTGACCTCAAGCCCTCCATTCTGTGCATATGGACAGTCACATTTATGCAGAGTAATATCAGTACCAAAATTTTCAAATTCTGTACTTTATAAGGTCTTACTATATATATTATCTGCATAATACATAAAAAAACATATGTTTTGTTGTTTTGGCAACATGTTGCATTAAGTTTTAGGAAAAATTGAGAGTTACAAAAATCTGGTATCATTGATGCGCATAACATCCTTGACTCACATAGCATAGAATCACTAAAATCTCCTTTTCCTTTACAATTTGTATCATTATTTCACATCCTTTACAACTAAGAGTGATGTACAGAGAAGCAAATTCTGAGAATCTACAAAATTTGTAATTATGAAACAATTAAGTAAATACCTTCAACATATTGCTTTTGCTCAAATAGTTGAAGGCAAGAAAACAGTATACAGAAAGAATTTCTAAACCAGGATTCAAACCAAATGATATTTGGAAATTGAAATGATGAGGTAACCAGAAAACTCTTTAATCAAACTCCCACATTTCAGGAAATTGAATAATTAATATAGTTTACCTTGGAGGTTCTTACTGAATTGTTTATAATTGCTTCATGAGAATGCAACTTTTTTTTTTTTAAAGATTTTATTTATTTATTTGTCAGAGAGAGAGAGGGAGAGAGAGAGAGAGAGAGCGCGCGAGCACAGGCAGAGGCAGAGGGAGAAGCAGGCTCGCCGCCAAGCAAGGAGCCCGATGTGGGACTCGATCCCAGGACGCTGGGATCATGACCTGAGTTGAAGGCAGCTGCTTAACCAACTGAGCCACCCAGGCATCCCGAGAATGCAACTTTTAAATTAGCAACTTGATTAGTTCATCTACTTAGTTAAGAAAAATTTAGTGAATGCTTGCTATAGCAAGACACTGCTTTTATAAACAATAATATAGAAATGAATGAAATGTGGTCTGTGTGCCAAGGGTCTCTCAGGATAGTGAAGAAGTTAGATGTGGATATAAATAGTTACATTATGTATGCATATATTTTAGGAACACAGACAAGGGAATTTCTACTTTCAATGATAGGAGTATATCAAAAATATATGGTATAAAAAATTTAATCAATTCATATGATTTCCATGTGATTACATAGTCTCTGGAATTTTCTTTAAATGAAGGTATATAATTATAGAAACTACCAAATAAATATAGACATGTTGGAAAGCTCTGGCTCTCCTATAACAAATTCCTAGCAGCTAATGAGTCACCCAGAAATATGGCACATTTAATGTTACATCTCTGTGTACTAACATTAGCACAGAATCACACCAGGAGAAATAAGAGTGTGAGAACCATAGGTATTTTGAACTCCCCAAATGTGTCTCAACTTCAGAAACACCTGTGCTAAAGAACTTCGTGCGTATCAGCCGTGATGACTCAAAAGATTTTATAACTATGTGGGACTTTGTATTGCCAGATTTTCTTCATTGTGATTCAGAGGCAACCTAGCACTGCACTATAAAATATAGACTTGGTAAAGTCCAAATAGATTTACCCTTACCCCTCAAGGAGCTTCTGATCTATAGAATTATAAAACAGACTGACTTTTAGACTTAAAATTGTTGAGAGTCACATGGAGACTACGTTTTTAAGCCAGAATCATAATGGCTTTTCTACTAAGTTCATTTTATAGACAATGCTGCATATTCTTCAAAATAACAGAATCATTTTGTTAAATTAAGCAACAACATTAATATTTGTTTTAAATACAGTTCCTTCTTCCATTCTCTTTTGAAACATAGTATTTGAGGATTTAACCCTCCATTTCTCATTATCACTATTGTCTAACCCCCACCAGTTTAGTGCCCTCTATCTTTGAAGGCTTTTTAACTTGTTACATGGTGTTTGCATTCTAAGTACTGCTATTATTGTAGTTAACTTACGTGAACAGCATAGATTATCCTGTGACCTTGTTGAGAACACCTTACTGCTCCTGAGACACACCATGTCCAAACTGGACCTCATGATCTAGTTTTCTTCCGCATTCCTCATATTGGTTTTCACCCACTCCATAGTCTAGTCCCTTAGGATGAAATGCCTGTGGTTGTCTTGGATTCTTCTTTCATATTCTCTGTTTTATTCTAATAACATCCTGTCAATTCTGTTTCAAAGATGTTTCTCCTTTTCACTGTTTCCCTTCTTTCTTTAGTTCTTGCCACAGCTGTATTCTTTCTGGTCTTTCATACTCTGCTTTTCCCCTAGATGATCTTGCTATATCACTCAATTTTCTGTTTATTATTTATTTTGGAAAAGTACACAATGGATTGCAACTGCATCTCATTCAGACATTTTTCCTTCAGTATACTTATTACCTTTCCTTTATTATGAGAGTTTTGCCAGTTCATAGAAAAAGTGGAAAGTATTGACATGCTACTAAGATATAGAAAAAACTGTCCTTTTCACTCCTTGTAATATTAGTCTCCCCATGAAGAATATGGAATAACTGCATCCCATATTTAAATTGAATTCTCTTTTATATATCTCTGAAAAGTTTTGTAGACTTCTACATGCAGACCTTATGAATTTCTTCTATGTGGTATTTCTAGATTGTATTTTACAGCTATTGTAACTCAAAACTTTTCCCTTTGTATTTCCTAACTGGTTGTCATTGTTTTATATAAAAAAGTAAATATTTGTTAATTTAAAAATATTCTTATTCAACTCTCTCCAATTCTAGGAATTTTCAACTTATTATGTGGGAATTTATGGGCTTGTAATATTATCATCTTCAAAAAATGGTAATTTTCCTACCTCTTTATTTTTAACATTGTCTAGATTTGGGATAGAACTTCCAGGAAAATGCTAAGTAATAGTCGAAATAGTCTACATCATTGTCTTGCTTTTGCTGTCAGTGGGAATGTTTCCAATGTTTCATTAAGTATCACGCCAGGTATTGTTTTATGATATCATGTTCTTTAGTAAGTATTCTATTCTTTGCTTCCTAAGTCTTAATGAGGAGCAGGTGTTTTTTGTTTGTTTGTTTTCAATTTATTTTATTTTATTTCTTTTCAGTGTTCCAGCATTCATTGTTTACGCACCACACCCAGTGCTCCATGCAATATGTTCCCTCCATAATACCCACTACCAGGCCCACCCAACCCCCCACCCCCTCCCATCCAAAACCCTCAGCTTGTTTCTCAGAGTCCACAGTCTCTCATGGTTTGTCTCCCCCTCTAATTCTCCCAACTCACTTCTCCACTCCACCTCCCAATGCCCTCCATGTTATTCTGTATGCTCCACAAGTAAGCAAAATCATATGATAATTGACTCTCTCTGCTTGACTTATTTCACTCAGCATAATCTCTTCCAGTCCTGTCCATGTTGATTCAAAAGTTGGGTATTCATCCTTTCTGGTGGAGGCATAATACTCTGTTGTATACATGGACCATATCTTCTTTATCCATTCGTTCATTAAAGGGCATCTTGGTTCTTTCCACAGTTTGGCTACTGTGGCCATTGCTGCTATGAATATTGGGGTACAGATGGCCTTTCTTTTCACTACATCAGTATCTTTGGGGTAAATACCCAGTAGTGCAGTTGCAGGGCAATAGGGTAACTCTATTTTTAATTTCTAAGGAATCTCCACACTGTTTTCCAAAGTGGCTGCACCAACTTGCATTCCCACCAACAGTGTAAGAGGGTTTCCCTTTCTCCACATCCTCTCCAACACTTGTTGTTTACTGTTTTCTTGATTTTGGCCATTCTAACTGGTGTAAGGTGGTATCTCAATGTGTGTGTGTGTGTGTGTTTATTTTGAATATTTTATTTTATTTATTTATTTATTTATTTATTTATTTATTTATTTATTTGGCAGGCAGAGATCACAAGTAGGCAGGGAGGCAGGCAGAGAGAGAGGAGGAAGCAGGCTCTCTGCTGAGCAGAAAGCCCGAGGTGGGGCTTGATCCCAGGACCCTGGGATCATGACCCGAGCCGAAGGCAAATGCTTTAAACCACTGAGCCACCCAGGCGCCCCTCAATGTGGTTTTGATTTGAATCACCCTGATGGCTTATGATGAACATTTTTTCATATGTTTGTTAGCCTTTTGTATGTCTTCTTTGGAGAAGTGTCTGTTCATGTCTTCTGCCCATTTTTTTTTATGTGATTATCTGTTTGTGTGTGTTGAAGAGCAGATGTTTTTACTTAAATTTTTAAAATATTTTATTTATTTATTTGACACAGACAGATATCACAAATAGGCAGAGAGTCAGGCTGAGAAAGAGGGAGAAGCAGGCTTCCCACAGGACAGAGAGCTCAATGTGGGGCTCAATTCCAGGATCCTGAGATCATGACCTGGGCTGAAGACAGAAGGTTAACCCACTGAGCCACCCAGGTGCCCCAATATACCTTAGATTCCAGGTATGTTTTCAATGCAACATTTTTCTGCCATAGTGTACTTTAAAATTTCCCTTCTAGATTTTTTATTTTTAAATTCTGGCTTTGTAATGACATGGCTAAATTATTGTGTAAAATTTCTGACTTACTTAGGTGCTCAATTAAAATTTATTTGAGATCTATTTTATTTTATAAATTTTCTAAAAGTAAGTGTGATATATATTCATATATATTTTATTAAAGTAAAAAACTCATAACCTGAAACCAACTCTTGAATTTTAAGTTTTAAATTTTAACTCTTAAATTTTATATAGTACTCTGTTATCTGCATGTAAATTGCTTGACGGTAGATCTCTAGAACCTGTTCACATTGCATATCTGAAACTCTATATATCTATTGAATAGCAACTCTCTATTTCCCTCTCCTCCAGACCTTGGCTACCACTATCCTACTTTCTTATTCTATGAGTTTGACTAGCTATCTTACATAAGTGAAATTATGCCATATTTATTCTTCTGTGACTGCCTATTTTACTTAGCATAATGTCTTCAATGTTAATCTATGTTGTAACATATGACAGGAATTCCTTATTTTTTATGACTAATAAAAAATTCCTATTCTTTATTCATCCAATGATGAACATTTAGGTGTTTTCACCTATTGGGTAGTGCTACAATGAACACAGGAGTGCAAATATCATTTTGAGATTCTCTTTTCAATACATTTGGATAAATACCCAGAAGTAGAACTGTTGGATTGTACAATAGTCCTATTTTTAATTTTTTGAGTAACCGCCATACTGTTTTTCATAGTGGCTGCATAATCTTTTCCTTCTTCCTAACAGTACACAGGACTTCCAGTTTTTCCACATCTTTGCCAACACTTGTCTTTAGTTTTTTATTTGCTTGTTTTGTTTTTTGACAATATCCATTATAACATTTGTAAGCTGATATCATTATCGTTTTGAATTTCCCTGATGATTAGTGATGATCATCTTTTCTTGTTTGCCACTTTTAACTCTTCTTTGGAGATATGTCTATTCGAGTCCTTTGCTCATTTTTCAATTGGATTATGTATGTATGTATGTATTTTGCTAACGAGTTGTCAGAATTCTTTATATATTTTGGAAATAACCTCTTATAAAGTATGTGGTTTGCATATATTTTCTCTTATCCTTAGATTGACTTTTCACTCTCTCCTTTGCTGTCTGGACACTTCTTAATTTTATGTAGTACCCTTTATCTATTTTTGTTTTTGTTATCTATGCTTTTTGAAATCATTGCCAAGACCAGTGTTGTGAATATGTCCCCCCCCCCCCATGTTTTCTTTTAGAAGTTTTATGGTTTCAGGTCTTACATTTAAGTCTTTAATCCACTTTGAGTGGATTTTTGTTTATGGTGTGAGATAAGAGTTTAATTCTTTTTTTCTCCCTCCCTTTCTTCCTTCCTTCCTCCCTCCCTTCCATTTTTTTTTTTTAACATGTAGATATTCCGTTTTCCCTGCATCATTTTATTGTATTTTAAAGAGACTATCCTTTCTCCATTGGGAAATCTTTGCACCTGTGTCCAAAAGTTTTGTTGTTGCTGATACTGCTTTTAATCTATGGGAGCTGGCAGGGTTGTCACAGAATGAGAAACATCTGGGTACTCAGGTGCCATTGTCAAAGCCCCTCTTCCCAGATTTCCATAAGGAGTTTAGCTCAAACCACCTGTCAGGCCATCCCCAGTGCTAGTGGACTCCTTGACCCATGCCAGTCAGAATTAAGGTGGGGCAGCCCCGCATGGAGAATCCCAGCCAGGTGGAGGAAATATGCTCTGGCTCAAAAGCAGTGCATGGGAAGGCCTGCTGGGAGTCAGAAGAAGCCAGTAAAGTGCACATCGGGGCTGCAAATCTATAGATTTCCAAGAGGGCAAGGGACTGTGGAAGCTGCATGGACTTCTGGTGCAGACCACCAGCGTCTCCACTGGACCCCTGTCAAGGTTCAAGGCCATAGCAACTCAGACACACCCATCCCAGTATCCTCAGGACCAGTTGTTTTTCCTGGGAACTTCAAGGTATCTAAAATTCATTTCAGGAAGCCATCTGTGCCTATCTCTCGAACATTTGCCTTGAAAGGCATTACTCAGGGCATTACTCTGTTTCACACTCAGCCCATCTAGAATCAGTGTTGGAGCAGCTGGCTTCTTTATCTAATGTTCTCCATCAGGAAACGTTTCCTATGAACACCATTGGATGTGGGTGGGTGGATAGCAGAAGGGGCCTAGTCTGGGTGGTTGGAGTATAGGATTTCCCAAGAAGGCATACAGTGAGTAATTAGAGCCTGCAGGGTGTGCTATGTAACTTAGGAACTTAGGTTGTCGGTATTCCTGGGCAGTATTGTGTTCCATTTATTTATATGTCTGTTTTTATGTCAATGTTACATCTTTTTGATTGTTGCAGTCTTGTAATTATCTTGAAGTCAGGAACATAGCATGCAAACTCTACTTTTCATCTGCAGACTCCCTGCCTTGGCCCCCACATTGCCACTACTAGAGGTCTCCAAACTGTACCAGTTCTGTCTGCTATGCCATTGGTCCTGAGGCAAACCTCCTAGTTCTGTTTTGTTCTCTTTGGTCCCGGACACCTAGAGTATGCAGGGTCCTACAAGCACATTGGAATTCACAAAAAAGGAACCCATTCCTTGTGGCAGTTCTCTGAAAAGCTAGAATACTAGATGCATGTTCCTATTCTTTCCCTTTACAGGGAGGAGACAGGCATTGGGGATTTCTTCCTGCTCGTTGTGAGTTGAGTTAGGGGGAGAGGCTAGGACCAGTGAGCTTGGGCTTGTCCAAGTTGTCATTTTTGTCCTCGACGCTTCCCAACCTGATACATTTTCCTATTAGGGCTTAGAGTCAGGCAAAACAGAAACAAGTCCCTTGGGCAGGTCCCCAACTCCCAAATGTCTGATGGTTGCATGTATATTTTAGACTTCCTCTTCCTCCCCCTGGAGAAACCCAGAACTCTGAGTTTTCTCCTGATTGTGCCATGCTGAGCCAAAGGGAAGGATAATGGTGAGTGCCACAAATTTTTCTACCAGCTTCAATACAGCTAGTTTGCCCTCATCTGGGGTACAGGTACCTCTTAATTGTTTCTGGATATGTCACAAAGGGAATTAGTCAATGCATTGTTGTTAAGTGTCTCCTTGGGGAATGGAGGGATCGGGGCTTCTTATCCTGACATCTTGTTGACATTCTGTACTCTATGTTCTTAGGGTACAAAAATCAGTAATATGATTTAAATTGCTATTTGAATTTTCCGTGTCTTTATATTTTCCAAAATTTTCTCTGGGAATCTACAAGAGAATTACATTGAATTTTACCCCAGAGATTGAGTTGTTATTTTCCACTTTTATTTCAAGCTATTTTTGATGTGTGTATTTCAAAGTTATGGGATTTTTAAAACTTCATTAAAGTCTGTGACTTTATAGAATATTAAAAAATAGAAGTGATGCATGTTAAAAGTTTTTTACTTTAGATTCTAAGAACTTTGCCCTAGAGGCTACTCATTGAATACATATATTTCAACCCAAGTTTTATTTTATATGTTTGCTTGAAACATAGTCATTTTATTTTTATTTTATTTTTAACCTTTCTGTGTGATAATGTTAGCTTCCCTTTAGATTATTTTTTGACCTAATTAAAATATCCATCCTTTAATAGAGGAGTTTAAACCAACTTATTAAAATCATAATTATATATTTTAAATATTTTGAAATATTTTTAATATTCTCAAGGACTTGAAGTATATCTTATGATTGTAATTATACAATTAAAAATGCAACTAAGGTGGTTTCCTTAGCTTTCAAAACATTTCCTAATCATTAAAGCCCCAAGTTTAACATTCTCTTCTATTTCTGTTGTACAGAAAAAAAAGTCTAATAGACTGTTAGTTTCAAGTGTACAATATAATGATTTAACAATTCTCTGTTGCTCAGTGCAAATGAAGATAAGAGTACCCTTAATCCCCTTCACCTATTTTACCCATCTCCTCATCCATCTGTCCACCCTCTGGTAACCATCAATTTACTCTCTACAGTTAAGAGTCTGTTTTTCAGTTTGTCTCTTTTTTTTCTTTGCTTGTTTTGTTTCTTAAATTCTATGTGTGAGTGAAATCATATGATACTCGGTTTTCTCTGACTGACTGATTTCAGTTAGTATTATACTCTCTAGCTCCATCCATGTTGTTTTAAATGGCAAGATTTCATTCTTTTTATGGATGTGTAATATTCCCTTATACATATTCCCATATACACATATACCAGTGTGTGTGTATGTGTGTGTGTGTTATACACACACACACACACCACATATTCTTTATTTCATCTATTCAGGGACACTTGGGCTGCTTCCATAATTTGGCTATTGTAAATAATGCTGAAATAAACATAGGGGTGCATATATCTTTTAAATTAGCTTTTTTCATATTCTTTGAGTAAATACTCAGTAGTGGAATTATTATATCATATAGTCATTTTATTTTTAATTTTTTGAGGAAACTCCATACTGTTTCCGTAGTGGTTGCACCAATTTGCATTCCCACCAACAGTGCAAGAGTGTTCCTTTTTCCTCACATCCTCGCCAACACTTCTTGTATTTTGATTCTAGCCATTCTGACAGGTATGAGGTGATATCTCATTGTGGTCTTGATTTATATTTCTCTGATGGTGAGTGAAGTTGGGCATCTTTTCATGAGTCTATTGTTAATCTGTATGTCTTTGGAGAAATGTCTGTTCATGACTTCTGCCCATTTTTAAAAAATTGATTCCAGCTCTTATTCTATTGTGTTTTATTTTCAACACCTGTTTTCATGACTTTCTGATGTTAGTTCAAAAAGTCATGTCTTGTCCCACATTGCTGGATCTTTTTGTTAAATTTGGACTAGCTTCCATGTGTAGAAATTTTTCTTGGTCCACCTTTTATGCCCAGTTGATAGGTGAATCCCTTTCCAACAGACACAGTTAGATGGGAAGTTCTCGTGCAGTAGTACCTTATATTTGCTTTTCCATAGTTTGGTTCTTTAAAACTTTTAAAGCGATGGTGCATGTAGGGAAAAAAAGAAAGACTAGAATCCTAAGTATATAACACTTTCAGTGCTGCTTTTTCTATCTCCTCTAAGTAAGTACAGTTTTTTTATTTCTAGATTCCACAACTCCTTGGGTGTCCTGTTCCCAAAAAACAAAAACAAAAACAAAAACAAAACAAAACAAACCTTTCAATAGCTTTCTTGGTGTTGAAATATTCACCCGAATGAAGAAAGTAAGATACAGTGACAACATATGGCAATTTTTCTGGATACACAACCCATTTTTTTGAACCACTGGAGAAGAAGACAGAAACAAAGAATATTCTTGACTACTTTTTACAGGATTGGTGGATTATTTATTGCCCCTTTAAGGAAAATCTTCCATTTATAGTCATTTATAGAAATTTATAGACATTTTCCTAGATATTGAAAGTAATTGAATGGTCAGACTTTTCTTGCTATGAGATTTTGCTTGTGTTTTTACAATATATATATTTAATTAGTGGAAAATTGAGAGTGGCTCTGTTTTGGAGAGCTAGCCTGTTAATTTTATATCTCTGATAATAATTTTGAAGATCATGGTCTTATATAAAGTAAACTCACTTTCCCCTATCAAGTAATGTTTTTCACTGTTCCCCAGTAAAAAACTTAATGCAACAAGGAGGAGAAACACTTATGGTATGATGTTTTCTCTATTGCTTGTATCTTCATGCTTTTCTCATCTACCTCATACTAATCCAGCAATGGTCAAATGACCTGTCATTACAAAGGATTTCTTTACTGAACTCTCAAAATGTATTCTTGATAGCCCAAATTGAGTGCTCTGAAGTTATTTTTGTCTTCTGTTTTGTATGTATAATCTTGATTCCATGACAGGAATTCTTTGGCAATATGACATCTGTATTATGCAATATTAACTTAAGTATTCTTTGGATATGCACAGAAAATTGCAGTAGACATTGTAAGGATATTTAAAATAAACTCTCTGAAATTGGGACTTTTTTAATATCCAGTAAATTCTTTGTTGGTGTATCCACAAAGACTCAAATCACTGCGCTGTAGAATAACAAACTATACATTCCATGTGATGTTATAGAATCAAGAAGAGAGAAATGGCATTTTCCAGTATTAATCTGGCAGTGGTCCTAATGATGTATGGGGCAGGCAAAGGGTTCAGAAGTACTTATGGACTGATGAGTGAGAAAGTACCTTCATTAGCTGTTTTGCAACATCCTAGGCATGCTTGTTGGGGAAAATCAATCAATCAATCAATCAAATCAAATCTTAAATCTTTAAAAATCACTAAAGAAAAGATGAAAAAATGAAATAGGATTTGACAATTTACTAGATTTATGAAGGGCAGAAATGATTGTGTTCCTGGGGTAACCTATTTCAGATGTCAAGGCAACCAAGCATCTAGCAGCAAAATATTTTCATCAAAACTAGCTTGGCCTGCTTAGTAAAACTTCATAAAGATGCTGTCCAATTAAGGGAATAAAATGATGCTGATTCATGTTTGAAACCTGAATGTTACTCAGCAGGTATCAGATTTTTGCCTAAATTACAAATTTGAAACTGGATTCTATCTTTCACTGCAGTCTTGTTCTTTCCTGTCTGAGTGACACATGATAATGTGATTAATTACTCTAATTTATCTTCAGCAAATCTTAATTTCCTAGTTTCAAAATAGGTAGGTTGTCATCTAACAAATACACAACTAGTTAATAAGCATATGTAATATGCTGTTTTTACTATAATACAATCATTCAATGAAACCAGGGTTTAGCAAATTAAACACAAATGCTCAAATAAGAGTAGCAATGACTAGAAATGGTGCTTTACTTCTAGGTTTCTTTGTACTGACAACATTTGAATTCAAATGTCAGGTAAAATTTGACCATCACATTTATGTATTAATTCCATGCCTGTTTATATTTAATTTGGAGGTCTGTTTTCCTTTATAAGACTCAAAGGAATCAGACTAAATGTTCTTTAACACATTTTTAAAAATCATTTTTATTAACATATAATGTATTATTTGCCACAGGGGTACAGGTCTGTGAACCATCAGGCTTACACATCTCACAGCACTCACCATATCACTTATCCTCCCCAGTGTTCATAACCCAATCACCCTCTCCCTACCCTCCCACCCCCCCCCCCCAGGAACCCTCAGTTAGTTTTGTGAGATTGAGAGTATCTTATGGTTTCTCTCTCTCCTGATCCCATCTTGTTTTACATTTTCCTACCCTACCCCCCACAACTCCCTGCCCTGCCTCTCAAATTCCTCATAACAGAGAGAGCATATGATAATTGTCTTTCTCTGATTAACTTATTTCGCTCATTATAATACTCTCTATTTCCATCCATGTCATTGCAAATGGCAAGATTTCATTTCTTTTGATGGCTGCATAGTATACCATTGTGTGTGTGTGTGTGTGTGTGTGTGTGTGTGTATACATATATATACACACAACATCTTCTTTATCCATTCATCTATTGATGGACATCAGGTTCTTTCCATAGTTTGGCTATTGTGGACATTGCTGCTGTAAACATTTGATACACATGCCCCTTTGGATTACTACGTTTTTATCTTTAGGGTAAATACACAGTAGTGTGATTGCTGGGTCATGGGATAGCTCTATTTTCAACTTTTTGAGGAACCTCCATGCTGTTTTCCAGAGTGGCTGCAACAGCTTGCATTCCCACCAACAGTGTAGGAGGGTTCCCTTTCTCCGCATCCTCGCCAACATCTGTCCTTTCCTGACTTGTTAATTTTAACTATTCTGACTGGTGGGAGGTGGTATCTCATTGTGGTTTTGATTTGTATTTCCCTGATGCCAAGTGATGTTGAGCACTTTTTCATGTGTCTCTTGGCCATTTGGACGTCTTCTTTGCAGAGATATCTGATCATGTCTTCTGCCCATTTCTTAGTTGGATTATTTGTTCTTTGGGTGTTTGATTTTGATAACTTCTTTATAGATTTTGGATACTACCCCTTTATCTGACATGTCATTTACGAATATCTTCTCCCATTCTGTTGGTTGTCTTTTGGTTTTGTTGAATGTTTCCTTTGCTGTGCAAAAGCTTTTGATCTTGATGAAGTCTCAGTTGTTCATTTTTGCCCTTGCTTCCCTTGCCTTTGGTGATGTTTCTAGGAAGAAGTTGTTGTGGCTGAAGTCGAAGAAGTTTCTGCCTGTGTTCTGCTGAAGGATTTTGATGGATTCCTGTCTGACATTGAGGTCTTTCATCCATTTTGAGTCTATTTTGTGTGTGTGGTATAAGAAAATAGTCCATTTTCATTTTTCTGCATGTGGCTGTCCAATTTTCCCAACACCATTTGTTGAAGAGACCGTCTTTTTTCCACTGGACATTCTTTCCTGCTTTGTCAAAGATCAGTTGACCATAGAGGTGAGGGTCTATTTCTGGGCTCTCTATTCTCTTACATTGTTCTATATGTCTGTTTTTGTGCCAATACCATACTGTCTTGATGATTACAGCTTTATAATAGAGCTTGAAGTCTGGAATTATGATGCCACCAACTTTGGGTTTCTTTTTCAACATTCCTCTGGCTATTCAGGGTCTTTTCTGGTTCTTTTTATTATTTTTATTTTTTATAAACATATAATGTATTTTTATCCCCAGGGGTACAGGTCTGTGAATCGCCAGGTTTACCCACTTCACAGCACTCACCATAGCACATACCCTCCCCAGTGTCCATAACCCCACCCCCCTCTCCTGACCCCCCTCCCTCCAGCAACCCTCAGTTTGTTTTGTGAGATTCAGAATCACTTATGGTTTTTCTACCTCCCGATCCCATCTTGTTTCATTTATTCTTCTCCTACCCCCCTAACACCCCATATTGCATCTCCACTTCCTCATATCAGGGAGATCATATGATAGTTATCTTTCTCTGACTTATTTCACTAAGCATGATACCCTCTAGTTCCATTCACGTCGTCGCAAATGGCAAGATTTCATTTCTTTTGATGGCTGCATAGTATTCCATTGTGTATATATACCGCATCTTCTTTATCCATTCATCTGTTGATGGACATCTAGGCTCTTTCCATAGTTTGGCTATTGTAGACATTGCTGCTATAAACATTCGGGTGCATGTGCCCCTTTGGATCACTACGTTTGTATCTTTAGGGTAAATACCCAGTAGTGCAATTGCTGGGTCCTAGGGTACTTCTATTTTCAACTTTTTGAGGAACATCCATGCTGTTTTCCAGAGTGGTTCCACCAGCTTGCATTCCCAACAACAGTGTAGGAGGGTTCCCCTTTCTCCGCATCCTCGCCAGCATCTGTCATTTCCTGATTCGTTAATTTTAGGCATTCTGACTGGTGTGAGGTGATATCTCATTATGGTTTTGATTTGTATGTCCCTGATGCAGAAAATGTGGAGCACATTTTCATGTGTCTGTTGGCCATCTGGATGTCTTCTTTGCAGAAATGTCTGTTCATGTCTTCTGCCCATTTCTTGATTGGATTATTTGTTCTTTGGGTGTTGAGTTTGCTAAGTTCTTTATAGATTTTGGACACTAGCCCTTTATCTGATATGTCGTTTGCAAATATCTTCTCCCATTCTGTCAGTTGTCTTTGGTTTTGTTAACTGTTTCCTTTGCTGTGCAAAAGCTTTTGATCTTGATGAAATTCCAATAGTTCATTTTTGCCCTTGCTTCTGTTACCTTTGGCGATGTTCTTAGGAAGAAGTTGCTTTGGCTGAGGTTGAAGAGGTTGCTGCCTGTGTTCTGCTGAAGGATTCTGATGGATTCCTTTCTCACATTGAGGTCCTTCATCCATTTTGAGTCTATTTTCGTGTGTGGTGTAAGGAAATGGTCCAATTTCATTTTTCTGCATGTGGCTGTCCAATTTTCCCAACACCATTTATTGAAGAGGCTGTCTTTTTTCCATGGGATATTCTTTCCTGTTTTGTCGAAGATTAGTTGACCATAGAGGTGAGGGTCTATTTCTGGGCTCTCTATTCTGTTCCATTGATCTATGTGTCTGTTTTTGTGCCAGTACCATGCTGTCTTGATGATGACAACTTTGTAATAGAGCTTAAAGTCCGGAATTGTGATGCCACCAACTTTGGCTTTCTTTTTCAATATTCCTTTGGCGATTCGAGGTCTTTTCTGGTTCCATATAAATTTTAGGATTATTTGTTCCATTTCTTTGAAAAAAATAGGTGGGATTTTGATAGGGATTGCATTAAATGTGTAGATTGCTTTAGGTAGCATAGACATTTTCACAATATTTGTTCTTCCAATCCAGGAGCATAGAGCATTTTTCCATTTCTTTGTGTCTTCCTCAATTACTTTCATGAGTACTTTATAGTTTTCTGAGTATAGATTCTTAGCCTCTTTGGTTAGGTTTATTCCTAGGTATCTTATAGTTTTGGGTGCAATTGTAAATGGGATTGACTCCTTAATTTCTTTTTCTTCTGTCTTGTGTTGGTGTATAGAAATGCAACTGATTTCTGTGCATTGATTTTATATCCTGACACTTTACTGAATTCCTGTACAAGTTCTAACAGTTTTGGAGTGGAGTCTTTTGGGTTTTACATATATAGTTACATATCATCTACGAAGAGTAATAGTTTGACTTCTTCTTTGTCGATTTGGATGCTTTTAATTTCTTTTTGTTGTCTGATTGCTGAGGCTAGGACTTCTAGTACTACGTTGAATAGCAGTGGTGATAATGGACATCCCTTCCGTGTTCCTGACCTTAGTGGAAAAGCTTTCAGTTTTTCTCCATTGAGGATGATATTTGTGGTGGGTTTTTCATAGATGGCTTTGATAATATTGAGGTATGTGCCCTTTATCCCTACACTTTGAAGAGTTTTGATCAGGAAGGGTTGCTGTAATTTGTCAAAAGCTTTTTCAGCATCTCTTGAGAGTATCATGTGTTTCTTGTTCTTTCTTTTATTAATGTGTTATATCACATTGATTGATTTGCAGATGTTGAACCAATCTTGCAGCCCTGGAATAAATCCTACTTCGTCGTGGTGAATAATCCTTTTAATGTACTGTTGGATCCTATTGGCCAGTATTTTGGTGAGAATTTTCGCATCTGTGTTCATCAAGGATATTGGTCTGTAATTCTCTTTTTTGATGGGATCCTTGTCTGGTTTTGGGATCAAGGTGATGCTGGCCTCATAAAATGAGTTTGGAAGTTTTCCTTCCATTTCTGTTTTTTGGAACAGTTTCAGGAGAATAGGAATTAGTTCTTCTTTCAATGTTTGGTAGAATTCCCCTGGGAAGCCATCTGGCCCTGGGCTTTTGTTTGTTTGGAGATTTTTGATGACTGTTTCAATCTCCTTACTGGTTATGGGTCTGTTTAGGTTTTCTATTTCTTCCTGGTTCAGTTGTGGTAGTTTATATGTCTCTAGGAATGCATCCATTTCTTCCAGATTGTCAAATTTGTTGGCGTAGAGTTGTTCATAGTATGTTCTTATAATTGTTTGTATTTCTTTGGTGTTATTTGTGATCTCTCCTCTTTCATTCATGATTTTATTTATTTGTGTCCTTTCTCTTTTCTTTTTGATAAGTCTGGCCAGGGGTTTGTCAATCTTATTAGTTCTTTCAAAGAACCAGCTCCTAGTTTTGTTTATTTGTTCTATTATTTTTTTGGTTTCTATTTCATTGATTTCTGTTCTGATCTTTATGATTTTTCTTCTCCTGCTGGGTTTAGGCTTTCTTTGTTGTTCTTTCTCCAGCTCCTTTAGGCGTAGGGTTAGGTTGTATATTTGAGACCTTTCTTGATTCTTGAGAAAGGCTTGTACCACTGTATATTTTCCTCTCAGGACTGCCTTTGCTGTGTCCCACAGATTTTGAACTGTTGTGTTTTCATTATCATTTGTTTCCATGAATTTTTTCAATTATTCTTTAATTTTCTGGTTGACCCATTCATTCTTTAGAAGGATGCTGTTTAGTCTCCATGTATTTGTGTTCTTTCCAAATTTCCTCTTGTGATTGAGTTCTAGCTTCAGAGCATTGTTGTCTGCTCTTTTCTGGTTCTATATGAATTTTAGGATTATTTGTTCCATTTCTTTGAAAAAAATTGATGGTATTTGATAGGGATTGCATTAAATGTGTAGATTGCTTTAGATAGCATAGATGTTTTCATGATATTTGATCTTCCAGTCCATGAGCATGGAACGTTTTTCCATTTCTTTGTGTCTTCCTCAATTACTTTCATGAGTACTTTATAGTTTTCTGAGTACAGATTCATTGCCTCTTGGTTAGGTTTATTCCTAAGTATCTTATGGTTTTGTGTGTAATTGTAATTGGGATTGACTCCTTAATTTCTCTTTCTTCTGTCTTGCTGTTGGTATATATAAATGCAACTGATTTCTGTGCATTGATTTTATATCCTGACACTTTACTGAATTCCTGTATGAGTTCTAACTGTTATGGAGTGGAGTCTTTTGGGTTTTCCACATATAGTATCATGTCATCCACAAAGTGAGAGTTTTACTTCTGTGCTGATTTGGATGCCTTTAATTTCTTTTTGTTGTCTGATTGCTGAGGCTAGGACTTCTAGTACTTTGTTGAATAGCAGTGGTGATAGTGAACATCCCTGCCATGTTCCTGACCTTAGGGGAAAAGCTCTTAGTTTGTCCCCTTTAAGAATATTTACTGTGGGTTTTTCATAGATGGCTTTGATGGTATTGTGGTATGTACCCTCTATGCCTACACTGTAATGAGTTTTGATCAAGAAAAGATGCTTTACTTTGTCAAATGCTCTTTCAGCATCTACTGAGAGTATCATATGATTCTTGTTCTTTCTTTTATTAATGTGTTGCATCACATTGATTATTTGTGCATGTTGAACTGTCCTTGCAGCCCAGGAATAAATCCCACTTGGTTGTGGTGAATAATCATTTTAATGTACTGTTGGGTCCTATTGGCTAGTATTTTGGTGAGAATTTTTGCATCTGTGTTCATCAAGGATATTGGTCTGTAATTCTTCTTTTTGATGGTCTTTGTCTGGTTTTGGGGATCAAGGTAATGCTGGTCTCATAAAATGAGTTTGGAAGTTTAGCTTCCATTTCTATGTTTTGGAACAATTTCAGGAGAATAGGTATTCATTCTTCTTTGAATATTTGGTAGAATTCCCTTGGGAAGCCATCTGGCTCTGGGCTCTTGTTGTCTTGGGAGATTTTTGATGACTGCTTCAATCTCCTTACTAGTTATGGGTCTGTTCAGTTTTTCTATTTCTTCCTGGTTCAGTTGTGGTAGTTTATATGTCTCTAGGAATGCATCCATTTCTTCCAGATTGTCAAATTTGTTGGCGTAGAGTTGCTCATAGTATGTTCTTACATTTGCTTGTATTTCTTTGGTGTTGGTTATGATGTCACCTCTTTCATTCATGATTTTATTAATTTGGTTCCTTTCTCTTTTTGATAAGTCTGGCCAGGGGTTTATTAATCTTATTAATTCTTTCAAAAAAACAGCTCTTTTTTTTTTAAGATTTTATTTTATTTATTTGACAGAGAGAGAAAGATCACAAGTAGGCAGAGAGGCCGGCAGAGAGAAAGGGGGAAGCAGGCTCCCTGCTGAGCAGAGAGCCCAATGTGGGGCTCGATCCCAGGACCCTGAGACCATGACCTGAGCCGAAGGCAGAGGATTAACCCACTGAGCCACCCAGGTGCCCCAAAAAAAACAGCTCTTAGTTTTGTTGATCTGTTCTACTATTCTTTTGGTTTCCATTTCATTGATTTTTGCTCTGATATTATTTTTTCTCTTCTCCTGTGGCTTTAGGTTTTCTTTGCTGTTCTTTCTCCAGCTCCTTTAGGTGTAGGGTTAGGTTGTGTACTTGAGACCTTTCTTGTTTCTTGAGAAAGGCCTGTATCACTATATACCTTCCTCTCAGGACCTCCTTTGCTGTGTCCCAAAGATTTTGAACAGTTGTGTTTTCATTTTCATTTGTTTCTATGACTTCTTTCAATTCTTCTTTAATTTCCTGGTTGACCCATTCATTCTTTAGTAGGATGCTCTTTAGCCTCCATATTTGAGTTCTTTCTAACTTTCCTCTTCTGATTGAGTTCTAGCTTCAGAGCTTTGTGGTCTGAAAATATGCAGGGAATTATCCAAATCTTTTGGTACCAGTTGAGATGTGATTTGTGACCCAGGATATGATCTATTCTGGAGAATGTTCCATGTGCAGTAGAGACAAATGTGTATTCTGTTGCTTTCAAATGGAATGTTCTGACTGTGTCTGTGATGTCCATCTGTTTCAGTGTGTCATTTAAAGCCTTTATTTCCTTGTTAATCTTTTGCTTAGATGATCTGTCCATTTCAGTTAGGTGGGCGTTAAAGTCCCTTACTGTTATTGTATTATTGTCAATGTGTTTCTTTGGTTTTGTTATTAATTGGTTTATATAGTTGGCTGCTCCTATTTTAGGGGCATAGATATTTAAAATTGTTAGATCTTCTTGTCAGACAGACCCTTTGAGTATGATATAGTGTCCTTCCTCATCTCTTATTATAGTCTTTGGCTTTAATCTAATTTATCTGCTCTAAGGACTGCTTCCCCAGCTTTTTTAAATGTCCATTAGCATGGTAAATTGTTTTCCATCCCTTCACTTTAAATCTGGAGGTGTCTTTGGGTCTAAAATGAATTTCTTGCCAACAGCATTCCACTGGGTCTTGTTTTTTTGTTTGTTTGTTTTGGTTTTTGTTTTTAATCCATTTGGATATCCTGTGTATTTTGATTGTGACATTTAGCCCATTTACATTCAGGGTAAGTATTCAAAGATATGAATTTAGTGCCAATGTATTATCTATAAGGTGACTGTTACTGTATATTGTCTCTGTTCTTTTCTGGTCTATTACTTTTAGGTTCTCTCTTTGCTTAGAGGACCTGTTTCAATATGTCCTGTAGGGCTGGCTTGGTATTTGCAGTTTTTAAAATTTTTTAAAAAAATTTAAAATTTTTTGTCCTGGAAGCTTTTTATCTCTCCTTCTATTTTCAGTGACATCCTAGCTGGATATAGTATTCTTGGCTGCATATTTTTTCCTTTATTGCTCTGAGTATATAATATCATGCCAGTCCTTTTTGGCCTGCCAGTTCTCTGTGGATAAGTCTGCTGCCAATCTAATATTTGTACCATTGTATGTTACAGCCCTCTTGTCCCAAGCTGCTTTCAGGATTTTCTCTTGTCACTAAGACTTGTAAGTTTTACTCTTAGATGATGGGGTGTGGACCTATTTTTATTGATTTTGAGGGTATTCTCTGTGCCTCCTGGATTTTGATGCTTGTTCCCTTTGCTGCATTAGGGAAATTCTCTATTATAATTTGCTCCAATATATCTTCTGCCCCTCTCTGTCTTTATTCTTCTTCTGGGATCCCAATTATTCTAATGTTGTTTTGTCTTATAGTATTACTTATCTCTCATTCTCCCTTTGTGGTCCAGTAGTTGTTTGTCCCTCTTTTACTCAGCTTCTTTATTCTCCATGATTTGGTCTTCTATATCACTAATTCTCTCTTTTGCCTCATTTCTCTTAGCAGTAAGAGCCTCCATTTTTTTTTTTTTTTAGATTTTATTTATTTATTTGACAGACAGAGATTACAAATAGGCAGAGAGGCAGGCAGGAGGTGGGGGAAGCAGGCTCCCCGCTGAACAGAGATTCTAATGTGGGGCTCAATCCCAGGACCCTGAGATCATGACTTGAGCCAAAGGCAGGGGCTTAACCCACTGAGTGACCCAGGTGCCCCAAGATACTCCATTTTTGATTGCACTTCATTAATAGCTTTTTTTTATTTCAACTTGGTTAGATTTTAGTTCTTTCATTCATCCAGAAAGGGATTCTCTAATATCTTCCATGCCTTTTTTTTTTTCCATGCCTTTTTTGAGCCCAGCTAACACCTTGATAATTGTCATTCTAAACTCTAGTTCTGACATATTACATATGTCTGTACTGATTAGGTCCCTAGCTGTTGGTATTGCTTCTTGTTCTTTTATTGTGGTGAGTTTTTCTGCCTTGTCATTTTATCCAGATAAGAATATATAAATGAGATAATAAAATACTAAAAGGGTGGCAAAGACCCCAGAATAATATACACTAACCAAATCAGAAAAGAAGCTAAGCTGAGGGGAGAGGATGGGGGTAAAATTTTATATATATATTGGACTGGTGAATAGAACAGTGCCACCCACTTAATTTTGGGTGTATTCTGGTCTCTTGGAAGAAACTCCCAAATTTTTAAAGAAAGAATAACTTATACATCTACAAAAATAAGGGTAAACACAATGAAGGGATGTAATATGACTGTAGATGAAAATGAGAAGAAGATTCTAAAAAAGGAATTGATAAGATAAGTTGGTTGGAAATAGAAAAGAAAAAAAAAAGAAGAGAGAATGTGATCAAAGTGGAGTTAGATTTAGGGTATATTTGGATCTGTTAGAAGAAATTGTACCCCAAAATTTTAAAGAGAAGAAAACCTATATGTGTACAAAAAATATGGTTAAATACAATGAAAGGATAAAATATGACTATAACAATGAACATTTGAAAAGATTTTTTAAAAAGGTATTGATAAGAGGAAAGAGGAAAAGTAAAAAAAAAAATTAAAAATTAAAAATTAAAAAAAAAAAAAACTTTGTAAGACTAAAGGATAATGGGGAAAATGCCATGACTTCTATGTGTTGCTTTCCCCTAGCTCTGGAGTTCTGCAGTTCTCATTCATTGGTGAACTTGGTCTTGGCTGGATGTTCTTGCTGATCCTCTGGGAGAGGGAAGTGTTGCTATGATTCTCAAATGTCTTTGCCCAAGGTGGAATTGCACCACCCTTGCCAGAGGCCAGGTAAGTAATCTGCTTGGGTTTGCTCTTGAGAGCTTTTGTTCCCTGAAAGCTTTCTGTAGAACTCTGGAACATGGGAATGAATATGGCAGCCTCCCACTATCCAGCCTGGAGGAGATGAGAGTTTAGGGACCCATTCCTCAGTGCACCCTCAGAGAAAAGCAGTGAATCTCTCCCATCTCCCTGGTTTCTGGCTGTGCTCTGTGCTCACCCAACCCATGACTGAGCGGTTCTATCTCCGGCACACAGCCCCGTTTGGAGTCTCCAAACCCAGCAGATTCCTGCTGCACACTCCTGTGCTGCTCCTTCTGGAGAAACAAGGTGGGGGTCTCTCCGGATCTGCCACTTGTGGGGTCCCTGCTTGAAGAGCAGTGGCCTGACTGTGCCTTGGATCACAGTTTAAGGTATCTCTGAGCTGAGAGCCCCCACCTCAGCTCCATCCCTGTAGCTGACTTCCCAGTTCCAATACCTGGCAGCTGTACCACACTCAGACACCCCTGGTCTTTCTGTGACCCTGTGGGTCCTGAGACCACACTGTCCTCACAAGTGCTCCCTCCTGCTTAGACTCTGGAGTGACGTCCCTCAGTGGAGCAGACTTTTAAAAGTTCTGTTTTTCTGCTCCACTGTTCCACCACTTGACAGGAGCTGGCTCCTCCCCCCTGGTTTATCTTCCCATCCCTTCAGATTCACCTCTCAGCACATCCTTCCTTCCCAAAAGTGGTTGATTTTCTGTACCTAGAATTGCTGCTCTTCTCTTCTATCTCCTGTTGAGTTTGTAGGTGTTCAGAATGGTTTCAAATTATCTAGCTGAATTCCTGGGACCTAATGCTATTTCAGTTTCCTACTCCTCTGCCATCTTACTTCCTCTCTCCTTCTTTAACACATTTAAAGACACAATATAACCAGTATTTCCATCTAAGAGTTGGGCGTTTCATTGGACCCTTCTGTTATACCTCCTCCTTTTTTTTTTTTTTTTTTTTGGTTTGGAAATTGTAACATAGATTTGTTAAAGGATTTTCTTGTGTTCATGTTTGTGTTTTATACAGAACCCATATTGAAATCTACATGTGCCCTTTTTTGCTTTTGTTTTGTTTTACTTATTGACTATTACTATTTAAATTCAATTAACATATAATGTATTATTTGTTTCAGAGGTACAGGCTTGTGATTCATATATGTGCTTTTAATGATGTGTTCCAGGGGCTTGCCAGGGGTCAATTTTGAGTTAAATGATGAGGTAGCTTTTAATGCTCACTATTAAAAACTAAGGAAAAATTTTCCTGAATTCAGTTTTCTTATTCTCCTAGATTTCTAATCATGACTTTGAAGTGATTCATATCCACATTTAATACTTTATAACACAATTCATTTGGGCCAGGACACTTAAATTCATTTGGATCCTTCTATCTCTTATATACTTTGAGCAACACTAATCTTTAAATGTTTTTATTTTGCTCTTTACAATGAGAAGGCTATGGTCCTGGCCAAAAAAAAAAAAAAAAAGGAAATGAAGTATTTAGTTGTTTAGTCTCTTTCTTATATGACATCTTCTTTCTTATCCTTCCCTTAAACTCCTTACTTGCACTTTATTGTGGTCTTTGGTTTTATGTAGGTATTTTTTGGTCTTTGCTTGCTTATCTGTTCATTTCTTTAAGATTTAGCCTCTAAAATTATTAGAGGCTGGTATTTCACCTAGATGAATGACTCTCCTGCCATTTTTGAATACTTTTTGAAATACTAGCTTTTCATAGAGATCTATTTATAACATGACATGATGTTGTTATGTTGCCTGTTAATTTTCATTTAGCCAATCCACTTTCATATTATTTATGATATTTGAGATACTTAAAAATTGTACTAAAAATATGCTTTTTAGTTTCTCTCATCCATTTAAATCAACTTCCTTTTAGCCTTGGCTTCATGACTACCTTTCTTCAAACATTTTTGGAATGTGTTTCCTTAAAGTTTATGATGTATGGGGGAATAGACTTCAGGCTTCTTTTCTTCAGTATTACAGATTTATGATAAAAAAAAAAGTTAATGTATAATGTTTATGCCAACATCTAATAATAACTGTAAAGGGTTATTTTAATTGTATTTACTATATTGATGAAGATTGAAAGACATATTGGATTATGGAAGTATTGATAATTCTAATTTTACAATGTGGAACTATAAATTATTTTCAAGGGAATTTTGACCATGCTAATCATATTTTATATAAACACACTTCTTTCAGGTTAGTAATTTCAGTTTCCAGAACTTCTTCCAGTGGAAATATTATTTGAAGGACATATATGAGCAGGGATACTCTTCTATCTTTTGAATTTTTCTATATTATAAATAATCTACATGTCTTTAGAAAGTAGTTGAAAAATTAGGATGCTATCATAAAATATTATTGTTAGAAGGAATGAGATACTTTACTAGTTTGTTATAAGGTTTTCCAAATTCAATATATTGAAAGTCATACAGGTATTTGTACATTTGGATCAAATAATCCCACTTCTAGTAATAAGGAATTCTAAGAAATTCACCAGAAGAACCAGTAAAAATGAGCAAATTGTGCATGTCCAGATTATCAAAGAGCAGTAAAGAATTAAATATTCAACAATTTGGAAGTGATTGAGTTAATCACGACTCACCAAAGTGTGATATAATATAGATAGTAAAATAATTAATTTCTAAATTTAAATTCAGTTAACCAACATATAGTACATCATTAGTTTCAGATGTAGAGTTCAATAATTAATCAGTTGCATATAACACCCAGTGCTCACCACACATGTGCCTTCCACCCACCACCCCTTCAACAAGCCTTAGTTTGTTTTCTATAGTTAAGAGTCTCTCATGGTTTATCTCCCTCTATGGTTTCTTTCCATTGTGTTTTCTCTCCCTTCCCCTATGATCCTCTGTACTGTTTCTTATATTCCACATATGAGTTGTCTTTCCCTGATTGACTTATTTCACTCACCATTATACTGCCCAGTTCCATCCATATTGATGTAAATAGTAAGTATTCATCATTCCTGATGGCCAAGTAATATTCCATTGTATACACTTATACCACATTTTATTTTTCCAGTCATTTGTCTATGGACATTTAGACTCTTTCCACAGTTTGGTTATTGTGGACACTGCTGCTATAAACACTGGGGTGCAGTTGCCCCAACAGATCACTACATTTGTATCTTTGGGATAAATACCTAGTGGTGGAATTGCTGGGTCATAGGGTATCTTTTTAACTTCTGGAGGAATCTCCATACTGTTTTCCAGAGTGGTTGTACCAGCTTGCATTCCCACTAACAGTGTAAAAGGGTTGCCGTTTCTCTGCATCCTCGCCGACACTTGTTTTCTGACTTGCCAATTTTGGATATTCTGACTGGTGTAAGGTGGTAGCTCACTGTGGTTTTGATTTGTATTTCTCTGCCAACTGATATGAAGCATTTTTTTTCATGTGTCTGTTGGCCATTTGTAGGTCTTATTTGGAGAAGTGTCCATGTCTTCTGCCCATTTCTTGTTAGGATTATTTGTTTTTTTAGGGTATTGGGTTTGGTAAGTTCCTTATAGATCTTGGATACCTTCCCTTTGATATGTCATTTGCAAATATCTTTTCCCATTCTGTGAGTTGTCTCTTAGTTTTGTTGACTATTTCCTTTGCTATGCAAAACCTTTTTTATCTTAATGGCGTCCTAATAGTTCATTTTCACTTTTGTTTTCCTTGCCTTTGGAGACATGTCTAGCAAGAAGTTGCTGCAGTCAAAGTCAAAGAGGTTGCTCCCTGTGTTCTCCTCTATGATTCCGATGGATTCCTGAGTCACATTGAGGTCTTTTGTCCATTTGGAGTTTTTAAAGATTTTATTTATTTGACAGAGATCACAAGTAGGCAGAGAGGCAGGCAGAGAGAGAGGAAAGGAAGCAGGCTCCCTGCTGAGCAGAGAGCCCAATGTAGGGCTCGATCCCACAACCCTGGATCATGACCTGAGCCGAAGGCAGAGGCTTTAACCCACTGAGCCACCCAGGTGCCACCATCTATTTGGAGTTTATCTCTGTGTATGGTTGTAAGAAAATGGACCAGTTTCATTCCTCTGTGTGGCTGACTGATGGTATTTCTAATTTTACTCTTTTGAGGAATCTCCCTATTGTTTCCCACAGTGGCTATACCAATTTATATCTTCACAGATATAACTTTATATCTTATAGAGTGCAGCAGGGTTCCTTGTTCTCCACATCCTCACCATCACTTTTTTCTTGTCTTCTTGGTTTTAGCCTTCTTAAGGTGGTGATATCTCCCGGTGGTTTTGATTTGCATTCCCCTGATGATTAATGATGTTGAACATTTTTTTATGTGTAGGCCATCTGTGTGTTTTCTTTGGAGAAATGTCTATTCAGGTCCTCTGCCCATTTTAAAATCAGTTGTGGTGGTTGTTGTTGTTGTTTTTTTTTTTTTTTTTCAGTGTTGAGTTGTATGAGTTCTTTATATATTTTGGATATTAGCTCCTTATTGGATATGTCACTTGCAAATATCTTCTCCCATTCTGTTGGGAGGTTGCCTTTTAGTTTTGTTGATTGTTTTCTTTGCTGTGCAGAAGTTTTGTTTTGATATTCCACCAGGAATTTACTTTTACTTTTGTTTTCCTTGCCTTAGGAGATATATCTAGAAAAATGTTTCTGTGGCTGCTGTCAGAGAAATTACTGCCTGTATTCTCTTCTAGGATTTTTCTCACTAACTAGATGAATTGTCAGACTGAGGATACACTTTCTCTTTGGGGTTCGAGCCAGGAGTGGTATACCTGGTTATCTAGGGCTTACGCAGCTTACTACCAGTTTGTACAGGAAATGGGGTCTTAGGTATGGATGGAGGACAGTAGGAGAAGGAAAAGTGAATTGGGATAAATTGGAAGGGGAGACAAATCATGAGACACTGTGGACTCTGAGAAACAAACTGAGGGTTTTGGAGGGGCATGATAGGTAGGGGGGTTGGGTGAACCTGGTGGTGGGTATTAAGGAAGGTATATATTGCATGGAGGACTGGGTGTGGTGCATAAACAATGAATCTTGGAACACTAAAAAAAAAAAAAAAAAAAAAGGAAATGTGGCCTTAGGTCTGAATGAGGTTAAAAAATATATATATAGAAAAAAATAGAATTAAGACCCTGAGTAGGCTATACTCTCATCAAAAGTTTGGCTAACAATAATCTGCCACAGCACATAGAACTGACAAAAATGTTTCTATATCAAAGCTTTGGGTTCTTGACTGGGGATGGGGAAAGTATCACCTGAAAAACTAAAAACTTGAATCTGTATTGATGTTTAAAATATAAACTTATATTATTGAAAAGTTTTTAATCTTTGCTTGAAAATGACCATAAAAATATAGCTGGATGATAATTCTTCCACTTGTGTTAGAAACAAAAGAAAAACCACTCTGGAGGAAAACTTCTATAGGGTAGACCATTGGAATTCACATATAAAAACAAGTGTTGGTAAAGATGAGTTCTCAATCAGAAATTTTAAATGTATGATTAATTGTTTGATATTAGTGAGATTTGGAAGTCAAAACAGAAAACTGGAGCTCTGCTAAAATTAGAATAATCCTCTGAAAAAGAACATAAAATAGGTTTCAATGATTAAAAACATAAAAGAACAGATAACTAGGATAAAATTTAGCAAATAGAACTTTGAGAAATGAAAAACAAAAATTGGCCATTGAAATGAAAACAGATTAAGTAGATTAGAGATATCTGAAAAGTAAATTAATGAACTAGAATGATAACAAGCAAATTACCTGAAAGTAAGGAGATTTAAAAATTTTAAAAAAAGTAGTACATAGGCAAAGAGGACAGAATGAGGTATCTAATATATGCATAATAAAGATTGTGAAAAGGGGAATAGGGAAGATGGAGCACGGGCAATATTTGAAAGAATAATGATTGTGGGTTTTCTAAAATTTATAAAAGATATGAATCTTTTGATCCAGAAGTTATAACTAAGAAAAAGACTAATACTAAAAATTAGAAAAAAAACACAACATTGTATATAAGCCATAAAACAAAAGAAGTGATAAGGTGAAAATCTTAATCTTAATCTTAATCTTAAATACCAGCAGGGACAAGATATTACGATTAGACTAGTTTAACTAGAAATCATTACTAGAAACATAAGAGAAAACATACAAATGTTTGAAAATGAAGGAATACATTTTTGTGTGGGTTTCTATGTAATAGCTTTGCTAAGATAGAATTCATATACATACGATTCACACATTGTACAATTCAGTGGTTTTTGTTATAGTTGTGCAGCTATCATCACAATAAATTTTAGAGCAGTTTTATCACCTCTAAAAGATAATCCACATTCTTTAGGTATCACTTCAAATTTCCTGTTGCACGCCTCAGCCAAAAACAATCACAAATATACTTTCTACATATTTTATTTTCTGAAATTACATAATTATATAATATATATAATTCTGGACAAAATTATATTCCATTGTATGAATATATCACTATGTATGCATCCATCAATTGATAGACTTTGGGTTGTTTCTACCTTTTGGTTATCCTGAATAATGCTGTCATGAACATGTGTTTATAGGTTTTTGCATGGATATGTTTTCATTTTCTTGGATATGTACCTAGGAGTGGAATTTCTGGGTAAAGTTATTATTCTACCTTTAACTTTTTGAGGAAGTGTCAGATTGTTTTCCAATGTGGTTGCATAATCTTACATTCCCACTAGCAGTGTTTTGATTTTCCATATGCTTGCCAATACTTCTTATTACTTGACTTTTTGATTATAGTTATCCTGGTGGGGATGAAGGGGTATCTCGTTGAGGTTTGTATTTGCATTTCTCTGATGATGAGCAATGTTGAACATCTTTTCTTGTGCTTTTCACCATTTATATATTTTCTTTGGGGAAATGTCCATTCAGACATTTTGCCCAGTTTTTAGTTGTCTTTTTATTTTTAGATTGTAAGACTTCTTTATTCTAGATAAAAGTCCATGATTAAATAATATGGTTTCCAAATATATTCTCACATTCTGTAAGGTGTCACTTTCTTAATAGTGTCCTTTAAGGCATAATTTAAAATGATGAAATCCAACTTATCTATTTTTCTCTTGTTGCATGTGCTTTTGGTGTCGTATCTAGGAATTCATTCCCATATCTATAGTCACAAATATTTACCCCTATGTTTCCTCCTAAGAGCTTTATAATTTTGGCTCTTGGTATTTATTTTGAGTTAACTTATGTATAATTGAGATAAGGGTTCAACCTCATTTTTTTTTTCAAGTGGCTATCCAGTTTCTCCAGTATAATTTAATTTAATTTTTTTATTATTATTATTTTAATGCCTGGGTGGCTTAGTCAGTTAAGCGGCACCTCAGGGCATGATCCCAGGGTCCTGGGATTGAGTCCCTTGTCTGGTTCCTTGCTCAACAGGGAGCCTGCTTCTCCCTCTGCCTCTGCTGCTCTGCTTGTGCTCACTCTCTTTCTGACAAATAAATTAAAAAAAAAAATTATTTCCCCAAGGATGTTAGCATCTTTGTTGAAAATCAATTGACCATAGAGACATGTGTTAATTTTTGTACTTGCAGTTATATTCTTATGATGGTACCACACAGTTGGGATTACTGTTGTTTTCTGATGAGTTTGGAAATGGAAAGAAGGAATCATCCATTTTTGTTCTTTTTTAATTGTTTTGTATTTGTTTGGTTCCTTAAGTTTTCATATAAATTGTAGGATCTGTTGCCAGTTTCTACAAAGAATTCACCTGCAATTCTGATAGGGATGATACTGATTCTATAGATCGATTTTGTGAATATCATCTTAACAGTATTAATTCTTCTGATACATGAAGATGGAATTTTTTTTGCATTTCTTAAGATCTCATTTAATTTCTTTCAACAGTGTTTTAAAGATAATTCTAGCTATACTACCTTGATGAAAATGTAGAGAATCTGAATCTGATACACTGTTGTAGAGAGTATAACTCTATCATTTTGAAAAACTGGCAGCACCTAATAAAGTTGAACATTGCATTTCTTATAGTTCACTAATTATACTATATAAATATACACAGATATTCAACACAGGGAACTTGTAAGAATGTTCAAAGCAGGAAAATTATAATAAACAAAGTGGAAATACTGAAGTTCATTTAAAATAGAATGAATAAATACATTGAGGCCTAGTCAAAAATGAATATATCATAGAACAGTGACAAACACAAAATAAGACAACTGCTTTAGTTAACACTGTGGATAAATCTTAAAAACAAATGGTACAAATGGTACAGACATAAATCTTAAAAATAAATGGTACAAATGGTACAGACAAAAGACTATATGCATAAGATTTCATTTAAGTGATGAGGAAATTTTATATGTGATAGACATAAGTATCACTGATGAAATCATTTTTCAGTAAGTAAATGTTGGTTAAATCTGTCATATTATAAAATATAAAATTAGATATCTATATCACAATATATAGAGAAATTTGAAAATTTAGGACCCAGGTCAGAAAAGCAAAAAAAATGCAGGTTGTTAGAGCATGTGATTCTCAGGTTCAGGGTAGTAAGTTCAAGCCCCATGTTGGACATGGAACCTACTTAAACACATACACACACACACAGAGAAGCTTACAGAAAAATAAGAGAACCCCCTTATGTTATTATATTAGGAAAGGATTCATTAAAATATATGCACATATGTACATATACTTTTTGTATAAAATATAACAATGGAGAGAGGATGGTAAATTTAATCACATCAATAGGAAAAACTTATTTAGACAAAAGAAAGAATAAATAAAATGAAAAAAAGCCATGGACTATTAGATACTTGTAATCCATATGACTGATAAATAATTTTGTAGATTATATAAAGAACTTCCAGAAATCAATGTGAAGAATTAGTCAAGAATATAGAAATATTGACAAAAGTTGGAAATCTGCAATTTATAGATAGAACCCAAAATGTGTGTGTTTGTGTGTGTGTGGTGTATATATGTAAATGGTCAACCTTACTAATAATCAGAAATCCGTATTAAAAATATTCCTCATTAGCTCATCAGACTGGCAGAATATAAGACCAGAAAACCTCAAGTTTTTACATGTGTGTGGGAAAAGAACTTATACATTGCTGGTGGGAATATACATTAGTATATTGAATGTGAAAATTAATTTGGAATTATTCAAAGAAGATGAAAGCTATATGTACGTAGTAGTTCTCACTTTTTTTTTTTTAAGGTTTTATTTATTTATTTGACAGAGAGAGAGATCACAAGTAAGCAGAGAGGCAGGCAGAGAGAGGAAGAAGCAGGCCCCCCGCTGAGCAGAGAGCCTGATGCGGGGCTCAATCCCAGGACCCTGGGATCATGACCTGAGCTGAAGGCAGTGGCTAAACCCAGTGAGCCACCCAGGTGCCCCCATAGTAGTTCTGACTTTTGATGTTTTGTTTGACATACTCTTAGATGTAGGCCCAAAGAGATACATACAAGAGATTTATATGCCAGTGTTTGCAATAATGAAAAAATAGAGATTACCAGAGTACTCTTAGTAGAACAATATAAAAAAGTGTGATGTAGTCCTGTAGTAAAGTACTACAGAGTAGTTATATTACTGAACTAGATTAAAGGATTGATGTGGGTAAATTTCAAAAACTATACATTAGCAACATGGTTGACTTATAAACATTTTTTAAACTGTACAAAACAACAGATATTATTTTTGAAAATATACCTTCTTAGTAAAAGTAAAAATATTATGGAATGATACATGTCAACTTCTAGTTACTGGGACCTACATGTTGGGAATGATCTAGTTTCCTCTTTTCCTCATGTCCAATATCATTTCTAGAGGGGAGTCTTCTAGCTCTGCTTCAAAATACATTCATTATCCAACAACTTGTACCATCCTTACTGGTCTGACCTACCATCCTCTGTATCAATTTCTTCCTAATTTGTCTTGTGATTCCACTGTTACTCTCTTTCAATCAGATGATGTCCTTCTGTCTCTTTTCAAAATCTTCCAATGGGAGGTGCCTGGGTGGCTCAGTCATTAAGTGTCTGCCTTTGCCTCAGGTCATGATTTCAGGGTCCTGGGATTGAGCCCCATGTCGGGCTCCCTGCTCAGTGGGAAGCCTGCTTCTCCCTTCTCCCACTACCCCCTGCTTGTGTTCCCTCTCTTGCTGTCTCTCTCTCTGTGTCAAATAAATAAATAGAATCTTTTAAAAAAAATCCTCCAGTGGTTTCTCATTTCTCTAAGAGTAAGTTTTATTAAGAAGTAAAAAGCTTCACTTGATTACACTCATCATTTAACTTTATTTCCTAAGTTATCACCTTTGCTCTCTCTGCTGTGGTCCTAGCTTGTCCTCAACATATGAAAGGTAAATTTTGGCCTTTGGATGTTTTTGTTTGTTTTTTTGTTCTTGTTGTTTTGAAACATTTAAGCTCTACTCTTAGGAAATTTTAATTATGGAATACAGTGTTATCAGCTATATTCATCAAGTTACATACATCAGATCATCACATCTTATCCATCTGATGGCTAGAAGTTTGTATCCTTTTATCAATCTCTCCCTATTTCCCCCACCCCTCAGTCCTTGGCAAGCTACTTTTCTATTTCTATGATTCTGGCTTTTTTATTTTTTTCTAAAACATTGCACCTGCAAGTGATAGCATGCAGATTTTGTTTTTCTCTGTACGTTATTTAACTAGCATGATGCCCCCAGGGTCCATCTATATCATTGCAAATGGTAGGATTTCCTTCTTTCTCTTGGTTGAATTGTATTCCATTGCGTATTTATACCACACCTTTATTCTTTTATCTGTTGTTGGGAGCTTAGGTCATTTCCACATCCTGACTATTGTGAATAATGCAATGACTGTTTTCATTTATTTGGATATATACCCGAAGTAGGATTGTTGGATCATTTGGTTGTTCTCTTTTTAATTTGTGAAGGACTCTCCATAATGCTTTTAATAACAGTGCACCAATTTATATTCCTACCAACAATACATGCAGGTTCCTTTTTCTCTACATCCTCACCAACACTTGTCTCTTTTTGATGGAAACCATTCTAACAGGTGTGATGTGATAGCTCATTGAGGTTTTGATTTGAATTTCCCTGATGATTACTGATACTGAGCGTGTTTTCACATCCTATTGGCCATTTGTAGATCTTCTTGAGAAAAATGTCTATTCAGTATTTCTACCCACTTTAAAATTGATTCCCCGCCCCCAAATGAGTTGTGGAAGTTCTTTATGTGTATTGGACATTAACCCTTTGTCAGAAATACGGTTTACAATTTTTTTTCCCCATTTCCTAGGCTGCCTTTGCATATTTTTTGATGGTTTTCTTTGCTGTGTAGAAACTTTTTAGGTTGATGTAGTCTGATTTATTTATGTTGCTTCTGTTGTCTTTGCTTTTAGTGTTAAATCCAAAAAAATCAGCCATCGAGACTGATGTCAAGAAGCTTACCTTTATGTTTTCTGTTAAGAGTTTTATGGTTTTAGGTCTTAAATTTAAGGCTTACATCCCTTTTGAGTTGATCTTTATATATGGTGTAAAAAAGTGGTCAGGTTTCATGCTTTTTCTTGTAGCTGCCCAGTTTCCTGACACCACTTTTGGGAAGATACCATCCTTTATCCATTGTATATTCCTGTCACTTTTGTCATAAATCATTTGACCACATATGCATAGGTTTATTTCTGGGCTCTCCGTTCTGCTTCATTGATCACACATCTGTTTTTATGCTGATACCATACTGTTTGGGTTATTATAATATGTAATATATTTTTGAAAAAATAACACTTCCAGCTCTGTTCTTCTATTTCAAGATTGCTTTGGCTCTTTGAGGTCTTTTATGGCTCCATATAGATTTTTTAATACTCTTTCCTGTTTCTGGGTAAATATGCCATTGGAATTTTGATAACCATTGCATTAAATCTGTAGATTGCTTGGAGGTGGTATGGATATCCAATCCATGAACACAAAATATTTTTCCACTTTTTTGTGTCTTCAGTTTCTCTCATCAGTGTCTAATAGTTTCCAGTGTACAGATCCCTCATTTCTTTGGTTAAATTTATTCCTAAATATTTTATTTTTTATGCAATCGCTAATCATTTTCTTAATTTCTCTTTCTGATAGTTTGTTGTGAGTGTATTGAAATGTGATTGCATTTTTAAAATTTATTTATTTATTTATTCATTATTATTTTTTATTAACATATAATATATTATTAGCCCCAGGGGTACAGGTCTGTGAATCTCCAGGTTTATACACTTCATAGCACTCACTATAGCACATACCTTCCTCAATGTCCACAACCCAACCACCCTCTCCCTACTCCCTGCCCCCGCAACCCTCAGTTTGTTTTGTGAGATTAAGAGTCTCTTATGTGGGGGTGTCTGGGTGGCTCAGTGGGTTAAAGCCTCTGCCTTCGGCTCAGGTCATGGTCCCAGGGTCCTGGGATCGAGCCCCGCATTGGGCTCTCTGCTTGGCAGGGAGCCTGCTTCCCCCTCTCTCCCTGCCTGGCTCTCTACTTACTTGTGATCTTTGTCTGTCAAATAAATAAATAAAATCTTTAACAAACAAACAAAAAAAGAGTCTCTAATGTGTTGTCTCCCTCCTGATTGCTTTTTGTATATTGATTTTATATTCTATCAAAATCATTTATAGTCTGTATTTCATTATTTCTTCTCTGAGCTTTATTCCCTTCCTTCTATTAACTCTCAGCTTAGTTTGTTCTTCTTTTTCTAGTTCCTTGTAAAGCAAAGTTAGATTTGAAAGTATGCTTTTTTTTAATGTAGATGTTTTATTAATTTAAATTTCCCTCATAGAACTTTGCTATACAATAAATTTTGGATATGTTGTATTTTCATTCTGATTTGTCTGAAGGTTTTTTTTTTGTTTTGTTTTGTTTTTTTTTAATTTCTCTTTTGATTCTTCTTTGACCCATTGTTTGGGTCCTGTCCTCTGGCAAGAGATACAAAAGCTGGAGCACCAGACATGTGTATCAGCTCCTCCTCAGGGAGATATTGGTGATTTGGAATGGACTCAAGTAAGAAGGTAGAGTTGGTATCTGCTGACTTCTTTGTTCTCTAGGGAGGACTGTAGTCAGCCCCTAGGAGCATGTTGATTAGAGGACTGACCCTCAAGCAGCGGCTTTTAAAATATGCAAATAGGCCTCTCTCCGGGAAAGACTGGGAGATGGGTATTCCTGTCTGCTCTCTCTCTCTCTACTGAGCCTGGGTAGGATAGCCACAGGGCGATCTCCTGAGTTCCTCAAGAATTGTTTCTTTGCTGTAGTCTTCTGGGTCTTGTAGATGCAAGTTCTGTTGGTTTTTAGAGCTAGGTGTTCTTGGCCCTATCCCTCAGGTAATCTGTAAATTGTACACTTGAACACTTGTTAGATCATGGGTATGTTTTCAATATACCTGATGTTTAGACATATTAAAAACATGCAGAAGTGTGTTTAAAAAGTCCTCAAATCATCATTGCTTTTTCATTGCTGTTACATTTTTCTTCCCTCTCTCCTGATATTCTCAGGTGCCCATCCTGATAGTATTCATTTTTTCAATAATGTCATTTGATTTCTTGGGATAGACTGATTGTTACCTTCTTGAGGGTAGGGGTCGTGTTTTTTTGATTATATCCTCATTCATATAAAATTTTCCTGATACATATAAAAGAACATTTGTGTAAATAGATGAATAAACTACAGCAAGCTGTTCTGTCATCTTTGTGATAGTTTTGAAAGATAGCATATTAGAATCATAAGAGGTAGACTTTGAGGACACATAATATCTCTCTGGCAAAAAGAGAAGCTCCTCAAATGCTGGAATTTCAGACACTGTAATGGGGAATATCACAGGTTTTACGGGACTAAGGAACACTGTGTGATCACCTATCACGCCAATTAGGTTACCATCATCTTAACTCACATGGATAGTTCTTCTTGATAAAGGTAGTGGTATAACTAGTTAGATGCCAAATCTGCATGGATTGCTTGTAAACTAGTTAAGAATATTTACATATTTGTGTTTTTGCTAGGTTATTTTCCCCCTACAAATCCAAAGTAGATTTCTATACCTTAAAAGAAAAAAAAAAAAGTTCAGAGTAAGTGAATCTGGAGTTGATGCATTGCTATATTATTTTAGTAGAATTTAGTGTGTCTGTAAAATGCATTTCCATTAGTGGCATCTGATGATAGCATTCATCTATTTGAGAAGTGTGATAATGCTTAAAGTGAGGGCAGTTCTACACTCAGCTGTTTTTCTATGTGTGATGACTGTAAGCCACTTTGATCTTTTAGAAAAGTGACAGAATTCTTCTGGACATAGAAAAGAAGCCACTATTGAGATTGGCAGACCTTATTTCTTTCTCTCTACTTTTATCTGCATATTTATTTCTCCCTTGTTTTTTTTCCCTTTTGTGCACTGAACATTTTCTGAAGCAGTGGGATCAAGGAGCTTCATTTCCATCCTTAATGAAGCTATGCCCTATGGTTTCTCAGAAAACCACTGGAGGCTTTATAAACTTTGCTTTTTAATTCAGATTTATATAACATACTCAACTTACTGTCTGACCTAAAACTTGAGATATGAAAATACCATTCTTTGAGCAGATATACTATAAATCAGGGCTCATATCCCTCTTGCCTAAATTCCTTGAAGGAGGGGAACAAACAATGACTTATAAATGATAAACTTCTAGTTATTTTGTGTGCTCCAGGCTTATTTAGGGAAAAAAAATTGTTTTAGAAATGGCTTATACCCTTGGTTATTTTACTGATGTGACTGTGATAACGTCAAAAGGGATGTTACATTATAGGAAGGATAAGATAATACTAACATTTCACCACAGCTGATGCCTGGAAGAATTCTGTCCCTGAAAATTGCCACCCATCAGTTAATGAGCATTTGGTGCATAGCGGGTACTGTGCTATATGCTTTATATACATGGTTTCAAATAACCCTAAGTACAGAAAACATTTTAAGGATTGTATATGTGCTGTTGTTATTTTATAGATGAAATTCAGGGGAAGTTAAGTAACTTGTCAAAGGTTTTAAAAATGAATAAGTAACAAAGCCCTTATTCAAATCCATTTTTCTTGGTTCCAAAGCCCACTCTTTTAATACTACAAGATACTACCTTCTTTGATTTCCACTCAATTTTAGTGTCTTGATAATGGATTATAGGAAACTCTACATATTCTGTTGTATGAGTATGAAAGAGACTTCTCTTCCCTTTTTTATAAAAATCTATGATGACCTATACTCTTTGCAAGAGAATTTGTTCTCAATTGACTATATATTGTCACCAGAAAAAAAAAAAAGTGGTTTGGAGAATTGATGACTCATTAATTGACTGTTAGTATCCTTCAGAAGACTGGTTTTCCTCACAGCTTAGACAAGGAAAAAAATGCTTTGAAAGAGAAGTTGAGATACTGTTTCTAAAAATCACAATTATTTTGTTTTGGGTTTGCTCACTGGTTTTTGGTGGTCAAATAGTCTAGAAATGAAAGAATATCATTTTAAAAGATTTTATTTATTTATTTGACAGAGAGAGATCACAAGTAGGTAGAGAAGCAGGCAGAGAGAGGGGGAAGCAGGCTTTCTGGAGAGCCAGATGTCAGGCTCGATCCCAGGACCCCGAGATCACGACTTGAGCCGAAGGCAAAGGTCCAAACCACTGAGCCACCCAGGCGCCCCAAGAATACCATTTTAGATTCTCTCATTGCATTTGAGAATTCTTCTTTGCATCACAGGAAATGGACATGATTGCCATTTGCAAATATGTTGTTCTCAAGAATAAGAAAAAAGTCTGAACAACTTTAAATACTTACCATAGGATTGTACTAGATCATAGTATTGCTGAGGGGGGAAAAGAAAATCCCTTTAAACTAAAAATGTGTTAGACAAACTATGTAACCTGACTCTGGCATTCTTATCTTTTAATAAATTCTGTAAAGAGAATAAAAGATGATTTTTTAGCTCATAAAATTGATCTGAATCAAAATGATCTCTAACCAGATTGAGTTTTATTATAATGTGAAACTGTTGCCCACTGGTAGCATCATTTGAAGGGTGCTTAAAGGCTCATATGTTTCTACACCTATTAAAATTCAGAGAAGTCCTCTTTTATGCTGTTAATTTTTGTTGGATAGTTGATAATTATTTTAAAATTACACAAAATCCAACCAGGGTAAGATCCTTCATTTATTTGATTATTATTTATTAAATGCCTATGTTAACTTCATTGAGATTTTTTTTAATTTATTTTATTTCTTTTCAGTGTTCCAGAATTCATTGTTTATACACTGCACCCAGTCCACCATGGAATTTGTGTCCTTCATAATAACCACTACCAGGCTCACCCAGTCCCCCACATCTCTCCCCTCCAAAACTCTGTTTATTTCTCAGAGTCCACAGTCTCTCATGGTTTGTCTCCCTCTCCAATTTCCCCCAGCTCACTTCTTTCCATCTCTCAAGGTCTTCTGTGTTATTCCTTATGCTCCAAAAGTGATTTTTAATTCAGTTGTACATTTGAAAAACCTGAGGCAGTTCATAGTAAAAACACACAAATCAAAAAGATTTCTTCCCAGAAGAAGTTACATGTGTCAGTAGTAGCAGCATCTCTGAGTAACAGACAAGAGGCAGCCAGGTAAGTAGTTATGGAGGATAATTGTTGACACAAAAGAGCAGACCTCAAATACGCATTTTTCTCTGGGGGAAGATACTTTAAAAAAAAATACCATCAGGAAGGCATTATGATCATCAAACCCCACCTTACCACCACAATAGCAGAACAGAGACTGAGAACAGCAGGAAGTCACTGGACTGCCAAAATAGAAGCTATTCCCATTTAATGAGCAACTGACAGCAGATAACTTATAAATTAGATTGAAGGAACTAACATCTTTTATCAATATCATTGGTAAAGATTCTACTTTAATTTAAATTCTAATTTAATTTAAGTCATGGCATTTGCAATGATAGATAATGTTTTACAATTTAAATTCAGACACATACACAGATGATTGTAATGTGTGTGACAAAATACTATAACATATGCTCGGTGCTATGGTAGAAGAGAGACAGGCATAAGCCAATCTGATGGAAGTGTGGGTACTAGAGAAAGCTTTCTGGAAGAAGCAATGCCTGCAATAGATCTTGAGTACTGAATAGAATTTATTTAGACAAAGAAGGAATGTTTTTCAGACAAAGGGAATTTTGTGTGTAAAAGAAATGAAAGAGAATGGTGCTTTCGGAAAAGTGAAAGTTGTTCAGAATGGTGGGAATCTTGAATGAAGAAGATTGGGAAGGTAGGACACTAAGGGAAGATATGAAGCTAGGGAAGTAGATAAGGATCAGATTTGGAAGGATATTGAGTGCTGAGCTAATGTGTTTTTGTTTTTGTTGTTTCCAGAATGTGATGCCAGGTTATTAAAGAATTTTAAGCAGGGAAATGTTGTATTTATACTTTCCATTTCAGAAAATGCATTTTGGAAGCATTGGGAAGAATGGATTGAATAAGGTATGTATAAGTATAAGAAGAAATCTTTTGACTATCTTGAAAAAGTTTTAATGAAATGAAGAAATCCTGAAGATTAGGAAGAGGCAGGAGAGAGCTGGAGATAGAATGGAGGAAAAAGAAAAAAAATGTTAAAATGGCAATGTAAAAAGCAATTGGCTGGATATTGAGGATAGGGGAAAAAAAGAACCTTGGAGAACAGGGTGGACAATAGTTGTGCTCAGTCAAAAAGCCAATGCTGGAAGGGAGCTATTTAGGCACAGGGAATGATGGATTCAATTCTAAAGATGTTGACTTGAATTGCTATAGCATGTCCACATGTGGATGTCCAGTATGGAACCTACAGATACTTATTCATGAATGAGAACTCAGAGGAAATATAGATTTTAGAGATGCTTCATGGATATGAAGTAGATAAATAAGAAAATGCAAAGTTTGGGGCACCTGGGTGGCTCTGTTGTTAAGCATCTACCTTCGGCTCACAACATGTTACCAGGGTCCTCTGATCAAGCATTGGGCTCCCTGCTCACTGGGAATCCTGCTTCTCCCTCTCCTGCTCCCACTGCTTGTGTTTCTTCTCTTGCTGTGTCTCTCTCTGTCAAATAAATAAACAAAATCTTAAAAAAATGCAAAGGTTGTGGGCAAAAATTGGTAAATATAGGGAGTGGGCTGGAGGAAGAAAAGGTTAGGACTCTAACTAAAGATTGGACTACATGGAAATTTGATTGCAACTAACAAAAGGCTGTCTCTGTCTCAAGAATTCACATGTAATGCATTTTTAATTCATCAGTTTCAAACTAAAGGAATAAGAGCTGAAAGTAAATTGATTGGTTATGAGTCACCAAGTATCTCAGTGTTAGAACTACATTAACATTCTGGGTATATTAGCCAGATTTTTAGGACTAGCAGATGTTGCTAGGAGAAAGGACATGGGGGGAGAGATGAACACCAGGTGAAGGGCCCATAAAAGCACTTTTGAAAGATGAACAACAGGAGTTGGTAATAATTTAAGGAACAACAACAACAAAAAAGGAACAGAAGGCCTTGGACTTGAAAGCTGTAAAAGGACTTGATTTTTCATTGCCTTAGCTCAGCAAAGAGAATGCTGGTGGTCTAACACTATACTCTGGCTCCTTCGTAGCAAACCACAGCTAAGGACATTTAAAGTTGTTGTGTAGGGGGAAAAAATATGCTATACCTAAGAAGCAAATTATGGCAAAATGCCAAATGCCTTAAATCTTTTGAAATCTTATAAAATTGATATATTAACTAATGTGGTTTCCAACTAATAGACAGATGGAAAGGTTTAGCATTATGGCTGTAAGCCAGATCAGCAATACATTATTCTAAATATTGAGGCTCAGTAAATCATGAAATATGTTTATAAATATAAAATAGTAATTAAGACATAATAAAACCAGAGATAGGGCCAAATGCTAAATATAGAAATCTCAAAACAATAATAACCTCTAGTTTTCCTGAATGTGATTTATGAACAAAAGCTAGCATCTACGCTCTAATGTCTGGCCATGAGTCAGCAATGACTAACTTTCTTTTAACAGGGCCGTGTTTTTGGTCTGGATTAGTGGGGAAACCAACATATTCCTTCTTTTGAAATTTTAAATACATGAGCCTCAGTCTACCTATTCAGGAAATTTAGATCATTCAAAACCTTAGCTATATTTTTGCAGTTCTCAGCAGTTGTCTCAAATATGTTCAGGGAGATATCTCAGTCATTAGTATGGCTAGTTACCTTGTGGTGTTACTGATATTCCACTTGTATCCTGACTGGATCCCCATCACTGTATGTCTACATTTGCCAGACACAGAGGAGAACTTACATCTTCTCCAGAGTTCTGCAGTCTGAGGCTGTGCAGCCTTGCCAACTCTTGCCACTTTAATGTTCTGATGGCATACAAAAAGTAATCACTGGACTGCATGAATTTCTCTTATGAAATAAGGAGCGATGTCTCTCTCTCTTTCTCATTTCCTGCTAGAGGGTACTAAATAGCACTTTTAAGTACCATGGTCCATTTGGAATATTTACTCATTCCAGGTAAGATGGTTGCTATTATGAAATATGAAATATGAAATAGCAAAAAAATAGTGGCCTTAGGAGAGCAGTCAGAACCTACTCAAATTCCAATAATGAGAACAAAAGTACAAAACTACAATTGTGGAAAGGAGTCTAAAGGAGGAGGCTCTTGGGGCATTTGAAGGATCCATTAAAAACTAGGTAAAGTGAGGATGGGTAGATTGGGAATGAGGGGTGAACTATTCCAGCAAGAGGAGTTATCCAAAGACCATGACAGTTGGAGCATAGAATTCTCAGCATCTAAAGACAGACAAGGTGGATAAAGTACAGAGAGTAAGGTACATTCTGGTGCTGGAGAAGGCTGTAAGAATCCAGATATATCTTGTGAACATCTGATTATCTTCATATACTCCAAGAGTATAGCATTGTAAGCTAGGGGTGAGTGAGATAAGCATCCTTCTCACAGTTGTGGGCTGCTGTGGAGAGTTGATTAAAGAGAGGAAGGACTTATTTTAAGTGAAATAAGACTTTTTTGTTTTATATAGAGCCCACCTCTTCTCTTTCCTCCTCACTTGTTGCTCAGTCCAATTGAGAATGTGAGTCTAAGGAGGTAACTGTGCTTGGTAAATCTAAAACAACTGTTACAGTCAGATGTGTTTCTTTCCCCTGATAACTATGGATTTCTGATTACCCTTTTATGCCTGGCTTTCTGGGAAGTACCTCATGAAAATTAACTTTGGTTAGGACTGACCCAGCAATTGATCAAAGATGCCCAGCCATTTCTAAGCCACAATGCATTAAATTCCAGCTGGGATCCCCACTCTATTAGAATATGCATCTTCTTCAGTGCTCTGCATTTAGTGTCCTTAAAATCTCCTGTATTAATCTGTTTCTCTAGTCAGAGAATATAGTTCCTTTGATTTTATTACTTTATAATTTCACCACATAAACTGGGATGTAGGATTCAAATAATAGAGTAGCTTTTCATTGAACTGGAAATAGCTAAACCAGTATATATGTTTTATGGCTTCAGATATCCTATCTGGTTAACAACCAACTATAAAATTTAAAGGCTGAAAAGCATAGTGATTTCAATTGATTTTAGATAGATGTGGGTACCATTTCTAGCTCAGGTGCTTGAAACTCTGAAATCTTAGTTTTTTAAATAATGAATACTCAGTCTCCTCATGTGAAAGGTGGTTGTACCACAGTTGTAAGTGTACAATAAAATAGTATATATAAAGTGCTTAGCAAAGCACCTGGCAATATCACATTCAAAAATTATGATTATTGCTATATCATTATTATTAATCAAACATAATGGTGAATAGTACAGTATAATAAAGATAAATGATTGTCCACACATCTTTTTTCTTGTTATTTAGTAAAGACTTTTTGCCTATGGATATTAGTAATATCTTCCCTTAAGCGGCACATAAGATTATTTTTTACAAGCCTTCATAAAAATGGAAAACTTAAGTTTTGCATTCTAGTCCAAAAGCATATGGGAAAAACAGTTTCAGAAGCTTTAAATATTAACAAGAGGAACACAGCATAATGATACAGGGAAAAAGTGCGAGCATGAATGCTCAGAATTGCTTTTAGTGGGAAAAAGCAGCCAGCATTTGTTGAGAGCTAAAGATTTTTTTTTTTTTAAATAGATCCAAGTTTAATTGGCAGGACTTGGCATCATTTACAGGAAAATGTTTTATTTATTTCAGTTTAAATATATTTCAAACACTATTTTAAAATACAATTCTGCCAAGTGATGGGGCAGCTGTGAAGTGTTTCAGGATTTAATGTCCTAGTTAGCCTTTCACCTTCAAGGCCCTTGATCTTGTAATTAAGTTCATACATTAAATGAGTTTTGTGGAATATGGGAGTCTCAAGTGGAATATGGGCATTGCCTATCAGAAAGCCATTTTGGGTAATTGGCAGCTTCAACTTGAAAGCCAC